>NC_063161.1:79627848-79937542 GCF_023159225.1 Perognathus longimembris pacificus | reverse complement strand
TGGGACAAGTTCAATAGCTGTGAAGGGGAACCACCTAGGAATGGACAAAAGTGCCAAACTGAGTTCTCTCCATTAATTTTCCAATGGTGCAACAAAATACTTGAGAAAAACAACGTAAGAAAAGGAAAGATTTATTTTGGCTCACAATTTCTAGGGTTAAATACCTGGCTACTTAGCCACATCTCTCTGGGCAAGGCAGAATACCATAGCTGGAAGTATATGATAGAACAAAGCTACTCACTTCATGGTAGACAGGGAGAGACAGCGTGCACCAGTGTACTAATAGCCCCTTCAAGAGCATACCCCTACTAGTTTTACATCCTTGTACTACTACATTCCACTTCCTAAATGATCCACAGTGTCTCTATGGAACCACCAGCCAAGGACCAAGCCTTGAGCACATTCCTTTTGGAGAATACTTAAGATCCAAACCATATAAAACTCAATCTTTAATAGCTATTTGTAATTTTAATAGCTAAAACAGAGAACATTGCCTTGGAAGTTCTTCCCTTATGTAGACCTAGACCAAATGGAGACCTTTCTTGGGCCTTAAATAATATCTCTGACTCTCCTCCATTCATGCTCTCCCCCTAGAATGAAGATTAGTGGCGGTATACCCTCTAGGGTATCTAGGAGGTTCAGGATCCTTCCAGAATTCCCTTTTAGGATGCCTTCCTTCTAGACATTAGAATTTCCTATCCAGAGACCTCAATCCCACATCCAGGGCCCTCATAGGAGTTTTTCACCCATGTCATGGACAGAGCAGTGTATACAGACATCGTGGTGGTTACAGCAACAGCTGTGTGTTGCAACACAAGGCCTGGTAACAGATATGCAGGCTGGGATCCACACCTTTATGTGAAATCTTTCACATGGTAGGGTGGAGACTGGGGTGGCAAGCAAGGAAACAGATGAGAAACAGAACCAATCATAACAGCAGAAAGAAAATCGGGAACCTAGGAAGAGGTATACTCTAAGAGCATAAATGTGAGAGTGGTAATTCTTTATCTGTTTGCACAGTGTCTCTGTCTTCCTCTGCCCTGTGACAAAGAGGTAGAGGAAGTGTTGATATCATGCTACTTCTGGAAAGAGAAGATAAAAAAACAATGCTTGAATGGCTGCATTTAGGACTAGGGGAAAAGGTTATGAAAGGCTAACTTGGAAAATGGAGGCCATGGTTTAGGTGTCAAAATGCTTTCCTAACAAGAATAAGGCCTTCAGTTTGATTCTTAATACTGGGCAGTGGCAAGGAGAAGGAAAGAAGGGAGAAAAATCAGGGCAAAAGCACCATTTTGCTGCTTTCTACAAAGAAGCTAGTCAACAAATAAGCCTTTGAAAAATACATCAGCTGTGGACAGCCTTGTATATTAAGGTTCCAAGCCAGGCACTGGTGTCTTACACCTGTAATCCTAGCTACTCAGGAGGCTGAGATCTGTGGTTCAAAGCCAGCTCTGACAGGAAAGTCTGTGAAACTCTTATCTCCAATTAAATACCAAAACACCAGAAGTGGAAGGGTCATTCAACTGGTAACATGTTAGCTTTGAGCAAAAAAAAAAATGCTAGGCAAGATCACAACTAGCATAACAAATTTGAAAATAAAATAAATCAAGGTCCAGCTGTTTGAGAGAGACTAGTATTATAGGCCAGAATAAGATGGAGGAATATAGATCAGCCTTGGATCTCAGAAGCATAATAGAATAAAGTCCAAAGTAGATTTGCATGGTCATGTTCCATTTCACAGCCCTCTGGAGCACATTTTTCTGTTTAAGATTGATAAAGGGGAAAAGAAGTGGTGGAGAAATGAATGTCTCTTTAGCCAGGAACAAATACACAGAACATCCATTTCCATTGACTGGAACAAGTCACATAATCTAATCTACTGGAAAAGGAGTCTAGAAATGTAGGAGAATGTGGCATACAAACAACTCAGCAAGCAGTGATCACTTTCCACCATGGACTTAACCTTGTGCACAATTATAGTAGGAAATAAATTCCTGTACTTCTACCCGGAAAGCTGTCCTTCTCTGTCCTTTCCCTTTGCTCTTAGAACTTAGGTTCTGTCCTGTGCCATTCCCTCAGGACTTAGCTCTTTATCACTCAGGGCCTGGGAATTAATAGCACCTGAAGGAGACACTGTTCTCTTGGTAATCTGTTATTATCTATTAAAATGCAAAGCTAGTCTGGGTAATGATAGCATTTCTGGCCCAGTAATAGGAAGACAGAGGTGCCAACATGCCAATTATGTACTTATTTCATTTGTGAACAATAATAGCTCCTTTTTATTGGGTACTTACTCTATATTGCTGCTATTATATTTTTACTGTTATTACTATTGTTTGTGAAAACCAACACAGCTAAATCAAATTCCAAGTCTGAGATTTAGTACCCTCAATCAAGTCACTAAGCCTCTTATATCCTTCATTTGAAATAGAGGTAGCGAGCTCCCTTAAGTTTAGTTTAGGTGAGAAATAGCAGGTGTAAAGTCCTGGTCATAAAATGGACACTCAATAAGTGGCAAGAAAACCAGGAATGTTATGATATAAGCTTCTTGAATAAAAGAATCATGATTCAAATATATTTTAGGTTTGAATTATGGTGGCAAATCTGTCTGTGTGCTGGATGTTCTTTTCCTGAAAGGAAGTGATAAGTTGGTAGAAAAGGAAAGGAAGAAAGGTAATTGGAAAGGAGCCCTCCAAAGCAGGCCCGAGGCTCATTTTCTGTTCTGCAAGTCCAACATGTACCAGGCTTGAACCTGTGAGATTCACCCCATCGGGAGGACAGTTTGTCAGAACACCTGCACAAAACGGCCTTTTGCATGGAATAAGCGAATGCCACCTTTTCCATGATCTACAGTTGCCCTCTGAATCCAGGCTTGGAGACCCACCAAAGGGAAGAGGCTTATTGTATAAGAATATTGACACAGCCATACTTTAATTATATTTTAAATGGAAAAAAATATAGTACAGAGAAGGAGCCTTCTCTGCTGCCCTTTTCTGAGAAGCCAGCTTGCTAGGTGTCTGAGCTCTGGCCTTCAACCCCACTGGCACCAACACTTCAGAAAACAGCATCACATTTCCCATGATGTCATTCTCAGAGGTATGGGAATGTTATTTGAAAACCGCCCTGATATTGATATTACACACTTTCATTGTGGAAAGTTCCAGGGGAGAAATTCTGGATGTGACTCGCAGTTAGCAGAGACTCAGATGAATTGCTCCCTGCTGTGGTGAGTCCAGGAAGAGCTGGGACCAAGGCGGTGGATGAGTCATGGGAGATGGAAAACTCAGAATGCTGGCTTAAAATCTCTAACTCAGATCTTTCCTGTTAGGTTCCAACTTGCTGAAAATTTCTGGGATATTATAATCAGATGATTCTATCAAGGGCCAGGGAGAAATGCAGGTACACAAGATCATTAAATTTTTTTTTTTTTTAAATTTTTATTTGATTAAGCTTCTGAAGTTTCTGGGAAGGAGCAAACAGGGTAGTTTGAGGAGGAGGCATGGTTGTGGGTTTGTCTTAGGAGGGAAAAGTCTTGCTCATAGTGAGATGGAAAACATTAATAATCAAAGAGGAATTATAAAAAAGAGTATAGTTAGGAAATAGGGATGTCCTATCTCAACATCCCAGAGTTTCCATAGAAGCAGATAAAAGGGTGTTGAGGGATCATTAGTGGAGAAAGAAATGATACACATCATTGAAGGAAAAGGCTGGACCCCTTCAGTCATCACTATGTCCAAGGACTGAGCTCAGCTAAGGATTTGTAAGGCAATAGTGGTTTGAGCATGTGCACAGAAATACTTATTCATTGCATATTTACTGAGTACTTCCTATGCAATAGGTACTGTACTTGGAAGAAATACCAAGAAGTAAACATTTTGTTTAATAATAAAGAAACTACATTTAATTCATCATTCTATCTATCTATCTATCTATCTATCTATCATCCATCTCTACCTATCTATATACATATGTAAACAGATACACAAACACATAGTACCTAACAATCAGCTATTAAAATACAGCATAAAGCCAGAGTCTGATGGCTCACACTGGTAATCCTTGCTATTCAAGAGGTTGAGACCTGAGGATCGCAGTTCAAAGCCAGCCCAAACATGAACTCTGAGACTTTTTTTTTTGCCAGTCTTAGGGCTTGAACTCAGGGCCTGGGCACTGTCATTGAGCCTCTTTATGCTCAAGGCTAGCGTTCTGCCACTTGAGCCACATTACCAATTCAAGCTTTTTCTGAGTAGTTCATTAGAGATAAGAATGTCATGGACTTTTCTGCCTGGGCTGGCTTTGAACCATAATCCTCAGACCTCAGCCTCCTGAGTAGCTAGGTTTACAGGTGTGAGCCACCAGAGTCTGGCTGGCTCCATGAGATTCTTTTTTAACACCAAATTTCACACTTTTTTCACTAGTGTTTTTAAAATTTATTATTTTTACCGTCAAAGTAATGTACAGAAGGGTTACAGTTACATACATAAAGCAGCAAGTACATTTCTTATCAAACTTGTTACCTCCTCCTTCGTTTTTCTCCCATCTCCCCACCTCCCTAGTTCCCTGCCCCCCAAGTTGTACAGTTGGTTTACAGCATGTTGTCTTATAAGTATTGCTGTTGCATTGGTTCGCCTATTACCCTTTGTTTCTCCATTTTGGTGTTCCCCTTCCCTAGTTCCAATAAACGTTCATACAATATCCAGTGTACCAAAGTCAGTTACAGTGACATCAGGGTTAAAAACATAGGGAAAGAAAGACAAAAGAAAAAGCATAATTTCATATGGTACATTGGAAATAACAACAACAAAGGTAAAACACTAATTTCCAAATCTTGTAAATCATTTCGCTTAGAATCATCTTATATGATTATATGTACATTGAAATTGAGCTATTGTGCTCCTCTGCTAGGACTATCCTAGGTAAGTATTAATGAGACTCTTATATCCAATTAATCACAGAAAAGGGAGGAGAGAAGATGGCGCCGTCACGATAGAGAGGTACCCCCACTCGCTCCGACTGAATAGCAAGCTGGGAACTCCAGCACCCAA
Organism: Perognathus longimembris pacificus; assembly: GCF_023159225.1. Classification (NCBI taxonomy): domain Eukaryota; kingdom Metazoa; phylum Chordata; class Mammalia; order Rodentia; family Heteromyidae; genus Perognathus; species Perognathus longimembris. The sequence goes on along the minus strand of NC_063161.1, from coordinate 79,932,497 downwards.
CACCCCATCAAGAATCCAGCAAAGCCAACAACCAGAAGCAACAGAGAAACACAGGAAACGAAAAAGAACAAAAAAAAAAAGAAGAGCCTATAACCTACACGGAGCCAGAAAATATCCGGGGTACCCCCCCCACACACCCACTGTCCCTGGCCCAAACAGGGCCAGGCTAGGAAAGGGGACCCAGCGCTAGCAAACCAACAGCCGAAAAGTCATGCCAGGAGTGCAAAGTCCAGACAGCAAGAGCTCCACGGACCCCAGGGGGAGTGCAGACTGACCGAGACACGGGAGCTGCAGGACCAAACAGCAGGGATCAGAAAGCAGCAGGGGAACCGGGCAGTGCAGACGGGGAGAGCCGGGGCCACCACCACCAAACGACCGATCACCACACCCCAGCATCACAGCCCCAAAAAGCCCACAGCAGCGCAGGACACACACTCAACACAGGACCAGTAAGTTCCCCATTGCCCCCCCCCAAACAGGAGACCAGCTCTAGCAGAGACCCAAACCCTACAAAGAAGCTAGAGCTCCCTCCCTCTCCCTCCCTACCCTAAGGGAATAAAGCAGCTCCTTAGCTGGCAGCGCTAAGACCTCTGGGAGAACACAGGAACTAACAGAGGCAGAGCAGCGCCAAGGCATCCCCTCCCCAAAGCCCCAGCAGAGCCGCCTGAACCTGACCGAACCGGCCCCGCCCCTCCCCAGCAGGGGCCCGGGGACTGGTAGGCATTGTAAGCCCCAGGCTCGCTGGTGAGCAACACCAGCACAGCAGGGTCACTTGGGCCCAAACAAACTCCCACCTCACAGCGGAGGCACAAAGAGTCTGCGGGCACCAACCCGTCCCCAGACACTTGATCCTGCAGGGGCCCACACATACCACCCCCCAGCAACTTCGAGAGAGGACACAAGCTCCCTCCAACAACTTGGGGCAACACAACCCCAAAGGAAGCACTAGAGTGCACAAGCACGCGCCCCCTGGAGGGCCAGCGTGGGCCAGCGTGCTAGTCCCCCAGCAGGAGGACCACTTGCCCAAACCTCACAGGAGCTCCCAAGCAGGCACAAGTGAGAGTGACCACCTCAGCAACAATGGAGAAGGTCACGCTTACCCATTGAGCAGTAAGGTTCAACAGCCAAACTTAAACCCAGAGCCAGGACACAAACAAGTCTCCCACTGATGGACCAGTGAGAACCAGCACAAAGCCAAACCAGGAAAGCCACCCACAGATCTCCAGATGGGCAAATCACAAAGAAATATAACACAGTTCATCAAAGGGCAAGCCAACTCGCCGGCTCCAAAAAGCAGTACGACCAAAGAGGAGATGGAGAACAAAAAAACAACTGAGGCTATGGTAGCAGAAATGATGGAAAGCCTCAGAAACGAAATCAGAAAACAATTCCAGGAGTTTAGAGTAGAAGTCTCGAAGGACATCCAGGATGCCAAGAAAGAAATGGAAGCAAAAATGGATACAGTGCAAACCTCCATTAAAGAAGACCTTAACATCCTGAGAAGTGAAATGCATGAAAAAAAATAGATTTAAAATACAACTCTTTAAAGGAAGAAATTTCCACTATCAGAGCTGATCTGGCAACCATAAATAGCTCTCTGATATCCATAAACTCAACGCTTGAATCCACAGCACAAAGAATTGACCATATTGAATCCAGAATCTCTCTCTTGGACAATGATAAAGCCGATAAGGACCAGAAAATTACCACACTCCAAGAAACGGTAAAGCTCCAGGGCAGACTAATCCAGGAGCTAGTGGACAAAGACAAGAGATATAATCTGCACATAATTGGAATAGAAGAAGAATACCAGAGCAGAGGGCTTCAACATATTTTCAATAAAGTTATTGCAGAAAACTTCCCCAATCTCACAAGGGACCTCACTCACGTAAACAAAGCCTATAGGACACCTGGCAGACCAGACCCTAGAAAAGACTCACCTAGGCACATAATAATCAAGACTTCAGATCTCAAGAATAAAGAGCAAATTTTGAATGCAGCCAAAGTGAAGAAAGAAATTTATTGCAAAGGGAAGAGGATCTGAATAACAGCAGACCTCTCCACACAAACCTACCATGCATGAAGAGAATGGAAGAACACCATCTAAGTCCAACAGGCCAACAATTGCCAACCTAGAATAAAATATCCAGCGAAGCTAGAGTTCATATTTGAGGGGAAAACCAGATCTTTCCATAGCACAGAGGATCTAAAGGAGTATGTGAATAAAAAACCAGCCCTACACCGAATTCTAAGAGGGGAACCCCACCCAACAGAAATCGTACAGGACACACAGACAAGAACAGAAAGAAGCTACAATAGCCAGAGCCCAACAGAAAGAGCAGCTCACTAAAGACAAGGGAAAAAAGAGAGAGAGAGAGAGGAAAAAGAGCCTAACAGGAAAATAGAAGGAGAAAAAAACACTCTTATCCTTGATCTCTTTGAATATAAACGGTATAAACTCTTCAATAAAGAGGAGCAGACTGGCAGAATGGATCCGCAAACAAAAAGTTGCCATCTGTTGTCTACAAGAGACCCATCTTACAGCAAGGGATAAAAACAGGCTCCGAATGAAAGGATGGAGCAAGATCTTCCAAGCAAACGCACCTACCAAAACGGCAGGAGTAGCCATCCTGATCTCAGACAAGCTGGACTTCTCATTAAAATCAACTCAAAAAGACAAAGAAGGACCCTACATTTTAATACAATGAAAAATCCAGAATCAAGACATCACGGTGATAAATGTATACTCACCGAACAAAAGAGGCCCTACATATGTCAAGCAAATTCTCACAGAACTACAGAACAAGATAGACCCAAACACAATCATAGTGGGTGACTTTAATACCCCACTCTCTCCAAGAGACAGATCCAACACCCAGAGGATTAGCAAGGGAGCTGAGGACCTAAGTAACACCATATCCCAAATGGATCTGACAGATCTATACAGAATCTTCCACCCTACAGAGACCCAATACACCTTCTTCTCAGCAGCCCATGGATCATACTCCAAAATAGACCATGTCATAGCCCACACAAAGAACCTCAGCAAATACAAAAGTATTGACGTCATCCCATGTATTATATCTGACCACAGTGGAATAAAGGTAACCCTCAATAACAACGGTTGCCACAGAGGTTATACACATTTTGGAGGCTAAACCCCACACTGTTATCCAACACTTGGGCCACAGACCAAATTAAAGATGAAATTAACGAATTCATAAGCCACAATGACAATGAAAATACATCACAAAGAAACCTATGGGATACAGCTAAGGCAGTACTGAGGGGCAAGATCATTGCCCTCAGCACTCACATTAAAAGAATGGAAACAGAGGAGGTGAATAACCTTATGATGAAACTAAAACAACTGGAGAAACAAGAAATGATCGAACCTAAAATGACTAGGAAGAGAGAGATCACAAAGATTAAAGAAGAGATAAATCTGATTGAAAATAGAAAGATCATTCAACAAATAAATAAGACTAAAAGCTGGTTCTTTGAGAAAATAAATAAAATCGACAGACTCCTCACAAGACTTATAAAAAAAAGAAGAGAAGAGACTCATATACATAAAATCAGGGACTCCACCGGAAAAATTACAACAAATACACACAACATTCACACAATCATAAGGAACTATTTCCAGAACCTCTACTCACTAAAAAACAATAATTTTACAGAAATGGATCAATTCTTAGAGAAGTCTAAACTGCCCAAAGTGAACCAAGAAGAAATAAATCAACTAAATAAACCAATAACGTACAGCTGTAGTAGTACACTACACTACACTGAGATGCAGGAGGTAATCAAGAACCTCCCAACAAAGAAAAGCCCAGGGCCAGACGGATTCACCAACGAATTCTATAAAACCTTTAGTGAGGAACTAATACCAATACTCCTCAAACTCTTCCACAAAATAGAAACAGAGGGAGAAATCCCAAACTCATTTTATGAAGCTAATAGTATACTCATCCCCAAACCAGGCAAAGACCCAACAAAAAAAGAGAATTACAGACCAATATCACTAATGAACACAGATGCAAAGCTCCTCAATAAAATATTAGCTAACAGGATCCAGAAACTGATCAAGAAAATTATGTACCATGACCAAGTAGGCTTCATCCCACAGTCACAAGGTTGGTTCAACATCCGTAAATCAATCAATGTAATCCACCACATCAACAGAACTAAAATCAAGAATAACATTGTTATCTCAGTCGATGCCCAAAAAGCCTTTGACAAAATACAACATCCATACTTATAAAAAGCTCTGGAGAGAACAGGAATAGATGGAACATTCCTCAAAACAATAAAAGCCATATACAACAGACCAACTGCTAACATCGTATTAAATGGGGAGAAACTAAAATCATTCCCCCTAAACTCAAGAACAAGACAAGGATGACCACTCTCCCCACTTCCTTTCAATATAGTGCTGGAATCCCTAGCCATAGCAATAAGAAAAGAGGAGGCCATCAAAGGGATCCACATCGGCAAGGAAGAAATCAAGCTATCCCTATTTTCAGATGACATGATCTTATATCTGAAGGACCCAAAAAACTCAGTCCCCAAACTCCTACACCTAATAAACCATTTTGGCAAAGTAGCAGGATACAAAATCAGTCCACAAAAGTCAGCAGCTTTTCTGTACACCAGCAATATACAAGCAGAAAAGGAAATTATGGAAATAATTCCTTTTACAGTAGCCAAAAATAGAATAAAGTACCTAGGGATCAACCTAACCAAAGACGTGAAGGACCTATTTAATGAGAACTACAAAAATCTAATAAGGGAAATCAAAGAAGACACAAGGAGATGGAAAGAGCTCCCATGCTCATAGGTAGACAGAATCAATATAGTGAAAATGGCCATATTGCCCAAATTTTTATACAAATTCAATGCAATCCCCATCAAAATCCCAGCTACATTCTTCACGGAAATAGAGAAAGCAACCCATAAATTCATATGGAACAGCAAAAGACCTAGAATAGCCAAAGCAATTCTAGGCACAAAAAGCAATGCAAGAGGTATCACAATACCAAATTTCAAGCTCTACTATAGAGCCATCATAACAAAAACAGCCTGGTATTGGTATAAAAACAGACCGGAAGACCAATGGATTAGAATTGAAGATACAGAAATAAAACCTCACTCTTACAGTCAGTTGATATTCAACAAAGGAGCTAAAGACATACAATGGAATAAACAGAGCCTCTTCAACAACTGGTGCTGGGAAAACTGGGCAGCCATATGCAGAAAACTCAAGATGGAAACTAGCCTATCACCATGCACCAAGATCAACTCAAAATGGATCAAGGACCTCAACATCATACCTGAATCCTTGAAACTACTGAAGGACGAAGTAGGAAAGATGCTAGAACTTATAGGCACAGGAAGGAACTTCCTGGATAGAGTCCCAGGGGCACAACAAATAGGGGAGAGACTCAACAAATGGGACTACTACAAATCAAAAAGTTTCTGCACAGCTAAGAACATAGCCACCAAAGTAGATAGACAGCCAACCATATGGGAAAGGATCTTTACCAGCACAGCAACAGACAAAGGCCTAATATCTGTCATCTACAGAGAACTCAAAAAACAAAGCCCCTCCAAGCCCAGCAAACCAATTAGGAAATGGGCAAAGGAGCTAAAGAGAGACTTCACAAGAGAAGAAATAAAAATGGCAAAGAAACATGTGAGGAAATGTTTAACATCCGTGGTAGTAAAGGAAATGCAAATAAAAACAGCCCTGAGATACCACCTCACTGCAGTTAGAATGGCCTATACTCTGAACTCAGGCAACAACAAATGCTGGAGTGGGTGCGGGGAAAGAGGAACCCTCCTTCATTTTTGGTGGGAGTGCAAATTAGTACAACCACTTTGGAGAACAGTATGGAGGTTTCTCAAAAAGCTCAACATAGGCCTAACCTATGACCCAGCCATACCACACTCCTAGGCATCTATCCTGAACAACAGGTCCCAAGATATCAAAAAGACATTTGTACTTCCATGTTTATCGTGGCACAATTTACAATAGCCAAAATATGGAAACAACCCAGAAGCCCCTTCACAGATGAATGGATCCAAAAAATATGGTACCTATACACAATGCAATATTACATAGCGATTAGAAATGGTGAAATATTGGTATTCGCAGGGAAATGGTCAGAACTTGAACAAATAATGTTGAGCGAGACAAGCCTAGAACACAGAAAACAAAGGGGCATGATCTCCTTGATATATGACTGTTAAGGAGGGGGAAGGAGGAGACAGTAGAGACCAGGTCAGCGAAACCAAAAAGTTCTTGTAAAATGGTATATCCCACAGGTGTAGGTCAGCGACCCTACATTATGTATCCAAAACCAAACAAGTACTCAACATGTAAAGGTCAAAAATAGACTTCTCAGTGGATCACAATAGCTCAAAAGCTATGTATGTACGTTCATGTAAGACTATTGTTGACATATTGTCTACTGTCAACATTACATTATAGCCCTAGGCGAATTTCCTTTGGCATAGGCCATGTGGCTATTGTATATGTTCTTGGTACACTGTGTATTATATATATATATATATATATATATATGCATATATATATATATATATGTCTACCTGACCTAGGGAAGGGAAAGAAAAACAGGGTGTAAGATATCACAAGAAAGGTACACACTGCCCTACTATGTAACTGTACCCCTTGTGCACAACACCTTGTCAAAAATTTTTGTTTAATTAATAAATAAATTATTAAAAAATCACAGAAAAGGGTGGATACAGTGCTGTGGCTCAAGTGATAGAGTACTAGCCTTGAGCTAAAGAAGCTCAGGGACAGTGCTCAGGCCCAGAGTTGAAGCCCCCAAACTGGCAAAATTAATTAACTAATTAATTAATTAAATGAAATACACACACACACACACACACACACACACACACACACACACTTGGGAGAGATGGGTGGGGGAAAACGGGGAGAAAATGAGAGAGGGAATGACACTGTTCAAAAAAAAATATATACTCATTACCTGACCGTAACTGAAACACCTATGTACATCACCTTTACAATAAAAAACACAAAACAAAAAAGAATAAATAAATACATTAATGAAAATACAGCTTAAAAGCACAATTGAGGCAAAATCCCTCCAGAATCATGATTCCAATAAGCCAGGTAAGTCCCTGGGAAGTTGCCATGGTAGAAATCAGTGTCTTTCTCACATGGCTCTCATGACAACATATCTCAGAGCCTGGCCATTCCTCTTCAATGTATAAGCCATTTGAAAGCCATTTTGTGGTTGACACAAAACACAGCTTCATGGGTGGTAATAAAGACATGCAGACTTTCAGGTCAAGTAATAAAAACCATCGTGTTCATGATAAGCCTGAATATGTTATCAAAGGACCAAGCCTCAGGTATTTCTGTAATGCTTACTTTGGAAATAGTCACACTATCAATGTATACGGGGAGAATGCCACTCTCAGAAGACTGGAGAGAACAAATCAAGATGGCCAAAAAGACAGTGAACACATACACAACGGATACAATGGTGGGAGACAATGAAGTGACACATTGATTCAATTCTAGTTCTGTCCAAAGGGAGGCTCTTTCCTTCATTCACTGTAGATGTCTTGGTGGGAATTTTTACACCTTTCTTTCCAGTGAGCTGTGAGATGTGCCCTGGTGACGGACATACTTCAAGATTCATGTCCTCAGCGTCTCCTTAGCTCTATTGTTCATTTTATGCCCAACTGTTAGGAAACCTGAGAGGATTTCTCAATTTTCCCACCATCCCTAGAAACATCTTGCTCATCAACTGCCCTCTCATCATTAAGATCTCTTCCTAGATACGGGAGGGGCAAAATCACCACGTTCCCTCCTTTCATTTCATATTCACTTCATTCAATGCCAGTGTTCTCCCAACCTCCAATGCGCTGAAAATCTAAGAAAGAATTAGACTATGAAATGCTTATCCCCATGTGGGCTTCCTCACCTCATCGTTTGTGAAGTTTAGGCAGAATACACAACACAGAGGTGGCTTCCAGAACACTTGCAAATCCTGTTATTTTTCCCTGGAGGCCCCCCAAATTGTAGCCAAACAATGACTCATAGATGATCAGTTTCATGGTGCTAAATCCCAATCCCATGACAGCCACATACCTCTTTTGCTTTGACATTCCCCTCTGAAACTGAATCTCTAGCAGAATTAGACGTCTTTTACTACCATGCTCATGAAGCACTACTAACTATACCATGTCATTTTCCACTCAAGGAGAAGGGCAACGCATGTATAATGAGTATAGTATACTAAAACCAAGAGACAGGACATAGTAGAATGGATTAATATTATGGATGGTGATATGCCATAGCTAAACAATGCCAGGTCTATGTGGGTTCATTTGCTTTTTATTCATTTGATTACTTGTTAGATTCTTTTTATAAGTAAGCACTTGTCTGAATTGCTTTTCACCAACCCCTCTAAGACGTCATCCATATTAGTAAACACTTGAAATATACAAAACAATTTTCCTAGTGCCACATATACTTTGAATACTATTATTGCCTTCACCAACACTTCCTTGGGATGTGTGTGGTTGAGAGAGATGGGGAAGAATTATGAAAGTGGTGATATTGAGCAAGACTCATTGTACTTCTGAACTGACATGTTGAATTGAAACCTCTTTATCCACAACTTAAAAATAATAAAAAAACAAAGTAAATACATAAAATAAAGTGCAACAAATAAAAATATTAAACAATAAAGTCAATATTTAAGAAGGAAATTATAGTAAGTTTTATGGCTTTGCCTATAATTCTTTTGTTTCAAGATCAATGTAGTATATAAATATTGACATTAAGGAAGAAATAATAGCAATAACTAATAATAATCAATGTATAGTTGCTTCATGTTCAAAAGCCTGTGTTCTAAGTATTCCACACATACTATCTTGAAAAGTTCTCACAATAATCTTATAAAATAAGACTACTGTCCTTCCCATTTTATTAATAAAGAAGCTGAAACTTTAAGACGCCAATGTAAATAAACATTAGAGATCACATAGCTAAATGTGGTGAAGCCACAATTCAAGCAAGACTTCTCACACAGCAGAATCATATTCTTACAAAATTGAATCATCTCTAAACCATCTTTAAACAAAATTGGAGGAAGGAAAAATGTGACTTAATTAACTTTTACCCCATGTTTTTTACTTAAGTTTGTTTCTCATTTCTCATCTTTCTGTAGTGCTTGGAAGGCAAAAGAGTGTAATAAGTCTCACAGAAATTTCACATCTGTTTGAGTTAGAGACAGTTGACCTCAAAAGAACTGAGTAGGTTTTATTTGGGGTTTTATTTTTTAAGTCATAGTTTATCTTTGAAGAGAAAGATGTTAGTGCCAGAAAGAAAAAAAGGAACAGAATAAAGAAGGATAACACTTAATATTTAGCGAAACATAAGCAATGTTGAAATGTCTGGAATTACATAAGAACTTCACACATGAGTGATTTCTGTATGGAGGGGTAAATTAGGTGGTGGTTATGGAGTGTGTGTGTGTGTGTGTGTGTGTGTGTGTGTGTGTGTGGTGTTTGGGGAAATGAGATCAGGATGAAGTACAGTGTCATTTATTTATCTGAAGATTAATCAAAATCTTTCAAATTTCCTGACTTAAAAATTTTAGGAGACTTGGAGTCTTGCCAAAAGCAAAGTTAATGCGTTCATTATATGTTCATTAATGTGTAGGTTCATTCTTTTATTCTTTCCTCAAATACTTCTGCACATTTAAGTTTGAAAATATATATATCATTAAAGATGTAATACTCATATTTTTATTTTCTCATACTTTCAATATAAATGTATTATCATTATCATCATTATTATGTTACTATTATTCTTTTTGTATGGGGTGTGTGCTGGTACTGGGGCTTGAATCTTGGCCTCTCTTCTTTTTGCTGAAGGTTGGCATTCTATCACTTGAACAACACTTCCACTCTCAGCTTTTAGCTGGCTAGTTGGTGATAAAAGCCTCTCAGGCTAAGGTTGACTTCTAACCATGACCTATGACCTCGTACCTTAGCTTCCTGAATAGCTAGAATTTTAGGTGCAGTCCATCAGCGCTTGGCACAACAAATGCCTTATCTGTACTTGAGAAACAAAATTATATTTTTTAAAGGAGAAAAACCTCCCTAGTCCTCCCTCATTTCACAACTGAAAAATAAGGTTTTCTTATCTGGAAATATAAATTTTGTTAAAGAAATATTCAGCTTTTTGAAATAGTTACAAACCTTTATATATCTATCATGTACATAGTATGAATTTGTCCCAAACACCTACATGTAAAGATATGCTCACTTTCTTTTTATTCCAGCACACAATATGGATCCAAGTCCCTATCTGACCACTAGAATACTCAATATCTATAATGACTTCTTGATTCTCTCCTCATCGCAATGAAGATGAAAAGAGGTGACATCGATCAGGATACCTGTCCTCACAAACTGACATGGAGAATTGAAACTCTTTTGTATGACTACTTAAGAAAAATAATACTTTAAAGACTTTTTTAAAAATAGTCTATAGATCATAGATTCTTCTTTCTCTCAGTTGCTTTATATTCTAGATACTTGCATCTAGTTACTTTATATTTGAAGGGATATGTCCCAGCCATCCCAGGGGACCATGTGGAGATTATCACAGACAGGAGAAGAAGGTTCATAAGGAGGTTTAATAGTGGGGCCATAGTTCATGGGAGAGGGAGCTACATGGCGTCTGTACCTTATCCGGGTGGCAGCTTCTCTCTGGGGGTAAAGGGGAAGTAGGTAGGTATTGAGTAGGAATGGCTCATTAGGTATGGGTGGATCTGGGGGCTAGTGGGAGGAGCTGAGGACCTGAGGCTAGGGAAATGCTAACAATATTCTTAGATATAGAATCAATATTTATGAGATTGTTCTCACTTGCAAGAAATTATTTCAATGTGAGTTTTAGAGGAGATATGCAAATCATAGAAATATTGAGATAGGGTGGGTAACTGAGAGATAGGAGTTTGCAAAAAAAATAAATAAGCAAAGTGCTGGTGGCTCAGGGCTGTAATACTAGCTACTCAGGAAACTGAGATCTGAGGATCATGGTTCAAAGCCAGCCCAAGCAGGAAAGTCCATAAGGCTCTTATCTCTAATTAAACACCAGAAAACCATATGTGCAGCTATGGCTCAAAGTGGTAGAAAGCTAGCCTTGAGCAAAGAAGCTCAAGGACAGCACCCAGGCCCCGAGTTCAAGCCCCACAACTGACAAAAAATTAAAAGGAAGGGAGGGAGGGAGGAAGAGAGGGAGGGAAGGAGGGAGGGAGGAAGGAAAGAAAGGAAGGAAGGAGGAAAGAAAGAGAAGAAACAAAGAAATCAGTATAGAACTCAAGGGGAAAAGGATGAAAATTAAAAAAACAAAGAAAGAAATAAAAAGAAAGCAGTTCTGATTGATTAATACTGGAAATAGTACAGAGAAAGAATGACATTTAATCTTTAAGCAATGGAAATTTAGGAGGATAGGGAAGTTCATATAACTTATTAAACTAAATATAGTAAATTATATACACAAATACATGAATTATTTTAGAATATTTATAGTGCAAATATGTTTACCTGTAAATATATGTTTAGTTTAAATATAAATATTATGTAGTTTAAATATATGTACATTTAAATACATGTAACATCATACTTACATAACAATTGTACATGTAACATAGTTTATATGCTATAATATGTAGTACATATATGTATATGTATGCAATATATATATATATATATACATACACACACACACACACACACACACACACACACACACACAGCAGAGGCCAGAGGTAAGATGTTCTTACTAACAGGATCCTCAAGCCAGAGATGGAATTGGTCAGTGTCTCTCAGGCCTGAGAACAAGAAAGGAACTTTAAACATCCTTCTAGTGTATATGTGGCAACAGAGAAAAGGTAAGAATGAGTTCCTCTGTTACCTTTCCCTACCGGCTACACTCCAAGAATCCCTGAGTTTTTAGACATGATGTGATTTCCACACAGAACAATTACAGTGAACAGGTAGGTAGATACAGGTCTCTGCTCCTCTCTCTCTCTCTCTCTCTCTCTCTCTCTCTCTCTCTCTCTCTCTCTCTCTCTCTCTCTCTCTCCCTCCCCCCATGTGCCAGTCCTGTGGCTTGTACTTATAGGGCCTGGGCACTGCCCCTGAGCTATTTTGCTCAAAGCTAGTGCCCTACCACTTAAGCCACAGGTCCACAGCCAGCTTTTTGGTGATTAATTGGAGATATGGGTCTCATGGACTTTCCTGACCTGGCTGGCATGGAGCCACAATCCTTAGATTGCAGCCTCCTGAGAAGCTAGGGTTACAGGTAGAAGCCACAGGTGCCTAGCTGTTTCAAGAAAGGAAAAATGAAAAAAAAAATCACTGAAAAATATAAGAAGAGAACCTTCCCAGAAACCCAACTGCTATTACTGATTACAAATCCAGCAAACAAGACTTGCTAAATGATGAGGGAGTTGGGTCTTGGTTTTCAAATGCAGTGGTTTTAGGAACAGCTATGCAAAATAATAAATTAGGTAGGAAGGAAGCCAAAGATTTTGTTCTCAGTAGGTCAGGTTTAAGTTACCCTGGAAAGCAGCCTTTCACCTGGGAGCAGCCTATGATTTTTATTTTTTATTTTTTACTTTCCTAACATAGGGAAGAAAGAATATTGCTTTAGAACATCTGTATTGAAAGGATATCTCCTGGCCATCCCAGAGGACCATGCGGAGATAATCACAGACAGGAGAAGAAGGTTCATAAGGAGGTTTATTAGAGGGGCCATAGTTCCCACGGGAGAGGGAGCTACATGGCATCTGCACCTTACCCAGGTGGCAGCTTCTCTCTCTGGGGGTAAAGGGGAAGTAGGTAGGTAGTGAGTAGGAGTGGCTCATTAGGTATGGGTGGATCTGGGGGCTAGTGGGAGGAGCTGAGGACATGAGGCTAGGGAAATGCTAACATTCCCCCATTTGTTGTTTATTAATAACAGAGGAGGGGTACCAGGTCGGGAGTATGGGCGGAGGTTGGTTCTTCTGGAGCTACTTCCTGCTGTAAAAGGGCAAAGTAGTCAGGGGTCCCTGATTCGTCATTTGGCCTGGTACCGTCCAAGAAGTATTTGTTTGACAGTTTGGTTGGTAAAAGTCCTCATCATTTCCACGAGAATGGTTATCAGATCCAATGGGTGTCATGGTCTCCTCAGGCTACCTCCTGCAGCTTGGGCACATCAAGGAGTCACTGGGGCTGGGGTCTTCAGGGTCCAGATCTGTGCTGGGCAGAGCAGTGTAGTAAAAGGATGGCCTTGAACTGCAAGTTCCCAGGTGGCGTCCTGGGTGAGGGATATTCCTGTTAAAAGAGACTTTTGGAAAGGTCAGGCAAAAGGCTGACAAGTTCACAGGACCCGTTAACATGAACGACATGGGAGGGAGAACACACCCTAGGCACAAGCCAGAAAAGTTCCATTTGGAACATAAACCCAATTGTGGCCCATTATAAGGAAGGAGGAATAACTGGACTGGGGGCAGAAAGGAAGTAAGGAAGTGTTTAGGGATAGTGGACTAGTTGGGAGGAACCAGTCAGAGGATATATATATATATATATATATATATATATATATATATATATATATGTGTGTGTGTGTGTGTGTGTGTGTGTGTATATATATAAACAAAAGCAAGAATGAAAGTTTCTGTCCAGATAGAAAATGGACAGGTATGGACATTAGGTGGGTAAACAACTATTCCTCTTGATCTTCCAGCTCTGATTAATTTTGAAAAGGCAAGTTTAAATTGACTCCATTTAAGATGAGACTTCATCTCCTCCTACTCCTCTCCATGGTTCTTTGTTGTCAGGATTGACCTCGTCCTGAAGGTCTAGGTGCTCATTGCTTGGATACCTTGTCCCAGTTGGCATTCATGGGGTTTGAACTCAAGGCCTGGGCACTGTTCCTGAGCACTTCTGCTCGAGGCTAGTGCTCTACCACTTGAGCCACAGTGCCGCTTTTGGCATTTGGCTGGTTCTCTTGAGCCAAGCTTCCAGTCTAGCTCTTTGCTGGTTAGTTGGGAGATGGAGTTTCAGAGGGATATTTATTTTTTTTGCCCGGGCTGGCTTTGAACTGCAATCCAAGGGCTCTTAGCAAAAGCCCTTTTTATTTCCAATTAAAGCAACAGGAGAACAATAGGAATAGAACTTACCTGTAATTTTTTGAGAATTGACTAACAAATACTTGCCAGAGTTCTGCTGTAACACTTAGAGAACAGCAGACTGAATGAGATCCATGTGCCATCAAATCAAATCATATCATTTAACCTTACTGGCAGGTGGAAGAGAGCACAAATGAATAATAATCAAGAGGGCACAGGGTCAGGACAATGTAAAAGTCTCAGCTTCAGAGGATCCAAAGTGGCTGTGTCTTCCATCCCAAATCAGCATGCCTCATTAGTCATGTGTGATGGAGGCAGGCAGGAGAGATGGGTTGGAGCTAGGCAAGGCTGTAGTGGCGTCTCTCAGAGTCCCCTGGATAGATTGTCACACCTCCTGCTGGGTTGCCTGCAAATTTCCACACAGACTGGTTAAAGACATTTGAAATCTCCCAGTATTACCTGGTTGTGTACTCTGAGTACTCTGGCTTTTGTAGGCTGGTGCCCTACTGGCTTAAGCAGGGTGACAACTTTAAAAAGATTTTAGAAGGCTTGGGCCTTTAATCATCTTCCTAGTCACAAAATACACACAGACCAAAGGCCAACCGAGTCTCCTCTCTGCAGCAGCCATGACAGTTTCTGAGACATGAAGGGGGAAGACACCAATGCTACCCCAATGCAACCCTGTGGCCACCAAACACAACTCTGATGCTTTTAACCTTGGAGTAAGTCTCGGTTGCAACTCTGTCATGATAGGTCTGCTATAAGCCCAACTCTAAACTTGGGGGCAGGGGCCAGAGCCAGAGCAGGAGCACTCTGGGCCTGTCAAAATCTTCACAGGAACACCACCAGTGACTCCTAGATTCCCTGAGCAGTTTAAAGAGAGAGGAGGAATCACTAGTAGTGAAACTAGGCAGTTTGGGAGCAGACTGTGGAGGCAGCTTTCTGTAGCCACAGACCGCCACAATCCACACAGATAGCACACATGTCGGACCTGCATCCAATAAAGCAAAATATTAATCCTGGGTTAGGAAAATCTAGGTTAGCAGCCACATTTGCACACTCGTTCCAAAATGACTCTGGTCCCTTGATCTTAAAGAGTTTATGAGAGCACAAGAGAGAAAAATGGAGAATCAAAATCTTAGTCTACACCAAAGAATTGTCAGGATCAGATGTACACTTGACTTTTAGCATAGATGGACATAAAGAATAACACACTGGTTTTACATCATTGTACTTGTACCACGTGCTGCATTAGAACCTTTTGGAGTTGTTGTTGTTGTTTTAGACACATTTGCTTGCACCCAAACATGATCTGTTTGGGTTTAAAACCTGGGTTTTTTTTTTTCTTTTGGCTTGGAGTCTGTTGATAAGAGTCAGGATTTCCTCAAGGCTGTTCAATGTGACTCCACCCACAGGCTGCAAAGATCAGTTTAACACAAGACTTAAAGTAAGATAAAATAGTAGTCAAAAAAGCAAGTAATTTTGAAACCATGATGCCAGTTTTTACATGTTTTACCAACAGACAGACAGACATACAGACACTTGTGTACAAGCTTTGGGGTATGCTTAGAATTTTTTTTTTTAATTGGCCGTGTAAGTTTTCTGGAATTCCAGTGGCAAAATGATATTATTTTGCCCATATTTTAGAACCACATGGTCAGTTAGAAAACAAAAACTTTTCCAGCAAACAAAAATTTTCACAGATTATATGGCGAGGAAACCCAAGAGATGGGAGACAGGGCATGAACAGAACACAGACACGTGGCATGGCATAATGGTGGCAGAGCTGGTCAGAGCCTTAGCAGGCTCACAGCAAGACATGTTCACCTTCCAGCATTTGAATTGCAAGGCACATTTGAATTTTAAGGTACATTGAATTGCAAGGCCACAGTTACAGAGTTCAGGGTAGGAGGCAGGGTTACCGGGAGCTTGAGTCTCCACATCTCTGCCCAGCTTCGAGGAATTTAGCATGCCCATTACCTGGGGGATGGTTGGGACTCCACCTCCAAGAGTTTTTGGAACCTTGATGGAACCAAGATGGCGCTTGCTAAAATCAACTCAATTGTCCACCACATGGTCAAAGCTAGAGAAAACTTAGGATTTAGCCAACAACAAGCAGAATTTAACCGAATCTCCAAGCTTAACAAACATCAATAACAAGAACAGAAAACCTTTCTTTGTGTCTTTTAAAGCAGATGTTAAACAAATATTGGTACCTTTGGAAGCTAGTACTAGTCCATCCTATATCACAGACAGATAGGCAGTTTAGAGAGAGAGAGAAAGAGAGAGAGAGAGAGAGAGAGAGAGAGAGAGAGAGAGAGAACTCCACCCGCCCAAGTGCTCATAGAGTTATGTAAGTCCTGTAAAATATTCCAAATTTGTAAGATTGGGCTCAAACTTGAGCAGCTTCCCTGAAGCATTTTAGACTGTCCCCACTTGATGAGTGACCATCGGAGCTGAACTAGAGATCAGTTGACTCCAAACACACAGAGTTGCTGATCCCCTTGACCTAGCCCAGTGGCTTAAGGTCGGTGGCCCAGTGGCCTTATGGAAAATCCAAGCTCCCAGCTAATGGTCACTCACCCTGGTTGGAGTTTCAAATCTGTTGTGGTGGATGATTGTGCCCCTCCCATGGTAAGTGATTAGCGGAGCTGAGGAGTTAAATACCAAGCGTCCTCAGTATTACTCTGGTCAGCTGAAATGTAGGAGACAATAAGCAATAAGGTCGTCACCCAGTTGCTGTGTCCTGGACCTAGTGCGGAGTGTGGCCCTGAAGCCATGGCCCTGTGGCCCTATGCTACTATGGTCACCTGGAGTGGGGCTCAGAACTTGGCGCCAAGATTTTTCTGTTCTCTTTGTGTAATGTGGCCCTGAAGCCACAGCCCTGTGGCCCTACGGTAAATCGGTAAATTGGAAAATCGGATCCGAGCCCCCAGTTAGATGATCACTTACCCTGGGTGTGAGGGCAAATTTGTAGATTGTCTTGGTGGATGGAAGTAGAGTGCTCAGTCAGGAGAAGTCCTCTGGGTGGATAGCAGAATAGGTCCCAGGGGCAGCTTGGACCCTCCAGAAATGGGGGAGCAAATCCACTGGGGAACCTATCCCAGGTTTCGGCACCAATGAAAGGATATGTCCCGGCCATCCCAGGGGACCATGCGGAGATAATCACAGACAGGAGAAGAAGGTTCATAAGGAGGTTTATTAGAGGGGCCATAGTTCCCACGGGAGAGGGAGCTACATGGCATCTGCACCTTACCCAGGTGGCAGCTTCTCTCTCTGGGGGTAAAGGGGAAGTAGGTAGGTAGTGAGTAGGAGTGGCTCATTAGGTATGGGTGGATCTGGGGGCTAGTGGGAGGAGCTGAGGACCTGAGGCAGGGGAAATGCTAACATGTATAGTGGAAGAGATTTCACCAGTTGTCTGCAGAGTGGTGTTCATGAACAGTTGCCCCTGTAGATCAGCACCTAGGGCAAGCCTTCCATTCCTTCTCATTTCTAATGGCCTCACGTAGGAAGCCCTATGTCCCCAAGCTTTGCTTCTTAGCAGCTGGAATTCCAGCTGAGAAGAAACCCTGCTGCAGCTGTCCCAGCCCCATCCCTCAGCTTCTCTCTTCTCCCGGGAACACTCTTGCACCACAGACTGGCCCAGGAAACAAATGGACTTCTGTCAGGGAATCCATAAGACTTCACTTTGGGGTTAAATGTAGAGAAAATCATAGTATCGGTTATCATTGTTGCAGCCCTAATGTTACCCCCGTCAAATCACTACTGATTAAAAACAGCCCTGTTAATAAACCACAAGCTTTATTTCCCCTCAAATGTCTATAACCACGTTCTTCAACCCCTATTAAAAGGCAAACCCAAAGAAAAACAGTGTTGGAATCCAAGTGTTTCTTTACTCCCCAGAGGATGAGAAAAATTGTGCCAGGAAAAAAAGAGGGTTCTTTTTTTAAAATCACCTTTCCCCCACTTAACAGAGTCAAACATTTTTTTTTAATAACTAAGGAGAAATCAGTGAAAAACAGAAAGGAGTTATCAGTGGTCTACAAAATTACATCAGCTGAAAACAGTCTTCCTCCCCCTCCCCAAATGAAACACATGCATTCACCAGCAATTCCCAGTGTCTGACTCACATCCTTATTACCTCCTTCTCCTCTTGCTTTCCCCTTAAGGGACAGAGTTTTCCTCCCATCTAAGCCAAAAAAGAATTTCTGTGGATTAAGGAGACTGATGAAAGCATTTTTAATATTTCAGTTCAGGTTTGCAGGCTCCATAAAACCGACTTTTCCCAGTATTTGCTTTGTTTTCCCGACCTTCCTTTGGCTCTGGTTTCTTTCTTTCTTTCTCCCCCACCCCCATCTCCTCCATTCGCTCTGTAGAAACCAGGCAAGGACCCTGGCTCCCTCTGGGGTCTCCAGCCCCCTGTCAGCACCCCAGCATGCCCAGCTGTTCTCATAGACTGGAGCTGCTAGCCACCTTGCAGGATGAAGCATCTTTCAAAAATCCTCCAGAAAGGGGTGGAGCAACTTCTAGGACATCTTTCATGTTGATGCCATCTGTCTTTCAAGTAAAGACTAGTTTGACAACATGCTGAGCAGCTCAGAGAGGAACATGTTTGAAGCCTAGAGGGGAAAGTTTTGACAATTCATTACAGGGAGAACTGAAGCCTTTTCCACCTACCCCACCTTCAACTAATAAGGAGGTAGAAAGAAGGGAAGCTGCATCTTCTCAGGACAGGAAGACAATGGTCTTTATTCTTTGTTCCTCTTATATTGGCAGCATTACTGAGTCCTTTGCTCTCAAATTAAATTTCAGCTGAAATTCCAGTAACTTCACTTTAGATTCCAGAACACTTGAAATGGCCCTGGGTAAACAGGACTTTTGGAGGAGTTACTTTGCCAAGTAGTACTCAAAGCCAGCTAAGTTCAATGGGTTTGATAGGGTCTAGATGGGCCACTCAGCTAGCTGCTCTGAGCTTCATGGATGATGATGTAACTGTCCCATGAGGATGACGGTTCCACATACCAAGCAATTCTTTCAACCTCTTTTTTGTTTGATTGATTTTGGGTGTGGGGGATACCAGGTAGAGGGGCTTGAACTCAGAGTGCCTAAGTGCTGCCCCCTTTTCACTCAAGGCTGATGCTTTACCACTTTAGCCACACCTTCATTTCTGGTTTTCTGGTGGTTAGTTGAAGATAGGAGTCTCATGAACTTTTTCTGCCCAGGCTAGCCTTGAAATGTGATCCTAAGATCTCAGTCTCCTGAGTAGCTAGGATTACAGGCATGAGCCACTAGGACCAACATTTCTTTTATCTTGTTGTCACAGCTATAATTCCTCTGATTGTCCATCGAAATCTCTTTTTGTAATGATTTTTTTAAAAAGTCATTTCCATCAAGTACTTCTGTGACATTTTCCATCTTTATTTCATGTCCAATCACATCAGTATGCGCAGGGTAATTATTTTCAGATGGTATCAGAGTGCTAAATGGCACACTGAAAGACAGACTGGGGGTGTGTGTACATCAGTATTTGAAGGGCATAATAAACGTCATCTCATGGTACAACATCCAAAAGAAGTCGGTAACAGTCCAGTCAGTGCAATGCTTCACAAAGAAACCTGCCTCTCTACTGAAGAGATAAAACATTTTTCAAGATGAGGAGATTAGTACATTTTCTTGCAATGGGTGTACTCTAGTAATTTCTGTGCAGATGATAGATAATGCTTCCATTTAAAACACAATGATTTTCAAGAATAAATTACCATCTGATTGGTATTTATCCAAAAGACTAGGAAAACTAACATTCTTTGTGCCAGGAACTTCTTTTCTGTAAGATAAAATATTTAATCTTGATAATAGTCCCATGACTATAAATCAAATGAGCCTCAGGGAAATTATGGTATGTGTCCAAGATCATTTATCATCACCACTATGACTATCATTATTACTACCATATCTTCTCTTTATTTGGCTTTGGGGACTTTACTAGCCTAGGGACTGTTTGAGATATTTTATAAACATAAGTTCTAATCTTAGCAATAACATTACAAAATAGGGGTTTATGATATCACTTTTTAAATGAGTGACTGAAGTACAATGTCTTATCACTTTGGCCCCAATAACACAGTCAACATAATCAATATATGGCAGTCTTGAAATTCACATCCATAGCAATGAGTTCTGAAGGTCATGGTCATGGTGTGTGGTCAAGCTCTCTGATACCTCCTCCCATCAGAAGACTGATGTCTTTAAAACTAAAGAGTAAATCCCTCACTTCTAAAGAAGAAAGGCAATGTATACGACTTCTAAAATTAAGTCAATTCATTGTGCTTCCCCATTCTATCTCTGTCTCTCTCCTACATATTGTGGAGAGAATTATATGACATGCCATGAAGGTACTCATGGGAGTAATTCTTGCAGCAAAGAGCTCAAGGCCCCTAGCCTAGGCCCTAGCCAAGCATTTCAGTGTTCCAGTCCAGCTGATAACTTGACTGCAATCTTAATGAGAGATTCTGGCATCACAATCATCCAGCTAAGGCACTGCTGAATTTTGATCTACAGAGATTATGGTAATAACTATGTGTTGTTTGAACAACCTAAATCCTGAAATAATTTGTTATGCTGAAGTAAATAATGCATTTTTTCCTAAGTCATATTTATTCAAAAGCAATTCTATTTACCCAGTGTGTCTACTGACATACAAAATTAAGTAGGACAAAGGAATTAAAGCCTCTTTAGCTTTTTCAAGCTTGCGTGCATTTAAAAACATGTACCCAGTATTCCAACATACCTAGTCATTGTGACTCTTTACAGTACCTCAACCTACCTTGGGTTGAAACTACTTCTTGTGGTCCAGAACACAGACAGAGTGTTACTTCTTGAGTTAGTGTTTCAATCTTCATTAGTTCCAAACAATGCAATTGGAAGTCTTATTCCACTGGCCCTGCAATATCACAAAGTGGCCCTTGTACTGCACTGAGAGCATCAGAGCCTGACCATTTAAATCCTTCAATGGTAGAAAATCTCTGCCAGAAATAAACATCATGAGCAGGTCCCTCAAGATGTCCACAGAAATCTGATGTCTGACAATCAGACATCCTTATAATCAAGACTTCATGTCTCAGTATTTGTCTCCACTGGGTCTGACCAAGCCCTTGATAAAAACACTGAAATGGCCTGAGAAATGCGTATGCTGCCAGGGAATCTGTTCTCACAGACACAGCAATCTGGTCCAGCTGAAAAGTTCAGAGAGCCTGTTCAAGTTTGCAAACTTTATCAGGAATGTGGAGCCATCTATACCCATGCTTCCAAAACTTAGAAGTTCTTGCACGGAAGATTAAAAATGTGGAGGGTTTGCCTCTTTACAGAACTGCAAATAAAATATCCCCAAGAGAAGGTCTTCTGGATGTAAACACATGACTTTTATTTGCCTGGCTCTGCAGAAGAACATTTAAAGTAATCCAGGCAAAATCTCCGTGGACGACGACTCACAGGCTCCTACTCCCCAAGTCCTAGCAGGAGGATAACACACACCATGTTTTTCCCCCTTCCTCCTTTTAATCAAGTGCATTACAGCATGTGAGGGCTCTGGGGGCTGCCTTTCTCCAGATGGTTTTCCAGCATTGCTGTGGACTCCATTCAGAAGGAAATGGAACAGTGTTTCCACTTTAGGACCTTCAATTGGTTTGTTTTCTCCTGGTCTCTGTACATGCTGACCTCACTTTTCTCTTGAACTCTAAGAGGTCTGTCTCATGCCAGAATCACACTGAGTGTGTCTGGAATTACACAGGCATGCCAAAATAAAAGTAGCTGTCTCTCCCTGTTTCCTAGGTGAAAGGTTGGGTAACCTCAGCAAGGAACAGTACATTAAACCTTTGTCATCGATTCATACTGAGCATGCAATTGGTTAGCCTCAATCTGTACAATATGTCTATGTGAAAAAAATATTCTGTCCGTTTATATCCACCTTAGCTTGAAAGTCCTGTGGAGAAGCAGGGTTTTGGTGCTCACACTTGTAATCCTAGCTATTCAGAAGGTGGAGCTCTGGGGCTTACAGTTTGAAGCTAACCTAAGCAGGAAAGTTTGTGAGAATCTCTTTTATACCCAATTAACCATCAGCTGGAAGTAGAGCTCTGCCTCAAGTGTAGAGTACTAGCCTTGTACAAAAAAAAGCTGACAGTGCCTAGGACCTCCTAAGTTCAAGCCCTAGTACCAGCCCACGAGCATATACACACACACGCACACATGCGTGCACATGTGCACATACACACACACACATATACATGATCCTATAGAGGCATACTAAAATAGAAGGCTGCTTATTTTCCATGCACCCCACCCACCTACCCCAACAGCTACAGGTTACGGCTGAGTCAAAGCTCATTAACTTCTGATGGAGGATCACCCTCATCCTTCTGAACCTATTTTTTCAAGCCCAGAGCATCCTTTTGATGCATGCCTAGCTTTGAACAGCTTCATCAGACCATTCCTATCTGCACTGATGCCATGCTAACAGGTGATAATGATGGACAATGAAATTTATTAGAGAATTACCATGTATCAGGCATTGTGCTCTTTACTTTATCTTGTTTAATCTTCTTAACAGTCTTATGGGTCCTTTTTTAAAATAAAGCTGGAAATGAAGCTGAAAGGTATTATGTAACATGTTCAAGGTCACCTAGTTTAAAAAGGGTAGAGTGTGAGGGTCTGAGCTCCAAAATATTAGCAAGATAGAGGTAAGAACAAAAGAGTAGATACTGGAAAATTCACTACCATGTGATAAATTCCCAAGCAGTGTCATTCAGAAGCTGTGGTGTCCCAGAAGGAGGTGTAATTCATGTGGTGGAGTTAAGGATGAGAACTGGGAAGCCTAAGTCAGAGTGTTACTTAGAGGAGAGAAGGTTTAAGCTGGATCTTAGAGGATGAATAGACATTAACAAGAGGGGTAGAAAGCCTGGAGAAAGGATGTGTAGTTTGAAGAGATGCCATGTCATATCATAAAGGCCTGAAGAAGATGGCCTGGTTCTGAGCCACATTTTTTAAATGCTGGTACTAGGGCTTGAACAGAGGGCCTGATTCTTTCTTGCTTGGCTTTTCACTCAAAGCTGGAACTCTACCATTTGAGCCATACCTCCACTTCTGACCTTTTAGAAGTTAATTGGACTTAGAAGTCCTACAAAATTTTCTGTCTAGGTCAGCTTTGAACTGTGATTCTCAGATCTTAGCCTACTAAGTAACTTATTTTCAGTGTGAGCCACCAGTGTCTGGCTTCCCATATGATTTGATGTAAGGAGAATGGTGAACATACAAGAAGCAGAGAAAGGGGACAACAAAGTGACATTGAATTGGATTATAAGGGTTTTTTTTTTTATTCTTGTTAAAATTTATTTTTATTATTATCTTTAGGTAGGTATACAAAGGCATTGGCACTTAGTAAAGCAGTTTATGAATATAATATATATCTATCAAATCATCCTTTTAAACATTCTCACCCATCCTTCCCCTACATGCCCTTTCCCTCACTATTCTTTTTTTATTTTAATTTTATTGTCAAGGTGATGCAGGGGCTGGGGATATGACCTAGTGGCAAGAATTCTTGCCTTGTATACATGAAGCCCTGGGTCCAATTCCCCAGCCCGACATATACAGAAAATGGTCAGGGGCTGGGGATATGGCCTAGTGGCAAGAGTGCTTGCCTCGTATACATGAGGCCCTGGGTTCAATTCCCCAGCTCCACATATACAGAAAATGGCCAGAAGTGGTGCTGTGGCTCAAGTGGCAGAGTGCTAGCCTTGAGCAAAAAGGCCAGGGACAGTGCTTAGGCCCTGAGTCCAAGGCCCAGAATTGGCAAAAAAAAAAAGCAAGAAAGGAAGAAAACAAGAAAGCAAGCAAGAAAGAAAGAAAGAAAGAAAGCAAGCAAGCAAGCAAGAAAGAAAGAAAGAAAGAAAGAAAGAAAGAAAGAAAGAAAGATAGGTGATGCACAGAAAGGTTACAGTTATATACATAAGGTAGTGAGTATATTTCTTGCCAAACGTATTACGTCCTCCCTCATTTTTCTCCCACCTTCCCTCCTCCCCAACATATTGTCCTGTAAATATGGCTACTGCATGGGTTCGCCCTTGATCCTTTGTCTCACCATTTTGATGTTCCATTCCCTTCCCTAATTCAAATAAACATATATACAATACCCAGGGTACAAAAATGAAATACAGTGACAACAGGGGCTAAACCACAGGGAAGAAAAACACAAGAAAAAAGAAATAACTTCATATAGTACATTAACAATAACAACAACAATGAAAATTTTGTAGGATATACATTGGATTCTTGTTGGCATTTTCCCCTTCTCCTCTTAATTCATCTACCCTTCTTTTCTTGACCCCACCTCATCCCTTTCTCGTACTCACTTCCTGGTGTTTCATTTTGCTGAGCTTTGATTTTGGCTTTCTAGGGAATTACACTATTTGAGATTTCCCTTGAATTTACCAAATTTCAGTTAATACATTTGTATATACTCACCAACTACCCAATGTATTCATTTATGAGTTTGTAAGCTAAAAGCTTTTTAGGCTCACTGAAGGACTCTGCATTTTATACATTGAAGATCTTCATTATCTTTGAATTCTTTGAAGAGGTATCTCTGGAACAGTAGCCACTGGAGGCAAGGTGACCAATTGTCTGTGTTAAGCAACTGGTAACAGAGGTTAGCAGAGAAAAGATGCAGAGTGAGTATAGGAGGCAGTTTTAACAGGACTTCCAAGATTGGAAGGATAACAAGTACGGTAGAAAAATAATTAGGTTTTAGAGTGGTTGTAATATTTCCAATGGAGATAGTGACTTGAAGAATCAAAGGAAACAACTCCTATTTTGCTGGAAGCATGTAGAGAGACTTGTGTGTGTTCTGGTGTGATTTCCATGAAGCATGGATATTTTCCCATCTGGCTGTAATGGAGGCACCTCAGATGGAATCTGGAAAGCATGGCTGAGATGTGGCCATCAGTCTGATGTGGAAAGCCCTTTGGGGAGAAGCTGGTTTCCCACCTCACATCTTGGAGAGTCTGGGGAAGGATTCTACATAAAGCCTAGTCATCCTAGAAGACTGATGGAGCCATTGCCTTGCTCAAACATCCACCTTTGAATTTCAGCACCTTGTCTTAGCCTCTTGGCCATAGCCCATGGTGAAGGAATCTGCAAACAGGGTCTGAGAAAGAATAACCAAGTAGAACCCATGGCTCCTCGGACAAGATAAAGTAGGAAGGTCTGTGACTCAATGAATGGAGCTAAGATGGAATCCTTGGTCTATACTAACATAAGAAAAGGGTGGGAATGACTGAAGCACAAGGAGAGCAGCAGAGGATGGGGCCTTCCTTACCCAAGCTCAACTCACCCAAATCTTGCTCCATCAATAGAGGAAAGTCTAGAAACCAGGACTCAGTTAGAGAAGCTCTTGTCTCTAAACACAGGCAGTTGAAGTATTTACTTCTATATGTGCTTTTCCTTCACATCAATCAGTCCAAGCTTCTGTACTCAGTTGAACTGTGTCCAGTGGTCCCTAAGCATCTGTAAGGCATTGATTCTAGAACCCACAGAAACTAAAATTTAAGGATCCTTAGGTGCCTTCAACAGAGGGCCATAATTAAACCAGGTACAGTGACTTTCTTGTATAATACTAGCATTACTTTGGAGGAAGCAATAGTAGGATCATGATTTCAGGCCAGACCAGGAAAAAAAAAGTCAGTGAGACACTATGACAAAGGAGGCATGAATGGTGCTTATCTGACATTTCAGCTATATAAGCTAAAAGTAGGAGAATTACTGTCTGAGGCTTACAAGACCCCTGTCCTGTGAAAAAAAAGAAAAAAGGGGGGAAATAAAAGAACAAGAGAGTCTATATGAAGAATAATGAAAGCAAAAAGAGATGGCTTGCATGAGAATGCCCTAGGGTAGCAAGTACAAGGTTCTGAATTTAAACCCAACCACTGCAAAAAAAATTAAATGATATGCTATTTTAATATAACCTACACATATCCTCCTATACACTTTAAATTATCCTGAGATTACTTATAATACCGAATATAATGTAAGTCCTATATCAATAGTTACTGTACTACATTATTTAGGGAATCATGACAAGAGAAAGTAAGTATATGTTTGATACAGATGCAATTTTTTCATGTGTTTATGATCGATGGCTTGTTAAAGCCACAGTTGTGTGCATTTATGGATGTGTGCATCTGTGAGTGTAGAATCTGTGAGTGTGGAATCAGGTAACATAAAAGGCCATTTATTTTGTTTCTCACTGGATCCCCTAAGCCTACTGCAGCTACAGGGACATGACTGGTGTGTAAGAAAATACCTGATGAAGGAAAGGTTTCTGGGAGGATTAGAGGGAGAATGAGAATATTTTAGGCAAATAGACCTTGCACCAAGAAAGGCACCCATCACCTCCTCTGGCAATCAGAAGCCAAGGATGGACCATCATCTCACAAACCACACTTCATTCTGTAGACTTTTTCTTCAAGCCTGAAATTTCTTACAAAGATTCCCACTACTGACAGTAAAAATCAAGGAATCTTCCTTGAAACAAATATACTCTAGACAATATTGTTCCTCTCCCTGGGATGCATTCCTTCATTTATTTCCTCCCTGAGTTTTTGTTCCTGGGATCTTTTCCTCTAAATGGTTTCTATCCATAAGCGATCTGTGCCCAAAGGCTCCATCTATCCAAGGCCACTGGAGAATGATAATAAAACTCAGCACTTGAGTCTAGCTACTCCTTATTTCTGCATGCTCTCCTGATGATGTGGCTGAGGTACATTCTGGATCACATAGACAAAAGCTGTGTATGTAATAAGACATTTGGGAAGTCAGAGAGTCTAAAAGTAAGTATGTCCAGATTGCAAAACTGCAGGCTAAGCTGACACAAGAAGGTGTATCTTAGTTGAGCTTCCTACATGGAAGCTTTGCATACAGCCCCCCTTTTTTTAGATAAGGCCCAGCTGAGACCTGGTACATTGTAGTCCTTCACTAAATGGTTGGCAAACTGAGCTGAGTGTACACCATTGCTGCAATGAGCCTAGATGTATTCTAGAGTTCTGCACCATAGCAAACATTTGTGGTTACATGGAAATGTTCAGCCCCAGAAAGCCCAGATTGTAAGGCAGTGTTCTAACTAATGACACTGAAAACAATTAAGCTTTCCAGGAAATAGCTTTAGTTTCTAAAATCTGTAGTGTCAAACGCCCAAACATGTGCGTGTGCGGGCGTACACACACGCAACCCACACATGTGCCCACACTTAGAGAACATGAGAGTTTCAGATAAATTAAATATAACCCAGCAAGTAAAAGCAATAAGAAAAGTTTCACACATGGGGTATAAGAGTAAGCGCAAAAACCAATCCAGCTACTTTGGATCCAGAGATCAGGAAGATCAGTTTGAGTCCAAACCAGGCAAAAAGGTAGCAAAACCCCATCCCAACCAACAAGTTAATTGTGGTGACCGCACACCGATGACTCCAGATACACAGATAGGCCAGGGGTAGTGAATTATGGTCTGTAGACAGCCTAGGCAAAAATGTATGACTCTTCCAAAAAGTAACTAAAGCAAAACAATGGGAGGCGGGAGAGGTGGGGTATAGCTCAAGTGGTAGAGCACCTACTTAGCAAACATGAGGCCCTGAGTTCAAACACCAAAAACAAGTGAGGCCCAGACTCCTAATAAGAAGAAACTAAGAGTAAACTGAGACAACCAAATTCTAGCTTCATTCTAGGTTGTTTCATTTTTACTTCCTAGAAACCCAAGCCAAGCTTCCTCCAAAGACCTTCAGTCATTCGGTCCTTAGCTCCAACTCCCTCCTGCGACCCACAGTCTTGTTAAGTAAGGCTTAAATGAATGGGCTCAAGAATCATGTTTTGTCAGAATTGGCAGATTTTCATAAGTCAGAAACAAAGTCTTTTGTAACTTTTCAGTTTCAAAGCCTGCCAGTGATCTATGCCCCTTATCTCTTCTCACTTAGAAATAAAATCCAAATAACAGGCCATTGCTTCACACAGCTGATCTGTTTCTGCTTTGCCTGCGTGGGTCTTTCTCTGATCTCTTGAGCGAACCAAGCACATTCCGTCCCGCTGCTTTCCAAATGCTATGCTTTGCACTGGTATTTATCCATGGATCCTCACATAGCTGTTTCACCATTCAAGTGAAGGTTTGCCCATCAGCTGCTCGTAGAGAGACCTATTGACCATTCTGTCACCCCAGGTCCTGTTCTTCTATCACTCCACCCTAATAGTAGATACAGCACATTGTTTTGAGTTTTAACTATTAATTTCCCAATTACTCTCCCCCACTAGAAGGTAGCTCTGTAGGAGCCATGCTTTTGACTGTTCTGGCAAACATAGTGACTCTAGTCTTTAGAAAAACACCCCATATATAAAGGCTGTTATGTATTCCCAGTGAGGCTCTATTGAATGACAAGAACAGATAATGTGAAAAATCTACCCTTCAAATGACTTACTATGTGCAAAATACTGAAAAGGATGCCTGGCATAGGAAAACCTCAAAGCTCACATTGTATTTCTTTATTTTTACTACTGGTGTTATTGCTGCAAGTTTTCAATGTCTCAGCCTACTTTCCCTGCACATTTTCTTCACCTCTATATGGTTTTATCTGCCTCTCAGATGTCCACTAACAGCTTTTCTCTGTCCTTCACATTATCTCTATATTCCAGTTCTTCAGTCTCTATATGTGAATAATTATGTGATAAAAAGCCATACTTCAAAGTAATAAATTCTCTCAGAGTTGCTTATCTTTTCACAGTTATCTGTGCCAAAGAAAACACACTGATTGAATAATTTTAGACATTAACTGATGGAGTGACAAGCATGTCTGGAATCACTCCATTGAAAAAAATTCCCTCCTATTACCATAATAATATCACTCTTTATAAATCAGAACTGCTCTTGAAACCAGGGACAAAGACCGAGCTTTTGACAAAAGTCTAATGATGAGCTGAGTTTGCCATATTATCAATAAACAAAGTAGGCAAATACTAAAGTGAAGAGTGAAGTTTCTTTCCTTGGCCTAAGCTTTCTGACCCTGGCTCTGTCTTGCAGCCTCCTGGGTCACACGTGACCTCATCCTGTGACCTCACCCACCATCCCACTGCAGCTCCCTTGAGAAGAAACCCTTATGTCAGTTATTTGTAGCTTAGGCAGAACATTTAAGGTGCCCCGTGTGTAAAGTATTTGTCATTCATATCTCCTTTGTTCTCTGCCAGTACTGGAGCTTGAGCCCTGGATACTATCCCTTAGCTTTTCTTGATTAAAGCTAGTGCTCCACCACTTGTGCCTCAGCTCAATTCCCAGCTTTTTGGTAGTCAATTGGAGACATGAGTTTCACTAACTTTCCTACCTGGGCTGGCTTTGAGCAGTGATCCTCAGATCTCAGCCTCCTGAGTAACTAGAATGACAGGTGTGAGCCAACAGTACCCAGTTTCACATCTCATTTTTAATCATAAAATGAGAAACATTATTGAAAAAGAAAAAATTAAAATCTTTTATCAGACAGGGCAGAAAATACTTGGGGGAGAGAAGAATTCCTGGCTCCCAAATCACTTCAAGCAGGCCTGAACAGCCATCTTAGAGTTTTGATTTGCATATCTTTGGTTGCACTTCAGGCAGTATCTTTGGATAGAACTTTCTGGGATAGCTGAATTTGTAAGTGAAAACACTGTTAGGAGAACCAGTCTGTTTGGGCACACTACATCATTCACAGCTCTTTTATTCATGTGCTAGAGGAGTTTCAGTGAGCTGCAAAGATCCTGAGACATTTTTAGCGTGCTCTAGCCAGGATTTCCTCCATGCTTATACTCTAAGTTAATAATGTTTCACGGGCCTATTTTGGAGCAGTTTCTCTCTTTATGTTAGCTGTAAGCCCATCTGTTTTTTATATAAATTTGGCTTTCACCCTTACATTGTTAAATATAAGCAGTGCTATCTGGGACTTACGTCAACAAGTAAGAAATTGAACTGGGGAATTCTCTATCATATGGAGCTGTTTGTTTCTACTTCTCAGCACATTCTCTGACTGGTGTCTAGGATAAGGATAAAGCTTACTCTAAATTTAGTTCAGTGGAGATACATAAACCTCTTTCCTTTCCTCATGTTTTTATCAGGACCAGAGAAACATTGTGGACCTTCCCCAGAAGCACAGGGTTGAATAAGGAATAATATTAGTTCTGAACCCTTAGGATAGAAAGAGAATAAAAAAAAACATTTATATTCATTGATCAGCCTCTCTCTCCTTTAAATTACACCTTAAATTACAAGAGAGAAAGTATAGCGACATAAATTCCTGGCTTCACAACTACAGTTTGGAGACTTATCTGAATAAAATTCTTGTTTACAAAGGTTTAGCTACTGAGCTTTATTTTTTTTAGATCCTTATTTGGTAAGAACTTAAAACTTCAAGCCAAGCTTCAGGCTCCTTGAGTTTAGGGTTCTTTAAGCACCAAATAGTCTTATGGCTTATATACTGTAGAGAATATGTATAAGGTCTGCCATACCACTTCTGCAGAGGACAAAGTGAAATGGGAAGTTAAGTCACAGTCTGGAATATTCAGGCAATACTTGGGGATCATTTTTCCTCTAAGCGACAAAGAAACTGCACGATCTCACTCACAGGTGAAATCCAAGGGTGATGGTCTCATCAAGTAGAGATTAGTTAAAGCAATTGTTACCAAAGGCTGAGGAAAGCACAGGATAGGGGACGGAGAGAGGTCAGTCAGTAGGTACATAGATAAAAGGAACGAATCCTATTTTCTGTTGTACAGTAGGGTAACTGTAGCTGACACTATTGTATTGAATATTTCAAAAGAGTCAGAAGAGAAAATGGTTTCAATTTTCTCAACACACACACACACACACACACACACACACACACACAGACCTGTGTGTAAGTCGATGTTCATGCTAAATACTCTAATTTGATCATCACACTGTGTATATGGATATCAAATATCATGCTGTAGCCTATGAATATATGTGATTCATGTCATAATTTAAAACAAAATTAGACATTTGACTCATATAAACCCAAATTAAGAAAATGTGATTTTGATGCCTTTTATGCATTTCCCATCTGATCATTTCCAAAAAGCTAAGGAATGAATGCTGTAAGTTGTGAAAGCTTCTAAACACCACTGACCCAGCTCTCCAATATCCATTTAGAAGAAAATGTTTGTCTAGCTCTCTTCAATCTTTCCCTTTGATTAGGCCAAGCAGAGGGGAAATTTCCAGTCCCCCGTAGCAGCACAGAACACCCACCTGCATTATGAAGTGCCCGTTGAGGTCAATAGGGCTAAAGATTCACCACTGCAGCAGACTTCAAAGGCATGGTTACTGTACACACTGTCTAGATCATTCTTGCCCTGGAATCTTCATGTGGTAGTGCCTGTAACCTCAACACTGAAGAGGCTGAGGCAGGAAGATATCAAGTTTGAGACTTCATATGGGTTGCCTAGACTATATGAGTTCCCGGCTCAATAAAATACAAGCAAAAGCATAAGAAAGAGCACATATACTTATATGTTTATATATATGCAGTTATATACATGATATATGTAACATATACATAGATGTACATGTAAATTAATTATATGCATTCCTATTTACTCTTTTTTTTTTTTTTTTTGCTGGTGCTGAGGATTGAATCCAGGACCTCACACTTGCCTAACAAATCATGCTCTATCACTTGAACCATTCCTCCAGCCCTTTTTGCTCTGGTTGTTTTTGAAGTAGGGCTGGCCTAGACTGTGATTCTCCTACTTAAGCTTTCCACTAGAGCTGAGATGTCAGGTGTAGGCCACTAGACCTAGATTTTTCTGTTGAGACAGGGAATGTGGGTTCATGAACTTCCTTTTCAGGCTGGTCTGGATCCATAACCCTCCCCACTTCAAGTTCCTGCATAGCAAGAATAACAGACAAGCACAACCACACTCAGAGTTTTATGTTAAGATGCAGGACGAGGAGGTGTCTCTCAAGCTTTTGTGCTTAGGCTGGCCTTGAACCGCAATCTTCCCCATTTTACCCATCTACAAAACTAGGGTAGCAAGTGTGTATGTACATCACCAGTGTCCTATATGTACAATTTTAAATTGTGATATATGATATGCACTGCAAGAAAGCTGTGTAAAAGTCTGTGAAGAACAGTAGCTCAAGAACCCTGGTCAATGCGAATGAGTACAAGGAAGTGACACGTTATCTAAGTCACAAAGAGTGAGAGGGGCCAGCTCTGTCAATGAAGGATTCGGAGATAGCAAAACAACAGTATATATTTCTGGTTTATAATTTAAGAGGAATTTTATCATATTTATTAGATTTACACAAGGAAAAAATATTCATTCCTGTAGAGGCTACCTGCCATTACCAACTAGATAGCTTGAGAAACTAAGAGCTGCTCAATCCCAGAAGCAGAAAGCCTCAGAAAAAGAGCAACCAACAATGTAGCCTTAGTTTGACTTCCTGGGAGCCCCTGCAGAGCCAGGAATTCAAGTTCACATGTGAGAGTCTGGAGTCTGATGTCCAAGGGCAACAGCAGCAATAACACCACCAAATGAACACAAACAAACAAACAAACACAAAACAGTGTGTTTGAAAATGCCTTCTGATTATTATTACTTTCTCACTTTAAGTCCATTTGATTGTTTTCACCTTCATTTCTCCCATTTCTTTTCCCTTTCTATCACAACACCCTCTCTTGGTTTTCCTGTACTATTGCTCTATGTTACACCAGATCTCAGGAGGTCTGAGGATGCCTTCTAGACTACTAGGACTTTACCCGAGCCTGCTCCGATAAAAACCCAACTTGTGTTCTGAAGCAACAACATGTTAGTCAACAGTTCTCTGGACACACACAAAAGACAGACCACTTGGCTTCATCCTAGAGCAAAACTCCTTACCATCACTATGAAGACGAAACCTGTTTTCAAAGAACCTTGGAAAGACAGCTGATCAGAGCCCATCAGATATGGAGATAATGAGAGAACCTAACGGCATACAAATACAGACAGATTCGTTGCTATTCTTCACCATGATCTTTCTTAAGTCAAAACCGCCTGCAACTATGAATTCATTCCTAAATACTTCTTTTTTTGCCAGTCCTGGGGCTTGAACTCAGGGCCTGAACACTGTCCCTGGCTTCTTTTTGCTCAAGGCTAGCATTCTATCACTTGAGCCACAGCACCATTTTCGGCTTTTTCTGTGTATGGGGTGCTGAGGAATTGAACCCAGGGCTTCATGCCTGCTAGGCAAGCACTCTACTGCTAAGCCACATTTCTAGCCCCCCTAAGTACTTCTTAATCTAGAAACCTATGGAATGAAAGACTATGAAGATCTTTCAAAGGCGTGTGAACATCATAAAATTGAACACAACATATTTTTGTACTTGTGGGTGTAAATGTTTTT
This sequence comes from Perognathus longimembris pacificus, assembly GCF_023159225.1. Taxonomy (NCBI): domain Eukaryota; kingdom Metazoa; phylum Chordata; class Mammalia; order Rodentia; family Heteromyidae; genus Perognathus; species Perognathus longimembris. The sequence goes on along the minus strand of NC_063161.1, from coordinate 79,898,844 downwards.
TTTGTATGTGAGAGAAGGAGGCATAGTTTTTAGTGGATTACACAGAAGGCCATTATATGAAAACCTAATATGTAAAAAAAAAAAAAAGCCATTAAAAGGTAACACTGGATGAAGACACTCTAGACCATCTTATAAGCATATATGCATCACTGGCTTTTCCTGACTCCAGGAATCAGAGAAGGAGGGAAGCTGCTCTTAATCTCGAAAGTAAGTCATCCAGAATTCCAGAACCACCTCGGAGAGGAAGACCTGATAGGAGACAGGTATACACATCCCACTGATTTCATTAGCTGAACAATAAGCTACTTCTATAATCAAATGTCAACTAATTCTCATTTATCCAGTGTCTCCTTATCAAGGATCATCCCAGTTTCACATCCTTAGAAAGTTGTCCTTTTATTGTTGACATTTAAAAATCAAATATCAAAAGTAGGAGAGATGAAAGAACCCTTTTTCCATCAATGGCATAGGGATTAAGCAATTACTGTTTTAAAATCTCAAAGTTAGATGATCCAAATGATTCTCCTGAAAAGATTGAAATGGAAAACTTAAAACAAATTAAACCAGCTGGTAAACCCTTTTGTATGTGTTGGCAATGCTTACTTCAGTTCTGGACCATAGTAGGCTTGGGTACTTTTCTTTTCAGTAGTACATCTATAATGTATGTTAGTGTTTGTGTTGAGCCACAGGTAAGAAATGTAAACTACAGGGCAAGGCACTGCGAGCCTCATGTCAGACAACCTCAAACACTGGTTCATCTGAGACTCAATGTAGAGATGAAGTGGTGGCCCTGACCTCCTCCAGCCTCTACTTTTCAAAGATTGCAAAAGACATTCAATATAATACTACACCCTTAAGTGTAGATATACAGAAAAAAATTTACCATTGCTGAGGAGAAGGGTGAAATCTATCAATGTATTGAATGGAATTCCCTGCTTTGTGAAAACCACATTTCATAAAGTGTGTCTCTTGATTTTATAAGGGACAAGATTGATAAGAGAGGCTGACATAAAATTCAGAAGCTGTCTTCTGCTTTGGAGGGAGACAGCATCTCCTCCTCCACAAACCTCAATTGCCAAATAAAGTGCATCTTTGTCCTGGAACAGTCTTATTTTACAGGAAAAGAATAAAAAAGCAAAGCCATATTAGTACTGCACTAATTACAAACTTCAATGTGTCAGCCAGGAAAGAGTTATAAGCTGGCCAGAGTCTACAAACTATAGTTAGATATTTAATAAAGCTCAGGCCTACAGCTACCAACACTCTGAAAGCTTGCCACCTTTTATTATGGTGGCGCCTTGCAACACACTTGTAGTTAAGAGCCTGTTGGCCTTCTGACTGAAACTTCATCTCTTCAGGACACTCAAATCCTCATCTCCTAAATCAAGTAAAGCAGGACCTTTCAAAGGACTAGCCAAAAATAGGAATGTTTTGTTATGGTTGCTTTTGTTTTGTTTTGTTTAAATTTCCAGAAACATAATCTAGCACTGACACTTACTGTACAGCACACACACATACAGTTCATAGAGAGATTGTCAATTTGATTTCAATTTTTTTTCTACAGAAATATATTTCTCTTTTCTTTTTCCTTTCTGAAACCATCCTGTAAAAAGGAAAATGCACTAATGATAGGCAAAGTGTTTTGTCTAGAAGATGGAATTTATCTTTAGTCAAATCCAGAAAGAGAGAGAGAGAGAGAGAGAGAGAGAGAGAGAGAGAGAGAGAGGAATTTAGGTTTCCATCCCTAAGCTTTATATAAGATTGTTAGCATGCCAACACCAGGGAAATTAAAGAACAATTTTATGCCTTGACATAGCTTCTTAGGAAGCAGTCTTCCGTTTGGGAAAAATCATGTATACAAGTCAGGATACTGAACTAAATAAGAGAACTTGCAATAATTAATTCCTTGGTTCTGAATGTGAGATGCACTTTTATTTTCTCCTCAGAGAGAGGAGAGTAAATAACCTCTGTATATGTACTAACTGGTGCTACAATATATTCCAATGCCTAGGAATGTGGGAATGGAAACAAGGGCATACAGCCCATTACAATTGTGAAATACGTTCAATCTACTTTACCAAGTCCTTCTTGCTCTGGATCTGGTAGAATAAAAGAAGGAGAACGTAACTTTTCTAGTTATTTCTTCAGCTATCAAAAAAACTACTTAATGGAAAATCAAAATACCAAGCTTTTGTCCCATCTCAAACCATTCCCCTGCCTCAGTTCAGGCCAAACCAACTTAGAAGGGTGCAAGAAAGGAAGGGGAGGGGTGGCCTTGTATGTGTAGTTTTTGTAATGGGCTTCCTCTTCCCTTCTCTTCCCTCCATTGACTGTGGCTTCTCCCATCTGAAGGGAAGTAAAGAGTAGGAGAGAAAAGTCTTAGAGCCTTTTATAAAGAGAAACATGTGATAGCTGTTCTCTCAAAACTACCTTTCCGGGCAGGGGAAAAAAAAAAACAAAACCTACCTTTCCTGGAAGTTAGTAGTGCCCTGTTATACCTGATGTCTACAATGGATTAAATGATGTGCCTTTGCCTTTGAAGGACAGCTGCATGACATTCCCAACAGAGACCTTGGAGGCCACTGTTGCGTATCTGCACTCCTAGCAGCCAGTGGTTCTGTGGGTAGTGGAGAAATCACAAAAGAATACACCGTTCTCCCATTAGCATGTGGTTAGGTGTGAGAAATGACCAGAGTGGTTTCTTCTTTCCCTATACTGACCATAATCACGTAGAAAAAGGCAACATTTCCTTTTCAGGGCAGCAAGTAGGCACCCACTGATTAAAGGAATGGTAGCAGCTTCATGCTTTCCCTTAGAAATGGCCCCATTAGGACTAGGGTCAGTGATTCACACATGTAATCCTAACTACTCAGGAGATGGAGACCTGAAGGATTTTGGTTCAAAGTCAGCTTAGGAAGAAACGTCCATAGCTCCATTGCCAGTTAACCTGAAAAATACTAGACATGATGCATGGCTCAAGTGATAGAGTATCAACCTTAAGCGACAAAGCTGATTGAGAGTATGAGGCACTGAGTTCAAGCCCAGGAACAAGCTTAAAAAAATAAAATTACTAAACAAAAACAAAAATGAAACAAAACAAAACTATCAACAATAGCTATTACTGCTACTACATCTGAACCCTAACCTGTGCTGCAACCCACTCCACAGCTTTCCATATGCAGAGAGCTACAAAGTTGGCCAAGCTAGAGATGGGATGGTGAGAAGTATTTAATGGTTGCGTGAGAAATATAAGTAGAGCTGAACAAACGCACTATGTTGAGAGCCATTTGAAAACTTTTGCTGCAAAGCTTTTTTTTCTTTTTAATGTAAAACTATTCCTATTTATTTTATGTTTTAATAAGTAAATATAGAATAGATAACAAGAGCCAGATTTCCCACCATTGCTGAAATGTGTTGAAATATAAATGAAAAGCTAGAATGAATCATTGCACTAAAGTTTTGGTATAAACCCATGCACATTCAGATAGAGAGATAGATATCTGTCTAGCAAGCTAGATGATAGAAATGTGTGTGTGTGTGTGTGTGTGTGTGTGTGTGTGTGTGTTTCCTACCTGAGATATGATCTTGAAGGGCTAGTCAAAGCTGTAATGATTTGATCAGATAAGTAAATAATTATGATGCTCTATTGTAACCTTTAGTATAAACTAATTATCTAGAAGAATATCGATATATGTGAACATTGAAATCAATAAATGTGCAGATAAATGTGTTAACTCTTTCCCACAATTATTTTCTTTTTAATTAAAATATAGAAGAAATGAAGACAAATTGTTAAATACTACAGTAATAAATTTTGAAGGCAATTGTACCAATGCTAAAGTCACTAGAAAAATTTGAAGTGAAATAGGACATTAGCATAGTCTCAAAGTATTTTCTCCTAGACATTTGTCAGCTACGTAAAGGAAACTAGAGTTCAGCAGATGCCACCATAAACAAGCAGTGAGTAAGGACAGGTGAAGCCAGAATAAATCTGTGTGCTGGACTGGGATCAGAGGTTTCAGAATAATGTTTACTTCACTCTAATTACTTGAAACACATGGCCAGAATTCATGGACTCAAAATCACAACAAACTAATACTAAGGCAACATTTACAGCTTCAAAATACAAAACAATCAGGAGCAAGAATTAAAATCTTACTGTAACTTTAAACAATTATATAAATAATAATATGGATTTAAGATTTGTTTTTCAGTGTGGTGTTCATACCCAGGGCCATGCAGGTGCTTTGCACACCTCCAGCCTTTTAGTCTCATGAACAGGGTTGGCATTTCATAAATTACCTCCCACTTATATCCAAATCAGAGACCTGGAAATGTGAAGTCATTTGAATTGGAAGGATTAGAACACTTTAGTTCACAGAGAGAATGAGTTTGTTTCAAGCAAATAAAAGAATGAAAATCTGAATCTGTGGGAGATTGATTCGTTTCTTTTTTTAATATACAAAAGATTTTATTATTACTGCTTTTAAATTTTATTCATTTGCATTTTACACATCCTTTGCAAGTGCACAAAGCCTGTCATTAAGTTTAAATCAGGTAGTATCAGGTATAATTCTCAGCAATGTGTTTATGGAGGTTTCATCTAAGAGCTTTGCCCTCTACTACTTGACTCATACCTCCAGCCTGCCTTTTTTTTGCTGGTGATTTTGGAGATAGTGTCTTGAGAATTTTGCTACCCAGGCTGGTTTCATATCATGATCCTTTTAAATCTCTGCATCTTGAGTTGATAGGAATACAGGCCAAAGCCATTGGCACCCAGCAAGGAGTACAATCTTAGTAATAGTAAGTGAATTATTGAAAGAATATTATTTAACCATATTGAATGTACAAGTAAGAAGTCAATGCCTCAAACACAACTAAGTAATCATCATGTTTTGAGAGATTAAAGTATAAATTTCAAAAACACAAACAACCAAAGAACTACTCTAGTGTTTAAAAAGAAACAAAAACTATAAGACCAGAAATAACACAACTTTTTAAAATAAAATCTGGCTCCTTTAGCTAGAAAAAAATGAGGGTCAGTTCAAAGACAAATAAAGTAAAAGAAATTTTAATTAGAAAATCGTCTGGTATATGATCTATGAAAATTAGGTAGCAGTAGTTTTCAGACTGATCAACACTTACCCACGCTGTCATCCCAGACAAAGATGAAACAAAGCGATATGGCCTGATTATCATTGCACCAGCCTTCTTGCTGGGTCATCTCTGGGCTTCCTGGCAGTGAGGGGAAAGCTGAACCAAACTTAGAGGAATTGCTGGGTGGACTAGATGGAGATCTTATCTCAGGGAAGCCAAAGCAACTAGGAAATGAGGGATCAGCTCTATTCATTTTTTAATGTAACATTTTAATGTATTTTATTATGATAAATTATTTTATTAAAATTCATATCTATGTATATATAAACATACACACAACACTTTGATCATATTCATCTAGCCCCTTTGGGTATTGCTGATTCTAAGTGACTCTCCTAACTATACCATAGTTCTTCTGAAGAGGTTTCATTTCTAGATGGTACTTCATTATGTGGAAGAGCAAACCCTCTTTTGTGACTGCCAGTATAATGAAAAGCCTTAAAGTTCCCATTCTGTCATTAAGTTAACTGAGTTTATTACCAATTCTGTTACACTTTAGCTGTGGGAGTTTCGATAATTTTCTTGTCCACAGTCACAGGCTCATTATAACAAATGCTAACCTTCATTACACATAGAAAATCCTTGAGAAATAGTAGCTTTGGGAAGTTAAGTACTGTGGATCTACTACTTTTTTATCAATAGATTAGAATAGTAGACAGAATGATGCCTATATTCTCTCCCAGGATATCCTTGTCCTAATTGTCACAGCTTGTGAATATGATTACATCTTTAAATATTGTTGGATAGCTAGTACCTGTGTATACCAAATAATATGTTCACTTGTATACCAGTGTTCAGAGGACAATACGTTGGAAGAGGCAAGTATAGTTGAAATTTAAGGTAGCAGCATAGTTGAAATTTTCTTAACTATCTTCTATTCTGCATACCAACAAGTAATTGAACCATTCTGGCAATGCAAGGATATTGACACTGCTTGTATTTCTCTTCTCTTGTCATCTATTTGATGTAAAAAACACTACAAACCTACTGTGTTAAACAGTGAAGGTATATACACAGTTTTGTGGTTTCAAGGTACAAACTGATCCCGTGGTGCAAAAGGCAAAGCAGTGTTCCTTTCTAGAAGCTTTAATGGGTAGTCCATTGTCTTCCATTTTCCAGCTTCTAGAAGCTATCTGAGTTCCTTGGCTCATGGCCTCCTCCATCTCAAAGCCAACAACACTGAGAGATCACACCTCACATCACTCTAGCTCCTCCATTGTAACATTACCTTGAACTCTTTCATCTGACTTCCTTTTCTTTTAGGGATTCTTGTAGTATTCCAGAACAGTCTCTTCTAAGTTCAGATCTCTAGCAACCTTAACTCAACTTTAATGCCTTTTGACATGTAAATGTAGTCATAACTCTGAAGATTGGGACTTGGATATCTTGGCTATCTACCAGTCTAATCTACTGTTCAAAAGTAGAGTAGTTTTGCCATGTGTTATTGGTTCATGCCTATAAATCCTAGCTACTCAGAAGGCTGAGATCTCAAGATCACTGTTTGAAGCTAGCCCAGGCATGAAAGTCTATGAGACTCTTATCTCCAATTAATCATCCAAAATTCCAGGAGTAGAGTTGTAGCTCAAGTGATAGACAACTTGCCTTGAGCAAAAGATGCTCAGAAATAGTATTCAGGTCCTGAGTTCAAGTCCTAGGACTGGCACACACACAAAATGGTACAGTAACTGGTAAGAAGTTGCAGACATAGCCAAAAGAGTTCAGGAAAGGAAACTGCAACATTGACAACAAAATAAGAGGAAAGCATAGAATGTTAGCTAAACATAGATTATACTTGATGACATTATCTGAAACCACTGAGCCCTTTGAATGAAAGACCTGATCAATCAGAATTCTGAGCAGTAACTCAATTGTCTTGAATCCATCATGTATCCTTTCTAGAACTTGGTTTCCTTGTCACATGACAATTCAATCACAGGGCGACTATGTGAACCAGTAGGACAAGATTTGTCAGTTTATATGATAGTGATGTTACTATTGACAGTGAGGACAGATGACACACTTAATACAAGTGCTAGGATAGGTTTTATCACCATCTTTATACTCACAATGACCCAGTGAGGTAACAATTTGTTTTGCCCAGTTTGCAAAAGACAGAGGCTCAAAAAATTTAAGTGACTTGCCCAGCTGCTATGTCAAAGGGCTAGGACTGAAAAACAGTTTAACACTACTCTAGAAGCCTCTATTCTTAACAAATATAAGCTGGGAAAACAAACTATGAAGTAATTTATAATAAAACTAAAGTATTAATATGAACATGTACTTTGTGCACAGTTAGTAAAAGCTCAATTTACCAACCTACCATCCTTCTAGGAAGCTTTGTTTATAAACCATCATTAGGATCTGGCATAGAAGCAGGTAATATGATGCTTACATGTGTGTTTGTTTGTAAAATGTCTATGGATTCAGACAATATGAGTCCATCAAAAGTCTCTTGTGGCCCATTTTTTTCTACTTCTGGGTGTATTTTTAAAATGTTTTATTGTCAAAGTGATGTACAGAGGGGTTACAGTTACATACATAAGACAGTGAGTACATTTCTTATCAAACTTGTTACCTCCTCCCTCATTTTTCTCCCACCTTCCCTCCTCCCCAATACCTCCCCACCCCCGAGTTGTACAGATAGTTTACAACATACTGTCAAATAAGTATTTCTGTTGCATTGGTTCACCCTTTACCCTTCATCTTTTTAATGTTCTCCTTCCCTTCCCTAATTCAGATAGACATATATACACTACCCAGGGTACCAAAATCAAATACAGTGACAACAGAGTCTAAACTATAGAGAATATAAACAAAAGAAAAAAGAAATATTTTCACATAGTACATTAAAAATAACAACAATAACTACTTGTTTCCATACTTTGGAGTTCATTTCACTTAGGCTCATCGTATGTTCTTGATCCCTACAGTCTAGTCTCTTCTCTAATGTAATTTTCTACTCAAAACAGACACATAGTTTCTGTATGAAGCCACGGTGCATTGGTTACTCCACGGATAGACCACCATATTGTTTTCCAGAAATTCTTTCCAAAAAGCAAACCAGCCAGAAAAACTGTTCTACTTTTTTAAAATTTCAAAAAGCTTTGCCAATGTGTACAATGTCTTTATGATGTCTCTAGTAAATTATTTTCACATGTTGTCTACAGACCCACTAACTGCAAAAATCTACCCCTCCTCATGCCTAGTATGACCTCTCACCCATGAGGTCAGTACCCAGGAGGCAGCATAGGCCAACTGTGCCGTGTGTTCCATTACCCATGAGATTATGAATAATCGTGGGTAATTACAGAGGCAAACGAGTTACAGCTAATTACTAGTGTGGTCTTAATCCTAGCAAGCAGTGAAAGCCCAAGCTCACTGCCATTTCACTCTTCACTATAATGAATACAACCTGCAGTTGCCATTGATTCTAAAACAGTCACTATTATGGAATCCCAAGGGAATTCAATAGCTGAGTGTTTAAATGTCTAGTATTTTTCTTTCTCCATTTTTATTTTGCTGCTGGGTATTTTTTTAAGGGCAATTCAACTTGCTTTTGCCCTAAGCAACTTTATGGGCCTTCTGTTATGGTTGCGATCATTATATAGAGACACCTGACTCTACAACCTATTTTTTTATAAAGCACAATATTATAAGCATTTATGGTGTAATTTGTAAGGGTAAAGTAAAATAATAGATTTTCAAGTTCTTTGAGAAGATGAAAGCACTCTAATTGTGGGGTATAATTACTATCCTCTTACAACTATTATCTCTAATGTGATGTACAAAATATAATTCGTTAATTACTCTACATAATGTCAGTCATAATCTGTATTTATCTGGATAATTGTACAATGTATCCCTGTTTTTAAATAAGAAGTTCTGGAGTATTTCTTTTCAGTCCTTAAATCTATGTTTTAATGGGCTGGGAATATGGCCTAGTGGCAAAAGTGCTTGTCTCGTATACATGAAGCCCTGGGTTCAATTCCCCAGCACCACATATACAGAAAACAGCCCGCTGTGGCTCAAGTGGCAGAGTGCTAGCCTCGAGCAAAAAAAAACAAAAAGAAGCCAGGGACAGTGCTCAGGCCAAGGCCCAGGACTGGCCAAAAAAAAAAAAATCTATGTTTTAATTACTTTGATTAGAGGAGATGCCTTCGAAGCATTTGGGGGGAGCACAAGTAGTCAATAAATTACATGAGACCTTCAACACTATTATACAATGGGCTTTGTGTAAGAAGACTCAAATCATCTGTAGGATAATGTAAATGCTCTGAGTATAGATAAAGTAGGCAGTGATGCCCTGTATGCTAAGGAACTAAATGTATTTTCATTTTATGATATTGTCAACTCACAATGGGCTTCCAAAACCATAAGCCCATCATCATTGAAGAATCATCCACATGCTAGCATCTATGGAGTGCCTATTATATTCCGAGTACACTTCTGGTTCTAGAGACTCAGCCATGAGAAGGATGGATACTTATGCTCATTATAATACAAATATCAGGAAACAAATAATAAACAAAACTATCAGGTTATAAAATATATGTTCCACATATGCAATGAAGGTGTGTGATGGAAACTACTTAGATGAGCAAGCATTCCCTCTCTGCAGTGGCATTATAACTGAAAATTCAATGGCAGGAAAGTTTGGGAAGCCTATGCCATCTTAGTGGTCCCTCTTTGCCTTGACCCAGCTATCTTCCTACTAATCTGTTGCTTTGTAGATCTGGATTCTCTACATTGAATCAGCCTTCCCAGCCAGGTCTTCACAAAGATGGCCCTGGTTTCTTGATCCATTCACTAGACAGATTGAAAAGGTCTCTAGCCCTTGTTCACCATCTCTATACCAAGCTTTGGTATTATTCAATCTATTTGACTGATCGAGTTCAAAAACCAACTACCACAACCAAGATTTTGAACATTGCACTATATATATATATATATACATATATATGTATAGAAACTTTAGTATCCCTTAAATATGTGTACATTTCATGCCAATTGAAATAGAATAATGATCATCATCTAATAAAGATAAATAGATCGATGCAAAGGAGAAATGGCTGCAGCCATTACCAGAGACATAGGACCATGGATGTCTTTGATTTTCCTGGGCTATAAACACATGCTGATTTTATGCAGCCAAAGGAGGATCATTTGGAAGCTAGACTCACTTCTTGTCTCAAAAATGCATATGTTAAATGACAACCCCTTTAACAACTGCTTAAAAATATTAAAATAATAAAACATTTCTACCTTCCTTTGATAAACCATCTCACTTCATTGATGATTGTTGTGTAACTTTGAGCTCAGTTATAATGCATAAATACGTGAGCAATATCACATTCTTTACAGTTTCTTAAAGCAAGGACCACCCTAACTAGTAGTGAAATATTTACATACATTTTCATACTTTGAAGTGAGAATGTGTAGGGTTCATGAAATAAGAACTGTGGAATAAATTATGAATAGAATAGTATGCAAGTATGAGTTACACTGTTGGAATAAGGAAAGGATAGAGGGAAATACAATTAATAATTTATCAGGTTTAAATGCATATGTATGTACGTGTGTTGTCAAGAGCTAGTCACTCATGCCTGAAATCTTAGTTATTCAGAGTTGAGATCTGAGGGTTGAGTACAGCTTTGAGCAAAAAAGCTACAGAACAGTCAGGAGCCAGTGGCTCATTCCTGTAATTAGCTACTCAGGAGGCTGAGATCTGAAGGGTGTGGTTCAAAGCCAGCCCGGGCAGGGCAGGAAAGTCTGTGAGATTCATCTCCAATCAAGTATCAAAAGAAAGCTGGACGCACTTGGAGTTGTGGTCGCCTTGAGCATAAAAGCTCAAAGACCCCAGGCCCTGTTTCAGGCTGCAGGACCAGCACAAAAAAAAATATGTGTTTGTACTAATTTGTATATTTTAAATAAATTAAATATACATTACATATGTATAATAATATATAAAATATACTTAGCACTTTAGTGTTTCAGAGGAGATAAATTTGATTGCAGTATTCTCCAGGTGATTAAGCTTTCAATAATTTTGCACTTCCTACATTTAAAAAAAAAACTACCAATGCCAATACTTTGCCAAGGAGGTGACTGGCCCACCCATAATTTCATAAAAATCTGAAATTTTGCCATTAAAAACCCAGATTCTTAGACTCCTTTGAGAATAAGCAAGAAGTTAGAGCATCTTTGGCATCATCAACTGGAACTAAATTGTAACTATTTTAAATTTCCATAAGCAGTTGTTTCATTAAATGTCAGTTTCACTTCATTATTTAATTTCTGTAATTTCCTTCCTTGAATCATTGGCAAGTCAAGTGTGTTTTAAAGTTTTTATTCTAGTCGTGTGTTTCTAAAGTTATCTTTCTCTTATAGATTTCTAACTTAGTTGCATTTTGTTCATAGCCTTTATTCTTAATTTTCTTGAGAATTATCATAAATGTAAAAAAAAAGACCCCTTTTCATACAATCTTCAGAGGATTCCCCCCCTGGTTGAAGGAAGTATTCCACATATATCTACACAGCTGGCTAATTTATACATGTGCTGATTGTTTATCTGCAGCATCTTCAAATACCTAGGAAGCCATCTGAAGATCTTCACTGGGACATTTGATGTATCACTTTATTAATTTAGCTAGATTAATTAGGCATTAAGCAATAATATACGACATGTTTTTGCCTCAAAATTAGTGTTAGCTAACATTAATATGGCTCTAACCCATTTTCTTTATTGGCCTGGTAGGTTTTTTTTCCCATCCATGTCCTTTCAACTTTCCATATCCTTTTATTTGAATGTATAAATACTCCATACCTAGCCAGCCACTAGTGGTTCACGCCTATGGTTCTAGGTACTCAGGGGGTTAAGAGCTGAGGATTGTGCTTGAAAACCAATTAGGGCAGAGAAGTCTTTGACTCTTATTTCCAATTAACCATCACCAAATAAAAGCCAAAATGGGAGATGTGGCTCAACTGGTAGAGCACCAGCCTTGAGCTAAAGAGCCAATGGAGAGTACAGGTGCTGAGTCCAAGCCCCAATAAAAATTAAATAAAATTAAATACTTTGGACCTTCAGTCTGCTAGCCTTTGACTTCTAACTATAAATTTTATTGGGTTAATACTTATTTTGGTTAATGATCAATTTTGGTCCATTTTATCGCTTTTTGTCTGTTGTTTTTTTTCTGTTTGTAATTTCTTAAAGTTTCCCTTTTGATTTACCTCCGTTGGGCTTGATAGTGTTGCTTTCTCCCTTGATCCATTTTTTCTTTTTCTGACTTAAAGATCATATTTTGTATGCCTATTCTGCTAGACACATACCAGAAATAACCAATATGCATTTAACTTAAACAACTCAGAGGTTCATCAATATTTTCAGCTATATAAAACCAGGAACCTCTAAACATTCATGATGCCTTCTGATTTATGTGATATACATGAGGATTTCATGGCTATGTTGATTTTAATATATCCATAAATCACAAGTTCTATATTTTACATAGCCTGTTATTATTTATATTTATCTACAATAGCTTCATATTATTTATTTATTGTTCTTTCTGCATCTCAGATGCTCCTAAGCTCACTTTCTTCCTTTTAAAATATAGTTTTTAGACATCAATGAAGGACAATTAGTAAATTCTTTCAGTTTTTTCAGGGGGAGTATTGTCTATTTGATTTATTAACTTTCTTTACTTTGGCTTTCTTCCGGAAAGATAGTTTCACCAAATATTTAAGTATTTTCCTTAATATATTGAATAATGTTACATTTTCTTCTGGCTGTCAATCTAACAAGCACATCATTGTAGATAATCTGTCTTTTGTCTCTGGTTGCTTTTAAGATCATCTCTTTGGCTTTAAGATAATTTCAGAATGTTAAGCAGGTTTGAGAGCATCCCAGTAAAAGTATGGTAGTTTCCTTATAATTGTATACACACATACATACACACAGAGACGACTCCAAGTGTACAGGAGGCTATAACATCTAGATTAGTGTAAGTATACTTCACATTTCTGCTTTGTCCACACAATGATAAACTTGCCTAAGGATACATTTCTCAAACTTATAGGTATATAATGCATGCCTTCGACATTCTTATGATCAAATACTCAAGAACAACAAGTCAAATAAAGGAAGCTTCATTTGGGGTCATGATTGCAGAGGTTTCAGCCCATGGTTGGTGGTTCCAAGTGATGCTCATCTCCTGGATGCTGGGAAACAGATAGAAGAAAACATGACCTGATAGCAGGCATCTTCCTCCTTCTTTCATTCCACCTGTGTCCCTGCCTACTGGATGGTACTGCCCATGTTCCTGGCAGGTCTCCTCTCACAGACACATACACAGAGATGCTTTATTGATTTCCTAGACATCTCTCAGTTCAATCGAGATTAATTATCATAATGACAATATTTTTAATGTGACCATCCTTTCAAGTGTTAAAGCTATTTTATTTTGTTTAGATACTAATTCCTTAGACATATTGAGTATTTAATGTTTATTATTATTTCAATAAAAGACTCATAGAAACAATATAATTTCTCCCTTGTGGCTTCCCACTTTTGCTCCTTTTCTTACATACAGGAATAATTACTTGTATGGCTTAAATGGTGGAGTGCCTACCTAGTTAGGACAGGGCTCTGAATTCAAACCCTTGTACCACCAAAATGCAAAAAATAAGAGAAAAAAAGAAAGAATTATCTGTGACTAACAGAGAATTTATAATACATTAATTCAAAATAATACTCTGAAAATAATTTTCTGGACCTTGAAAACTAATTTTTACTTGAAAACTCTAATTAGCAAGATATTATTTCAACATCAGCTATTTGAAATAAGACAATTATATGAAATACAGAAAGAACTGACTTGACAGTGCAATTTATTTATATTTCAACTAAGAATTCATTACCCTATGCTACCAACTATATAGATAGATAATAGATGATAGATAGATAAACAGATGATAGATAGACAGATGATACATAGATAACCCTTTTATGTCAGAGATTAGAGATAGCATATATGAAACCTAAGAATGTAAGTACTCAGAGATTTTTCATCTTTGCCTGAAAAGCATTGGAATACTGATTTATACTGTCAATGAAATTCTTGTTATTTAACTCTAATGTTTTATATAATTTACCACTTAAATACTACCACCTCCATCATACCAATTTTAAAGTAAAACAGTACTTCTGCAAGATGTGTAACATATAAATGTTATATTAGCAAGGACCTTGCTAATTCCAGAGTATCCGAGACATATGAAAACTTACAGAACAGACCCAATCTTTTGTCAGCTGAGGTGTCCTATATCCTAAACCTCCACATAAGGCTCTAATTCACAGGTAGCAACCTTTACTGCCTATGAGGCCTTGCTCAGACTGCCAAGTAAGTACCAAGGTCAAGGGAGAGCCCTCAGCATAGTGGAGAGAACTGGTCCTGCCCTAAGGTCCTGCTTCTAAGCTACTGCCATTTGTCATTTGTTTCCATGTGGGGGTGCAGGCTAGAGTTGCCAATTCCCCAAACCAAGAATCTAGATTTTTATACAAATTCTCTTCATTGTATAAGTCTAAGTCTTGTTTGAATAAATGGATAGAAAAAGCATGGTTCATGAAAGCATGAAACAGAGTCTAGGAAATAATCTTAATAGCCTTGGGTTAGAGGAAATATCTCTAAGCATGATAGAAAATTATCAAGCCAAGAAAAACAACCATGTTTAATTTTGCATGACAAAACATAACACACAAAGCAAAGTCATAAACAAAAGCTAGAAAAATGTTTGCACATTCAGATGAAATCCTTTTTTTCTTAACATAAAAAGTGCTATTGGAAGTGAATTTTATGTATATTGTATATATTTAATGCAAAATTGTTAGCAACAAGATGCATAAATGAGAGCTAGAAAGGGAAATACAATTTTTTCTTGAACACATGAAAAGACAAACAATATCATTCGTAATAAGAGAAATGCTATTTATATTACAATGACATACTATATTTCACTGACTAATTTGGCAAAGATCAAAGGGCTTCAAATCACACTGTTGGCAACGAGGCAGAATACAGAACTCTCATACTTTGGTAGGGGGTCATAAATTGATACAAGTCTACAGGAGAGCATTTGGAGGAATTTATCAAATTCACAATATAATGTACACCTTCTGACCCAGAGTCATTTTGTCAACAGATACATAAAAAGATTCAAGGATATTGCCTGCAGTGTTCTCTGTGCATATCCATTTTGAAATGCAAAGATTCTGAATTGACTTAAGGGAAAATAAAGACTCAGCATGGCCCAGGAGCTGAACCTAGAGCAAAATGACAAAGAAGAGAATAAAGGAGTACCCTGTGACTTTCCCATCAAAATGCTGAAGGCACAGAGATTTGTTTTAAGAGGATAGGAAAGAAACTAACTGCTATGCAGGCTCTGAATGCAACATTAGTAGCTAAAGTTTATTGTGTGATCCTCTGTTCAGGCTGCTAAACATCATCCATGCATACTCTTCTTTTTTTGCTTGTTTACTTGAACCCAGAGCCTACATGCTGTCCCTTCTCTCTTTTCCTCAAGGCTAGCACTGTACCACTTGAGCCACAGCTTCACTTCTGGCTTTTTTCCTAGTTAATTGGAGACGGGGGTCTGTTTGACTTGTCTACTGAAGCTAACTGACCCTCAGATCTCAGCCTCCGGTGTACCTAGGACTATAGGCGTGAGCTATCAGCCCTCAATCATACTTGCCTTTAATCACTACAAAACACTTTAATATAGGTAGCCCTGGGTTTGTTTTTGTAGTGCAAACATGCAGACAGGTTGAGCAATTTGCCCACACGTGAGAGATGTAGTTAATAGCCCTAGAGTTCTCCTCCACATTTGTCTCCAAACATGATATTCTTTTCATCATACTCAAGGCTAGAACCGTTCATTTATGCTAGTTTCTATTTTCTAACCTGCTATGTGGAATTATTGATTTTCAAAGAAAAAGCTTTAAAATAAATACTATGTCTACTTTTCTAGAATATATATAGGCTCAGCTTTGACACATCAAGTATAATAGACAGGAAAATAGAATAGTATATAGCTCCTGCCTGAAAACCAGATTCCTTGTCACTTAAGGATATATAACCATGGCAAATTGTGTACTCATTGGCAAATTGTGTACTCATTGGTTCAGTTGGTTTTTGTTTGGTGTGTTTTTATTTTTTAGCTCCATGGGACTCATTTTGTTATTTGAAATATTATAGTGATAGTAGTAGTTATTGCTTTGTAAGGTTGTTGCAAGGGTTAAATGAGCATGATTTATTGTATTTAAAACTTAGCCTAATAAAGTAGAATGTACAGGCTGGAAATGTGGCTTAATGGTAAAGTGCTTCCCTAGCACGCATGAAGCCCTGGATTCAATTCCTCAGTACCACATAAACAGAAAAAGCCAGAGGTGGCACTGTGGCTCAAGGAGTAGAGCTCTACCCTTGAGCACAAAGAGGCTCAGGAACAGAGCCCAGGCCCTGAGTCCAAGCCCCAGGACTGGCAAAAATAAAATAAAATAATAAAAATTTACAAATTTCATGCTATAAGTGGAACAACTAGAATTTAAATAATCAAGTATAACCCAGACCCTGCTTTCTTGGGGGTGGAGGAAGAGGATTAGTACTAGGACTTGAACTCGGGGCCTGGGCTCTTTCCCTTAGCTTTTTTGCTCAAAGCTGGCACTCTACCACTTGAACCACAGCTCTACTTTGGGAATTTTGCTGGTTAACTGGAGATGCGAGTCTCAAGGACTTGCCTGTCCAGGCTGGCTTGGAACCATAATTTTCAGATTGCAGGCTCCTGAGTAGCTAGAATTACAGCAATAAATCACTGGTGCTGGCTCAAAGGCCACTTTTAACCTGTGTAGGTCTCTGCCTGAAGGACTCTTCCTTGCCATTGGAGATGAAATGTAGCCACAGGAAATATGTAAACAAGTGAGCAAGATGTGACCCCAGAATATTTTGTATGTGGACACTAAAGTATGGATTCTATATTAACTTCAGATATTACTAAATATTATTTTGATTTCTAAATAAAAATGCAGAAGCCATTCTTAGCTCATAGATTATGTGAAGTAGATGTGACCCTAGTTTGCTAATTCTGTGTTTTTTATCAGCAGCACTGAGTCCTTGAAAACCAGTACATGATTCCTTGAAATTATAGCCATGAGATGCTTTATGTAGCTAAGATAGCATATTTTACCTCCCTGGCAGATGACCAGTGAACATTATTCTGCCAGTCATAATAAATCATATATCTGAATTGTCTGTGTAGGCCACTGACTAATAGTACAAGATATTTATATATTTATTTTTTTAAAGGATCACATTAGGAGAACCTTGAGTCTTAAGAGAAAAACACTCATGTTGACATGAGACCAGCTGGAATGGAGCTTTCTGCCAAAAGAACTGAAATACAAAGAGCCAGGTTTGTTTACTTTGCATCCTATAAATGATTTATGAAAGGTTTAATATGGCTACAGAGTATACCTATAGTCTTATTAGACATTTTATTCTTGGACCAGGGAAAAATTGTAAAGTGAAGACCATGATGCTTTAGCTTGGATTCTAGAACCAAAGTTTGTGTAAGCAATCTGAAAGAAGTTTCCCTCTGACCAATTTCTTCCCAGTATCATTTTTTGCCAATGTATATTTCTCCATAGTCAGTAAAAGTCAGACATCAGTGATGTAGAGAAAAACGTCATGCCTATAAGAATTCTACACCTAATTTTCAAGACAGGCAAAGAAAGCAGGAAGGTGCAGAGATGGTAATCAGGAACCACTTTCAACTTGGTCACAAGGTAAGATACACTCAAATCAATACAGACAGAATTTTATTGCCATCTTTTCACAAGTGGCCAAGAATATTGAACTTATTGGAAAGCAGGAATAGTCTACATTTATATTTACTATAGGTAAAAGGGGAGAAAATTTTGTTCATTCCTAGTTAATTTTACCTCACAATCAAGAAAAGAAAAAAAACTGTCTCCAAAAGTAAACATGTCTTTCTTCAATTCTACCCTGAAAAGTAACTTTGAAGAAAAGTCTTCTTTGTTTTCTCTTTGCTAATTTATATGAGGAATAGCAGAAAGGACTCGAAGTGGATAAAATGACGAAGGCCAGTGGTTGAGAAATGCAGGTTTAACAACAATTCAATGAGCATAATCTATCTCAGGTTTAATTGCCAAATTTGTCCCAAGCACTCAAATGGATTATAAAGTTTTCAAAGTCCTTATATTCAGAAATATAATCTAAGAAAGTAGGATAGAATGTATAAAATAAAAAAAAATTTAGGGCTGGGAATATGGCCTAGTGGCAAGGCTGCTTGCCTCATATACATGAAGCCCTGGGTTCGATTCCTCAGCACCACATACACAGAAAACGGCCAGAGGTGGTGCTGTGGCTTAAGTGGCAGAATAAAGACAAAAGAAAAAGGGCATAATTTCCCATGGTATGTTGAAAATAACAACTATAAACCACTTGTTTCCAAAACTTAGAGTTCATTTTGCTTAGCATGTGTTCATGTGTACATAGTTATTGAGCTACCGTGATCTTCTTCTAGGACTATCCTGGATGTGTACTAATTATTCCTGATGAGGGAACAAACATGTTTTGAATCAACTAGTAAGGAAATACTCTTGTAGCAATGTAAAAAAAAATGTAGACTAACACTAAACTGACCATTGGAAGATCTGGTGTTGCTTCTGGTGTTGTGGCTATTACCTTTTAGACATTAACCCCCAGAGAAATAAGAAGGCCTCTTCTGCCTTCCCTCCTATAGCCTTAGCATCTGAAGGTTCATACTTTCATCTTACCCCTTACTGGACAAGCAGACATATATCATCAAGTTCATCAAAGAAAGTTCATCATACATCATCGAAGTTCACCATATAAGACAGAGAGAACTGAGAGGAGAGAAAAGAGTTGGCAACACTGCTCCTTGTGTAATTTCTATTATTCTATTGTCCACAAGCTCAGAAAGATTTTCATAATTTAAATGTTTAGAAATTTTTCCAAAAGGAAATGATTTCATGGCATATGATAATTTTATGAAATCCACATTTTGGTGTGCATAGTAAAGCTTCATCAGAATGCAAACACACCTCTCATTCCATCTAACTGTGACGGTCTTGTACCACAGTAGAAGTGTCCAACAGCCCAACAGCCTCTATAATCCAGAATCAGGATATTAAATCTTTGGTCTTTAAGATAAAGAGGCGAAGGAACCAGTGTGTCAGAGAAAAATGAAAGGATAACAGGTAGAAGGCAGAGCAGAGTAGAAACCAATATAAGTAGCACTATCGTTTTCGATTGTGGGAAGCTACATATGGGTCCCCTGAGAGCTGGGAATGGAATGGATGTTTTATGCCATCATAGAAATCAGGAAAAGATATATGGACTAAGAAATTCACTTCTTATTTCTTGATGAAATGCATCATACCATGTACAGAATTATAGACACCTTTTATTTCATACATACTAAGGAATGGATTAATCATTTATACTGATAGGAAACTAATTGTTATAGATCAAATCACTTAAAAAGTACTGTGTGTGTGTGTGTGTGTGTGTGTGTGTGTTAAACAAAAGAAGGGGCATATAGACAAGTGCAATTGAAGATATGGAAGCTTCCCTTTTGATGCTACATCCTTCTGTAGCAATTAAATATTGTCAAGCATTTTTGTAGTTTGATAAGATAATACAGTGAGACAGTCACCAGTGGTTAATGCCTGTTTATCTCAGGAGCCTGAGATCTGAGGATCACAGTTCAAAGCCAGAAGAACCGGGGAAGAATAATTGGAGAGTCCATTTCCAATTAACCAGCAAAAAACAGTAGGCATCGCTCAAGTACTAGCAAGAGCATAAGACCTTGAGTTTAAGTCCCAGTACTAGTACAAAAAAAGGGAGGAGGGTTAAAGAAGAAAAGAAAGATCTTGGCTCTGTCTGCAGTCTTACAGTCTCAGTCTCTTGCATCCTATCTCACCATATGACCGCCCCCTTTCTTATGCATGTGGCTATGTTCCTTGTTTGCTTCTCTGCCACATTGTGATGCAGCCAAAGGAGCCAGTGCCAGCACCCATGTTCTTGCATTGGAGTTGGCCTTTCTCCCAATCTCCCCATGACATCATCACTGTCTCCTTCACAACCCACTCTCACCCACCTTGCACTCAAGCTTCCTTCTTTTCTTCATTAATTCCTCCAACAAATATTAACCATCTTACTATGTGTCTTGCTAAAAAGTACATGTGTTAAATGCTGAGGAGTCACCAATCATCAAAACATCCAGTCCAGACTAAGCCCCTTCTGTCTCCCACAATGCCCTCATTCTATCATAATCTGTCCTTTGCCCTGACATACTCTCCCCCTCTATTACCAACTCCAGGGGAAAGCTGACATAAGATAGGGCTCCTTTGGGAAGACTTTCCTAGATGGCTTT
The DNA here is from genome assembly GCF_023159225.1 of Perognathus longimembris pacificus. NCBI lineage: Eukaryota > Metazoa > Chordata > Mammalia > Rodentia > Heteromyidae > Perognathus > Perognathus longimembris. The sequence continues at coordinate 79,878,219 of NC_063161.1, read as the reverse complement.
GCCTCCTCTTTCCACATGAACTGCTTTCTCATGCACCCCTCCCCTAGTCCAGAATACTCTTCATGTTTTCCGCAGACCCATTGCCTGCCATTGTGGACAGAATAGAGGCAGTGGTGAGCAGCAATCTTGTCCATTATGCAGCCTTTGTCAATGGCTTTCACCATAGATAATTAAGTCCTATAGGAAGTGGGACATAATCTTCCCAATCCTTCCACAGATGGCATGTAGCCCATATTCTTCTCCATGTACAGATAAGATATTTAAATATACAATGGATTCCTTACGCATTACAGTTAAATTCTCTCAGACAACCTCATATGGAAAGGCAGGTTATCCACCAAGCAGTGGTTGATACCCAATGTTCAATAAATATTTGTTTCATATAGGTAAATATTTATAGACTCCAGGTTTGAGGAGCAAAGAGGAAGATTCATTGAATGTGCCATGCTACATTTGAGATCTTAAATCTCCCTCAATCAGCTTTCTGCTGTTTTGCAGCAGTAGAATCTTCAAGAGGTAGGGGCTAGTGGGAGGTCTGTAGGTCATTGGGGAATGGTCTTGTAGGGAATTGTGTGACACCAGCCTCTTCAGTCCTCTTTTTTGCTTCCCAGCCCTGATATGAACAGCTTTGGTCTGTCATTCACCATGATATGCTGCATTGCTACAGGCCCCAAACACCAGTCACTAGAGTTATGGCTCAAGTGTTAGAAAATTGCCTACCAATTGTGAAGTCCAAAGTCCAAATCCCAGTAGTGCCAGAAAATCTGAACCCACAAAACCAAAACAGAACCAATTGATCATGGACTGGAACTTCCAAAACTGAGCCAAAGCAACCTTTTACTCATTGTAAGTCGATTATCTCTGGGTATTTTTTTTAATAATGATGGAAAGCTCACACATCCACTAACATTTAAATTGACCAGCATGAAAAAATGTCACTTGCTTAGCTTATTGGAATAAAACTGACAAGGAAAATAAGAGCTAAGTTTTACGATACTAGATAGCTTACATGAGCTGTGAGTTTTGGGCACCAAAGACTTATTATTATTCCTGTATGGTCCAATACTAAATGACTTCTCACCTTGCCTCCCTTTCCTGTCAGCTTTTTTCTCCTTGAATGCTTTTATTACTTTCCCTTGCAGATGCCCCTGTTTCTCATTAGAGCCCAGGGCCTGACCCCTAGAGAACTGATAACAATTTTGCTCTGAGACGTGTGTTATTGGCTAACTGGAAAAGGCAGGTTAATGGTGTCTGCGTGGAAGGTATATTATTAGAAGTGAGCCTGTGAAGAAAACTCCCCGTGACTCTAATCTCCAGAATGCTGACTCCTGAGGTCAGTAATTGGGCACCACAGAATTCACCAGAGCGGCAGGCCTAAGCCTGTCTTCAGACCTCTTTGAAATGCAGTTCTTGAGGTCAGGGAAATAATTGCTTCATTTAAGAGGGTGGAAAGAGATGAGGAGAGAAGAAACAACCTTCATTATTTCTCTAGTTTATCAATGCACCATGTTCTCAATATCCCTGTCTCATTAAAATAACACAGGCTGCTTGGGAAACTCAATCATTTCCACGGTGATTTCTGTCAGTTGGCTCTTCCTGCCAGCTCAGAAGTGCCTAATGGCAGATAAGCCCAGAGTCTGGGACACTTTGCTTAGTCATTAATTCAGCAACCAGGGTGCCACAGTGCTCATTAAAGCTCTTTGCCCCTGTTATATTTGAAACCCTTAATTAACAGGGAGAATATTTTAATGTCAATGCTTTGCAACTTTCCAAAGAAAAATGCCAATGTAATCAACTTGATCTCTTGACCACTTCTAAGGTGAATCACTCTTCATCTTAACCCTGCAGGCTAGCTAGAAGCTGGTTTCTCATTCCAGTTTCACTGGCAGAAAAGAATTACACCGAGGGAGTATTCCTCTGAAGTTCAATCCTTGTATTGAGATGCTCATAATCTGAGAAACACTCTCTTCAAGATCCGGAGATCCACATGTTCTGTTGAAAAGAAAGAAAGCGAGAACAAAAAGGAGCTGATGCCTGTGACTGGCACCTGTAATTCTTGATATTCAGGAGGCTGAGATCTAAAGATCGCAGTTCAGAGCTAGCTCAGGCAGGAAAGTCCATGAGACCCTTACCTCCAATTAACTGCCATAAATAAATAAATACATACATACATACATACAGACGTGGAGTTGTGGCCCAGGTGAAAGAGTGCTAGCTTTAAGCACAAAAGCTCAGAGACAGTGCCCTGGCTCTGAGTTCCAGCCCCACAACAGGCATGCCTCCACCCCACCCCATCACTGGACTCCAGTGACTCACACCTGTAATTCTATGTACTAAAGTGGCTGAGATCTGAACGTCATGGCTCAAAGACAGCTGGTCAGGAAACTTGTCCACTGAGACTCTTTAACTAGTAAAAAGCCTGAAGTAGATGTGTAGACCAAGTGGTAAAGCACCATCCTGAATGAAAGCTAAGGGCCAATGCTCACAGCCTGAGCTCATGCCCCAATACTGGCACTCCCACAGCTGTACACACACACACACACACACACACACACACACACACACACACACACACACACAGCAAAAGAGGCTGAGAGGAAAAGGGAAAGACTGCTTGCTAAGCAGCCTCCTTTTTCAATTAATTCTGCAAAACTCCTGTGGTTCATACATAATCAGCCTCACAAAAGAAAAATAAAACAAAGAAAATAAACTAAGTCTTAATTTACACACACACACACACACACACACACACACACACACACACACATACACGGAAGGGGGGCAGGGAAGAAAGATTCACAGTCTTATTCTGCCAAAGATATTTTTTGATGAAGGGAATAATTCAAAATTCTCATAGAAGACTAGGTGGGAGTAGGAGATGGTTCAAAAACCAAGCTCAATCTTCCCATTGATATCATCATTCCTGAACCCAAGGAGGCATACACACTACCTGCGTCTCACCCATCTGGTATAGAAACAGTTACAGTCACAACCACAGGGGATCTGCCGTGAGCAACTGGTGTCTTGGCCACCTATAGGAACTACAGTATGAATCTTCACTTAATCCACAGGACTCTGGGGTCTGCCCCTTGATTACAGCTTCAGTTGATTCCCTCCCAAACTCCTACCTCTGACTTGACTCATGATTTTCCCATCATTGGGATGCCAGATTGTCACTGAACCAGAGCTGAAAGTCTCATGGGACACTGCATCCTCTGAATTCTTGTTCTTCCTGTATTTGACCCAGAACTGCCAGCCCAGCCACTGACATGGCCCTTGTGACCTGTCTTGCTGTCAAACCATTAGCCCTGGTCAGGGCATATGAATTCACTTGCTTTTTAGTGGCAGTCAGCATGCTTAAGTGGTGGGTGAATAATTTAGAGACAAGGTAAAAAGCAGGGTGGAGGATGTAAACCACTTCTATAAGAAAACATTTGTAAACAAACTGCCATTGTCCCCCAGGGTCCTAAAATACCAACACTAATGTTACCATGGTAATTTTAAGGATTGCTTAGAAGTTTTCCTCTTCTGTTCATCTCAATTGCAAGGGAGATACAGGATCCCTTTTGCTGCTCAGGCCACAGCAGAAAAACATTAGAAAGGAATATATCAAAGCTCAGAGGCTGGAATTTGAAAAATGAGATTCAGATGTGTCTATAAATCTGACAGGGAGATGCAAGGAGACTCCTCAAGCTGGGGTGGGCAAAATATGCCTGGAATTTGGTCTGTGACCTCACCTGGCCATTTGCTTCATTAAATCCACTGCTCTGAGGCACACAAGGGTGCAGGGGTCAGCGGGAATGTTTTCATGCTATCTGCAATATGCAATGGTGTTTGCTTGCCTGAGGGGCTGCAGAGCCTTCTGCCTCCTGCTCAAGTGTCATGACTCAGTCAAATGCAAGAGACAGGAAACAGAGCTGGATGGATCACTGGTTTGATCTCCAGAGACAAATCCCTTGTTGTGACTTCTCTTGCAGGCAGGAGATGGGTAGGGAGGTGGGGAGGGTCAGGGGTAGGAAAAGGGCAAGAGATGAGCTTTCACAGGATATGCCAGCTACTTCCACATGCTACCTAATGTCTGCTCGTGTCCTTAGACTTCAAGAAAGTGCCCAAGCATAGGGACATGTCATGTAAGAAGTGGTGGGGATTCTAGGACAAGATGATTCTAGGTACAATTCCTAGATCCGTCCCCTGCTAGGTTAACTAGAGAGCTTAGGCAAGAGATTTTCCCAGACCATGTCCTGATTTCTTCATCTGTGAAATTGGAATAATAGTATTCATGTGCCTCAGTAGTCAAGAGGGATGACTATAATAACATGCAAGATGAACAGCACAATGAATCCCTAATTAATATGTCAGGTCCCTTTTCTTCCTTTCTCCATATTATCTACTACACAAATTGTAGATTTTAAAGCAAGCAAAAGATATCTGGGAAATGCAATTCTCTTCTTTTTTTTTCTTTTTTGGGCCAGTCCTGGGCCTTGGACTCAGGGCCTGAGCACTGTCCCTGGCTTCTTCCCGCTCAAGGCTAGCACTCTGCCACTTGAGCCACAGCGCCGCTTCTGGCCGTTTTCTGTATATGTGGTGCTGGGGAATCGAACCTAGGGCCTCGTGTATCCGAGGCAGGCACTCTTGCCACTAGGCTATATCCCCAGCCCCAGCAATTCTCTTCTTTTAGCAGTGGAGAGTAATATCATGAGTCAAGTATCTGTAGCCTGAGAAATACTGGCAGCAAGAAGAGAGACTTAGGAAGAAAGTGGGCTCATTTGTCATTGGTGGCCTGGTTCAAGTAGTAGCTCATCTGCCTAATAAGCACAAGACTCTAATAACCAAAACAACACTAAAAATTCCAGAAGAAAGAAAAAGGAAGGAAGGTTGGAAGAAAGGAAGACAGGAAGCCAAGAAGGAAGGAAGGAAGGAGAAAGGAAAGGAGAGGAAGGGAGAGAGGGAGGAAGAGAAGGAGGAAGGAAGGAAGGAAGGAAGGAAGGAAAGGAGAGATGGAGGGAGGAAGGGAGGGAGAAAGAATGACAAGAAAGGAAGAGAAGAAAGAGTGAAAGGGAAAGAAAGAGCAGAAGGAAAAGGAAGAAAGTGAGAATGAGGAAGGAAGGAAGGAAGGAAGGAAGGAAGGAAGGAAGGAAGGAAGGAAGGAAGGAAGGAAGGAAGGAAGGAAGGAAGGAAGGAAGGAAGAGAGATGGAGGAGGAAGGGAGGGAGGGAGAAAGAATGACAAGAAAGGAAGAGAAGAAAGAGAAAGGGAAAGAAAGAGCAGAAGGAAAAAGGAAGGAAAGAGAAGGAAAATGAATGAGAAAGAAGAATGAATAAGAAAGGAGAGAGAGAAAAAGGAAGGAAAAAGAAAGCAAGCAAGAATGAATGACAAAAAGAAAGAAAGCAAGAAAGAAAAAGAGAAAGATGGAAGAAAGGGAGAGAGAAACAAAGAATGACAGGAAGACAAGAAGGGAGGGAGGGAAGGAAGGAAGGAAGGAAGGAAGGAAGGAAGGAAGGAAGGAAGGAAGGAAGGAAGGAAGGAAGGAAGGAAAGAAGGAAGGAAGGAAGGAAGAAGTTATCTACTTTTAAGAGCTTTATAAATATATATGAATAGAAAATGAAAGTCATAAAGGAAGTATTTCAAAATCACCTTCCCACACCTTGTTGTGTAAGATCTCCAGAGATAAGGTTTCTATTCAAGAATCATCAGCTCCACAAAGGAGCTGATCCTGCCTAACTGTGTCCCAGTATGGACTTTGTCTCCTTTATTGGGTCCTGAGCACCATATGTCAAGAAGCAAGACCCAAGTTGAGGAAAAGCCTCCACAGAATGAAGTTAAGGTCTCCAGGTCTGGACCATCTCCCCTCACCCTGTGTTTCACAGGCAAGTCTTTGGATTACAGTCATGTTCCAATTTTCAGAAGGTTTTGCAAGATGTGTCAGGATTTTTCTTGGTTTCCTTTTTCAAGTAAATCTTCTGGCTTTGACTCCTGTGTGTCTGAGTTGCCTAAACTCAAAGCATATTTATTTCTGTGGGAATGTTAGAAAGAAGAAGGAGGGGAAGGAAGGGTGGGATTTGGCTTTTTTTTTTCCCCTGCCTACAGCTGTCTTTAATCTCAGAAATCGAAATCTCCAAAGCTGATAGATCATCAGTCGCATTGTTGGATCTGGGCTTCTGGGCAGATACCAGCATTTCAGGTCTTCCAGTTGACAAGAGGAGGAAGTGCTCTTGTGATTCCTAGGGTTTAGTACCACTACTAGAACCTTTCAGATCACACTAAACTGCAACAGAATCTTTCAATGGGTCAGGAAGCTGATTTTTGCTTACATCTTGTTGCCCCCCACCATTGGGGAAGAACTTTGACAATCTCTTGCTTGAAGCAGTTCTCTTAGTGATTTTTTAAGCAGTTATCTAGTCCCAAGAAAACTCTAAAAAGGCCTTGAAACTCTACTGGACAAGTACTTATGGATCATAATTTAAACAAAAGCACAAGAGTAAATAAATAAATGGAAAGACTTGTATAGTATGTTGACTATTAAAATAGAAATTATTTGGAAATCAAAACTGAGTTTATAAAAAAAGCTGTATTAGCTATCTCTCTCTAACAAAATACCCCAAATCATCAACTTAAAAAGAGGAAAAGTTTGGCTGGATATGTGGCTTAGTGGTTATCTAGCATGCATGAAGCCCTAGGTTGAATTCCTCAGTACCACATAAACAGAAAGGTCCAGAAGTGGCACTGTGGCTCAAGTGGTGGAGTGCTAGCCTTGAGCAAAAGAAGCTCAGAGACAGTGCCCAGACCCTGAGCTCAAGCCCCAGGACTGGCAAAAAAAAAGAGGAAAAGTTGAAAGGTTCATCATGTTAGAGGTTTTAGTCCACAGTCAGTCTGACCTTCAGTCTACCTCTTCCTTTTTGAAGAGGTAGAACACCATAGGATGTGTAGTGCAACAGCTATGCACCTCATGGATGGTAGCCAGGAGGCAGACAGAGACAGAAGGGACTAAGGTATCATTATACTTTTTGAGGGAATGTCCCTGATGCCTAACAGCCTTCTACCAGGTCTCATTGCTTAAAAGGTTCCACTATCAATAGTTTCATCAGCTGGGCACCAAGTCTTTAATGTGTGAAATGAGGAACACTAAATATCCAAACTAGCCAAGCATGTTGGCACATGCCTGTAATTCCAGCTACACAGGAGGCAGAGATGGAGAAGATTGTGATCAGAGACCAGCTTGGCTAAATGTTTGCAAGACCCCTTCTCAGTTAATAAGCCAGGTGGGGCCATAAGTAGAAGGGTTAGGAAGTAGGCAAAAAAAAAAAAAAATGGCATTCTATTGGAAAAATAACTGAAGTACAAAAGGACTGGGGAACTTTCCCAAACGGTAGAGAACCTGCCTATCAAGCACAATGCTATAAGTTAAAACCCTAATTTTGAAGAGAGAAAGACAGAGAGACAGAGAAAGAAACAGAGAGAGAGAACAAAGCAAATAGCAAGAAATCTAAGGCCCTTCCTCATATCTAAAATATACTTAGAGCTCAAAAAGTTAACCCCCCCCAAATAAATTCTCCAAGAAACAACAACCCAATTAATAAATGGGCTAAAGACTTAAAGAGAGACATCTCAGAAGAAGTAAGGATAGCCAATAGACACATGAAGAGACTTCAACATCTCTGGCCATAAAAGAAATACAAATCAAAACAACATTGAGATTTCATCTCACCCCAACTAGAATGGCCACTTTCAAGAAAACTAACAATAACAGATGCAGGTGGGAATGTGGCAAAACAGCAACTCTACTACACTGTCGATGAAAATGTAAACTTGTTCAACCACTCTATTTTTTATATGATTTTTTTCTTATTTATTGTCAAAGTGATGTACAGAGAGGTTACAGTTTCATACGTTAGGCATTGGATGCATTTCTTGTACTGTTTGTTACCTCCTCCCTCATTCCCCCTGCCCTCCTCCCCTTTTCCCTCTCCCCCAATGAGTTGTTTAGTTGGTTTACACCAAATGGTTTTGCAAGTATTGCTTTTGTAGTCATTTGTACTTTTATCCTGTGTCTCTCGATTTTGGTATTCCCTTTCACTTTCCTAGTTCTAATATCAGTATATACAGTTTCCAATGTACTCAGATAAGATACAGTGATGGTTCAGGTACAACCACAGGAAAAGGATACAAGAGGATCATCGACAATAGAAGCTATGGCTTCACATGGCATGTTGAAAGTAATTACATGAGTGATATATCCCTCGTTTCCATAACATGGAGTTCATTTCACTTAGCATTATCTTATACATTCAGAGGGGCATAGCTATTAGGCTCTTGTGATCCTCTGCTGTGACTTGCCTAAACCTGTGCTAATTATTCCCTATGAGGGAAACTATAGAGTCCATGTTTCTTTGTGTCTGGCTCACTTCACTTAGTATAATTTTTTCCAAGTCCTTTCATTTCCTTACGAATGGGACAATGTCATTCTTTCTGATAGAGGCATAAAATTCCATTGTGTATATGTACCACATTTTCCTGATCCATTCGTCTACTGAGGGGCATCTGGGTTTCCATATTTTAGCTATGACAAATTGTGCTGTGATGAACATTGTTGTGCTGATGGCTTTAGTGTGTTCTTCTTTGTGGTCTTTTGGGTAGATGCCCAAAAGTGGGGCTGCTGGGTCATAGGGGAGCTCTATGTTTAGCCTTCTGAGGAATCTCCATACTGCTTGCCAGAGTGGCTGAATCAGTTTACATTCCCACCAACAATGAAATAGGGTTCCCTTTTGGCCACATCTCCTCCAACATTTATTATTGTTAGTTTTCTTGATATAGGACATTCTTACTGGGGTGAGATGGAATCTCAATGTTGTTTTGATTTGCATTTCTTTTATGGCAAGTGATGTAGAGCACTTTTTCATATGTCTCTTTGCCATTCTCATTTCCTTGTCAGAGAAGTCTCTTTTTAAGTCTTTAGCCCACACTTGTTGAGGGGGCTGTTGGTTCTTTGAGGTTTTGTTTTGGAGGAATTTAATTTTTTTAGTTCTCCATATATTTTAGATATGAGGCCTTTTTCCATTGTATGGCCGGTAAAGATTTTTTCCCAATCTGTGGGCTTTTTGTTTGTCTTGTGAGCTATGTCCTTCGCCCTGCAGAAGCTCTGCAGTTTGATGCAGTCGCATTTGTCCATCCTTTCTGTGATTTGTAGCATTTCTGGGTCTTTGTTAAGGAAGTTTCGTCCTGTGCCAAGGAGCCCAAGTGTTTCTCTTACTCCTTCTTTCAGTGTTTTTAGGGTATCTGTTTTAATTTCGAGGTCTTTGATCCATTTGGAATTGATTTTGGTGCAGGGTGATATAGAAGGATCTAGTTTTAGTTTGTTGCAGGTGTTATAATCCACCACATCAACCAGAGCAAGGTAAAGAACCACATGGTTATATCACTGGATGCGGAAAAGGCGTTCAATAAAATCCAGCACCCATTTGTGATAAAAAGCCCTGGAAAAATTGGGATTCCGGGGAACACTCCTGAATATAGTAAAGCCAGTTTATGACAAACCAACAGCAAGCATAATTCTAAACTGTGAAAAGCTAAAGCCATTCCCTTTAATATCAGGAGCAAGACAGGAATGTCCACTCTCTCCCCTCCTCTTCAACATAGTACTAGAATTCCTAGCCAGAGCAATTAGGCAAGAAGAAAACATAAAGGGGATCCAAATAGGAAAGATGAAGTTAAACTTTCTCTCTTTGCAGATGACATGATCCTGTACCTAAAGAACCCCATAGACTCTACTCCCAAGCTATTAGAGCTGATCCAAAACTTTGGCAAAGTTGCAGGATATAAAATAAACCCTCAAAAATCAACGGCCTTTCTATATGCTAATGACCCAAAGACCGAGGCTGAAATCAGGAAAGCAACTCCTTTTGCAATAGCCTCAAAAAACATAAAATACCTAGGAATAATCTTAACAAAGAAGTGAAAGACCTCTATGATGAGAACTTTAAAAACATGAAAAACGAAATTAAGGCAGAACTAAAGAAATGGAAAAACCTCCCATGCTCCTGGCTTGGGAGGATTAATATAGTCAAAATGGCAATTTTGCTAAAGGCTGTCTACAAATTCAATGCAATACCCATTAATATCCCAACACCATTTTTAATGAAATAAAGGAAGCAATCCAGAAATTCATATGGAACAATGAAAGACCCCAAATAGCAAAAACAATCCTAAGCAGAAAGAACAGTACTGGAAGAATTACAATACCCAACTTCAAGCTGTATTATAAAGCTATAGTAATAAAAAACAGCTTGGTATTGGCACCAGAACAGGCCTGAAGATGAATGGAACAGAATTGAAGACCCAGAAATGAACCCACAGAACTATGCCCACTTAATCTTTGATAAAGGAGCTAAAAAAATAGGATGGAAGAAAGATAGCCTCCTTAACAAATGGTGCTGGCAAAATTGGTTCAACCACTCTATAAAGTAGTAGTATGGAGGTTCCTCAAAAGACTAGACATAGAGCTTCTCTATGATCCAACAATCCCACTCCAATGACCATAAACCAGGCCGCACTAAAGCCACCAGCAAAACCATGTTTATTGCAGAGTTGTTTACCATAACTGAGATATGGAATCAACCCAGATAACCCTCAGTAGACAAATGGGTCAGGAACATGGGGTGTATATTTACACATAATGGAGTGCTATGCTCCCATCAGAAAGAATGGCATGCCACATTTGTAAGGAAATGAAATGACCTGAAAATAATTACAGTAAGCAAAGTAAGTCAGACCCAAAGAAACATAGGTTGCATGGTTTCCCTCATTTATAATAATTAGAATGTACCTATAAATCTATAAGTAAACCCATGGACAGTAAAAGGAAAAATAATTAAACAGCACTCTAAACGTTCACACAGTGAGAACAAAGGAGAATATTCTTAGTAGAGGACGACAGGACTCTATGTGCATGCAGTCATATAAAAATGATGATTATTGAAAGAAATGAATTCCAGGAAATGGAAACAAGAAGATTTTTATTGTACTGTTCGCAGTTCTTTTTTGTTGTTGTTTTCCCTTTTGTCACTGTTTTCTATTTCTGTACCCTTTGTCTTGAATGTAAGTTTATATGATATAGGGAGGGGAAGAAAAGCACAGAAATGGTGGGATGAAGAGTGAACAAATTCACCAGTGATACTCACTAGACACTGTGTTTGAATGAACTATATAACTTGGAGGGGGAATAAGATAGAAGGGGAACTGGGAGAAAATGAGGGAAGAGGTGACACTGTTCAAAAGGAAATGTACTCATTACTTGACTTACGTAGCTGTAACCCCTCTGTACATGGCCTTTACAATAAAAAATGGTAATTAAAAAAAGAAAACTAAGGCCCTTCAGAAATAGAAATAGTGAAAAATAAATCTATCTTAATGTTTTTCATTGAAAGAACTTGCAGATAGATTTATTCTGTCCACATCCTCCTTTCATCCCCAAACAGGAAAAATAAAAGCAAATAATTTTGTCTTGAATAAAATCCTAATCTTTGCTATATTTGTGGGTACTGAGGTTATAATATATTGTCAGTAGAGCCCCTGTGATGCGAGCAATCAAGTTTGAAAGTCTTAGTATAATTTAGCATCTTGACTTAGACTTTTTATTTCTGAAGCATTTAGATTTTCTCTTCTTCAGCTAGTACCAGAAAAGAAGTTGGTGAGATCTGTAGAAGAACTTGCATTGTTCATCTGTGTTGTTTGTTTTACTGATTATGTGCTTTTGCTGCATAAGCAGGAAGCATGCAGAGGAACACTCATGTGCTTGCCATTGAAAGGAAAACTGGTTCCACATGTTCATACACACACACATACACACACGTGCATCCACATATGCATAACCTGTTTAGTACACGTGACATATTTCTTCATGGCATTCTTATTCCAAAGTTGTATGACTTGATCTGAATTCTTCTACTTGAAGCTTATTTATATGATTTATACAAAGACTGTGCCAGTTTGCAAATGAGATTCATGATTCAATAATTCAACAGCCAGCATCCTGGTCCACTGGCATGTAGACTAAAAGCGTTTGCTATCAATCCACCTCAAAGCACTCTAACACACCATCTTTGAACGTACAGATGTGTTCCTTTGGGTGTCACCCCAGGATGGTAAGCATTGCATTCCATTCCTAGCTAGTACTGAGATTCTCCATTGCTTGAAAGTATTCCTGACTTTAGCTGTGCAGTTTGTCACTTTCTCCATGTCCTTATCCTTCCATTACTAGGAAGACGGTGTTAAAAAGACACACACACACACACACACACACACACACACATACACGTGCATGCACGCATGCACACACTGGCTACTCTCATACCCTAAATGACTTGAGACACAGTCAAAAATAGGCAAACACTTGTGAGGGAAGCATGTTTTCCTTTACTGGATTTCTCCTCCTGTTGGTGAAGTTGAAAACACAGGCACCAGCTCGGTGGGAAGAGGCAGATGTCCACTTGTGCACCTGTGCCTGGCACACTCCAAATGACCCATGTAAGATCCATTGATGAAACTGCCAATTCCTACAAGGTCTCCTTCAGAACGCCTATGTGAAGCTGAAATAAGGATCTATATACTCATAAACAAAGAAGCAATGAGAGCTATTAGTCTAGAGAACAGGGTCCCAACATGTCTTTTCAGAAGTCAAAATAACCACCATCCCACCAAGTATGTATGTTATGTTTGTATTGTATGTATTGTTATGTTTCAAGATGAAATAACTGAGTTAGTCAAAAATGATTTAATCACCTGCATAGGAAAATCGCCATGGACTCAGATTTTATAATTAGGTATGAGATTTATAATTATATTTAATATAAATTTAATTAAAATTAATTCATATAACAAGTAAGACTAGAATTAAATTATATATATATATATATATATATATATATATATATTTTTTTTTTTTTGGCCAGTCCTGGGCCTTGGACTCAGGGCTTGAGCACTGTCCCTGGCTTCTTCCCGCTCAAGGCTAGCACTCTGCCACTTGAGCCACAGCGCCGCCTCTGGCCGTTTTCTGTATATGTGGTGCTGGGGAATCGAACCTAGGGCCTCCTGTATCCGAGGCAGGCACTCTTGCCACTAGGCTATATCCCCAGCCCAAATTATATATTATTGTTAATCATTTATGATATTTACAAAGCTCTTCAAAAGAATATTAATTAATGCCTACTGACAGTACTTGTCTCTACATTATTAGATACCAAACATTGAGATAGAAATGCAGAGAGCTTAAATTACCTTAATTAGACACCACAAAATAAACATGCCACATGGATGGCCACCTATCCATTTTGATTCTTTTGCACAAATAAAAAAAAATTTAATTTAGGGCTTGGGCTTAAATTGGACATTTCTCATTATGAAATTTTAATTCATATTTAATGAAATCTAATTCTAATTTATTAAATAAATATGCGCTACAGAGAAATTCTCTAGGTTAAATTGTGAGGAAGTGTGACAAAGTCACTAGGGACAGTAGAATACTACTGGAGCATGACTTCTCTATCACTCACTCTCCTAATCTATATAGTGGAAATAATACTAGTATCTCTTCAAAGGATTATTTGAGGAAAACTTAAATAGGTAAATTAATAGGTGAGAGAACACACTAAACACAGTACATACAAGTTGCTTTTGTAATTTAATGGAATTTTCATATACTTCCTGGGTTTTTCCATCAGCTTAGACCTCAAATTAAATTATCTAAAAAACCTTGATGATTTTCCTTCCATAAAGGTTCCCATTCCTAACTTCCTTACAGATCCACTCCAAGGCAGTGCTGCCATTTTGGGCTGCCACACACCCAACTCCTCCAGCTGCCAAGCCCCTACTCCAAGCTATTACCAGTGCCTCTTGATTCTTTGTTCACTTCTGTCACCTCCTTTCCACTCCAACCTCCACTTCTCAATGAAGATCTTCTTAAGCTCCAGCCTTGTCACAGTCTTCTGAGCAGTACTTGTCCACCTCCCCTGAATGTCTTCTGGCTCCCCAGTACCCTTGTCTTCTCGACACTCTGCTGCCATGGGGTGACCTCTCATCTTGAGCCTGGCATTCAGAACCCATCACAGTCTATCTCCAAGCTTCCCTTCCCACCTGACCTTCCCATCAATTCTTTTGAGCAGCAGGTCTACTTAACGAGTCTCTCATGGACACCTGGGCTGTGTGGGTTTAGCTTCAGGAAGCATAGTCTTATTCAAGGTGATCACAGTCAACAGTGGCATCAACTGGCTGATGTGTACAGGAAATGACCTGGGCATGTGCACTGAAAATTCAGAAGGCAGAGGATTGTCTCTGCCAACCTGATTTGCCTCCCAGAGAGGGTTATCAGAGACAATTACAATAATCAAGAGCATATATATATCAAAAAGTCCCTTGTCTGGAATTCAAATTTAACTGAATTCCTAGTGTTCTTTATTCATTGGTTGTCATCTGATTTTTATGTTTTCTAAACTTAGCAACCTCACTTAATAGAAAACCAGAAAAGCACCTAAAGCCTTCTTCAATTTACCATGGTAGCTCCCCAAATATATCCCAACAAGGGATCAGCTTTCCAAGGCTCTGGGCACATAGGCAATTCGACTGTGTACAGCAAGGGACTGTGGGGGAGGATTCATGACCATGCTGGCCTCTAGCACTGGAGGAACACCCAAAGGAGCAATGGAGACTTTGTAAAATTGTCTGCTTCTTAGAAGCACACTCTCTTCTCCAGTTCTGTTTGTTCTGCAATGAGCATTAGGAGACTCAGAGTCTTCCAACTCATTATGAGAAGTTTCTCTTTCCATTATCTTTTATGGGATGTGTATATGCACATTCTGGGGCTTCTCCCTTCATTTTTCTTGTTCAAGGCTAGTACTCTACCACATGAGCCCATACCTCCATTTCTGACTTTCAGTGATTAAATGGAGAAAAAAGTCTCATGGGCTTTCCTTTGGGGGATAGCTTCAAATCAAGATTTTCAGATCTCAGCCTCCTGTGCTGCAAGGAATACAAAAGTGAGCCACTGGCACCTAGCTCTTTTTACCATCTTTTGTTCTGCTACAGAACTCTCTTAATTTCTCTGCAGTCATGCCTTCTTCTTTTTTATTAGCTGATTAACACTCTCACGTACTACAAACCTCAAGTCAATCATCATTTCCTTAAGGATGCCTTTATTATTCTCTTTGAAAGGTCAAATGCCACGATTATAAGATGTTCAAATGCCTTGCATTGAAGATTGGTGCTCAAAGCCTTCACTACTACTGCGTGAATACTTGGATAAGATCCTGGAAGCTTCCTACTAGGCTAGTAACTAACTTCGCTAATGTACAGAAAGGGGAAGTTCTAGGGGTACTAGAGACAAGGTTTGAGGGACACAGGACACAAGGACAAAGGACCCAAGATGGCTTGTCAGTCCAGAAAAACACTTTTACTCTTGTATATCACCCATCTCTAAAGCTTAATGTTTTCAAATACTAATTGATTTATTTTTTACAATTTTATGATCTGGGCTCATTTCATCTGAGTTGATTTTCTTCTCTACATGGTGTTTATTGGGGAAAGAAAGTCCAAAATAACTTTGCCAATTGTGTACCTGGTGTCTCAGGTGGAACAGAGCTGAGACTTGGCTGGACATCCCTTGCTCCATTTGGCTCACTTCTTCCCTTCACAGCATCTGGATAGTCAGGCTGTTATATTGGGGACAGCTTCTCAAAGCTATAAACTGAAACCACTAGTCCTCTTTTGTTATATAAAAATAAGTTTTATTCAGTCAAAACGGACACCAGGATCACTGTTTTCTGCCAGTGATGTATCAAATACCTAACTGGTACAAAGGACATCATTTTGCTAGACTGTATGAATTGTTCAAATTGTCCATTTGTTGCCTAGTTGGGGAATGTGTTGTTTCTTAGGAAGAAGCCACAAATGACAAAAGGCCGGTTGTCCACTGGAGAAAGGTCCAGGGATGGGGAGTATGTGATGGTGTTTCATAGCCTGAGTCGATGAACTGTGGATTGCAGCATGTGGGTTCTCATTTGTTGGTCAAAAGTTGGGCTTTGGTGGTACTGGGATTTGCATGCAGGGGCCAAATGCTCTTTGATTTAAGCCGTGCCCACCACCAGCCCATTTTGTTTCCGTTATTTTTCATACAGAGCCTCAATTTTGCCCAAGACAGCTTTGGACCATACCTCCTCTCTGCCATGTAGCTGGGTACATGGGTGTGTACCCTGATACCTAGCTTGATTTAGAAAGGTTTAGCCTTGGTTGGCCTTAAATTGCAGTCCTTCTATCTCTATTTCCCAAGTAGCTGGGATTATAGGCATGAGCCACTGCCAAGCCCCAAAGTTGTTGTAAAGTCAAAATTTTCATGCACAACTTAAAACTTGCTGACAGTACTGTATATACCTCCTGTCATCATCTGCCCAGACTTAAACTCTAGTGTGTGTCTTTCACAGATCACCAGTCTTCAGAACTTTCAAGGAGGAAATGATAATGGTGGGGCTTTATCAACATCAAGCCACAGTATAAATCATTATCACTTAACACACAGTATGTTCTCACTTTATATTGGTCACAGGTATGATCTACTCAAAAAACATGTGCTTTCACTGTTGTAAATCTTAAATTTTCATTCTTCCAACTGTCTTTTTTTCTAAGCATTAAGGTCTTTGCTTGAATGTCTAATAGCATCTTTTCAATATGTTCTCTTAGCCAAAGCAAATCTCAAGGTCAGACAAGACTCAAGGTACATAAAATATCACCAGTTGATGAGTAGAAAGAGTATTTTTATGTATAGTGAGAAGGAAAGGATAGCGACTATCTGAGAACATTATCTACCATAATCATTGTGAAGAAATTAAGTATCTTAACCTTTGATACAGCAGAATTCATATACATTAGCTAAATACTTCTTTTTCAGATCACTGTTGTTGCCCTTTTACCTTTGTTTGCAACTTTCTGGATAGATGAGGTTTCTCACTTCTGTCTCTGGTGTGTAGCATCAGGCCCAATACATTGCAACTCCTGACAGAAATTTATTAAGAGAATGTCTGTCCCTTTGGAGAAGCAACACTGGTTGGACACCAGTGGCTCACACCTGCCATCCCAGCAACTCAGGAGGCTGAGATCTGAAGACCCAGTTCAAAGCTAGCCAAGGCAGAAGAATTCATGAGACTTATCTCCAATAAACCACCATAAAGCCAGAGGTGGAGCTCTGACTCAAGTGGTAGAGTGCCATTCTTAAGCATAAAAGCTAAGCCCCCTTACCAGCACAAGCACAAATCAAAACAAACAGCAGCACTGAAAATCATGGGATTAAAATTTGATACAGGGTTTCTGAAGAGGGAGTAACAAAATTTAGAGTTGAAATTCTTGCTGACAGAGGAATCAATTTTGCTAGAAGGCACTAGAATGCATATTTTGGCATGGAATCTAAGGTATCTGTGGGAGGTAAAGGGAGAGAGAATTGAAATGAGAAAGACTTAATACAATAAGATTCTCCCCAGTTCCCTGTTTTATAGATCTTCTCAGCACCAGAAACAGATTCCCTCCAACTGATAAAATCATCACTATGACAAACCACCCACCACAGTTTGGTGGAGCAACCTCCCAGGAAGACTCTCCTTAGGCAAAAATTAATACCTTCTTCCAACCTGGAATTCTTAACACGAGGTAAATCTTATATTTGGAAGGGAGCCTGGGGTAAAGGAAAGAATGGAGAGTTAGTCAAACCAGTTTCCAATGGTCTAATGCATGACCCTGGATAAAGCACTAAAATATCCCCCATCATTTGAGAGCCCCATCGGCTTTATTCCTCGATCTGGTGCCCTTGTTAAGTGCTTTGTGATGGGACATGGAAATCACACCCTTCCAAGCTCCCTGTTTCCTTCAGCAATGCCTCATCTCCATACACATCCAGTTTTGAAAGTAGGGATTCATTGATTTGAGTCATTCTCTCCTTGGCTACCTTGACTTCCTCCCTATACATTTCTGTGTTTGCCTTCTGAGTCTCCTGCCTCCCTCCTCCATTCCACATCCACTGTCTTTCCCAAGTCCAGATTTGTTTGCCATGACTTGGTTTCTGCAATCCCTGATTCTGGACCCTCCCAATTCACTTTTGAGGATTTCTTACTTTCCTTACATTGTGATAGCAGCCCCTGGTGGTTGTCTACCAAGGAACTAGAAGCAGTTAAGCAGTTAAGATCAAGTTCTAATGATTATTTAAACTCAACTCTCATAGAATTTGAATTTGGACAACCAAGTATTTAAATTCTGAGTTTTGCATGTGTGTTTCTGGCATGGGGGTGCGGGGGGACATCATTACAGCAAGAGCAAAGCCACACAGAAATATGCACATTGAATTTTCACTTGTAATATGAACAATTACAATTTTCTTTGAGACCTTTCATCTTCAGATTATTGTTTATATATTTTCTGAAAAAGTTGAAAGTTCTTCTGATAGCTACATGTGTGTACAGATAGGATTCCTATGTAAATGAGATGGGAATATTGGCACATACCTGAGGGTGAAGAGAAGAATTGTGAGGGTTTTTTTTGTTTTTTTTTTTGGTTTTTTTTTTGCCAGTCCTGGGCCTTGGACTCAGGGCCTGAGCACTGTTCCTGGCTTCTTCCCGCTCAAGGCTAGCACTCTGACACTTGAGCCACAGCGCCGCTTCTGGCCGTTTTCTGTATATGTGGTGCTGGGGAATCGAACCTAGGGCCTCGTGTATCCGAGGCAGGCACTCTTGCCGCTAGGCTATATCCCCAGCCCCAAAGAATTGTGAGTTTTAAATCTTCCTAAAATACACAGAAGACACAGTTTCAATAAATCCAAATAAATCCTAATTAAAACAATAGATGAAGCTCCAAAGCCACTCACTTGCCTAGGTTCAGAAAGACATAAGCAAGCACTTCACTGACCAGGTTACATATCAGTGTAAGGCATTTTAACTCCCATTAGTTATGGCCCCTACTATCTTCCCCCATTTTCCTTCCTCCCACTGGCCCTGTACTAGGGCATGGTCAAGTGTCTGTGGGTATTTTTAAATACATTGATAGGGTAATGATAAGCTGGGGATACAC
Source organism: Perognathus longimembris pacificus (assembly GCF_023159225.1). Taxonomy (NCBI): domain Eukaryota; kingdom Metazoa; phylum Chordata; class Mammalia; order Rodentia; family Heteromyidae; genus Perognathus; species Perognathus longimembris. The sequence goes on along the minus strand of NC_063161.1, from coordinate 79,859,131 downwards.
TTAATGTGTATTTCTAAAATATGTGTATGTGGGTCCCTTCAAGGTAAGTCTACATTGGTTGGAAGTAAATAGTGAGGTTTTGTGAAGAGAAGAGGGGGATAATATAGTCATAAAATTCAATGGATGGATCTTTATGCTTATAATAGTGAACAATAGGAAGTAAGCTGTCACATGTCACTATTCTTTTTCTATGTGTATGTGATGGTCTTGGGGCTTGGAGCCTAGAACTCCCTGGAATTTTTTTCTCAAGGCTGATATTCTAACACTTGGAGCCACATACAGCTCCACTTTCAGCTTTTTGGTGCTTAATTAAAGAGTCTCACAGATTTTCCTGCTTGGGCTATCTTTGAACCAGGATCTTCAGATCTCAGCCTCCTGAGTAGCTAGGATTCGGGTATGAGTCATTCACACCTGGTAACTCTTAATATAATATTTTACAGAAATAAAGTTAATAAGAAATGTAAAAAAAAAATTAAGTGCATGTCCTGCAAAATGAAGTTGGGAGAATGAATAAGATTGGGAAGTGATGGGGGTTTTAGCCTCCCAGGCTCTCCTGTCCTGCAGGAGAGATGGGAAAACACACCCCACCCAGGTGGGCCAGGAAGAGGAAAGGGCCAACGAACTGCCACCCCAGACACCCTTTTTGTCGGAGGACCCACAGGCAATCTGGGAGCCAGTCAGAGCTAAGACTCATTTAATGGCAGCAATGAGCTGTTTTTTTAAACCGGTTGGGGGTGGGTGGAAGGGGAGGGGCACGTGCACCTATATAGGGTCTGTGAATGGACGCCTGAGCTGTCCGTCAGGGTGGAGCTCCGAGGGACCTCCCTAAGGGGCGGCCTATATCTACTTCACAGCCCACAGGACAGTCTCTGGGTTCACCACCAGCGGCCATCTTGGCTCACACATGGTCCGAAGTTGGGAAAAGAGGCGGGGCCAGCTAGAACTGCCTCTTAATGATGCAAGGCGTCAGGACTTTGAAAGAGTATCAAGCTGTCTCCAAAAAAATGTAAGGAAAAGTTTCACAGGAATGTGCTATTATCTTGGGTTTCTTTTTTTGTTTTGTTTTTTTTAGGTTTCTTACGGTATTTGACAAGTCTTTTTATTTTATCATTCATTATTCACTTCTCATTCTATGATTTTTTTTTTGGCCAGTCCTGGGCCTTGAACTCAGGGCCTGAGCACTGTCCCTGGCTAGCACTCTGCTACCTGAGCCACAGCACCACTTCTGCCTGCTTTCTATATATGTGATGCTGGGGAATCGAACCCAGGGCTTCATGTATACCAGATGAGCACCCTTGCCACTAGGCTATATTCCCAGCCCTCACTCTATGAATTTTTTTTAACTTCTAAATTTACATTCATAACTTTCTGCCTTTCTTGAACAGAAAAATACATAAGCAGCAAGCCATATAAAACCTGGCCCACCTTGTCAATAGCCCACACTACTTCCTCTCTTCTAAGAGAAAGCACATTGGCTCTTTGACCCTTTTTCTATTCTCTGAGTAGTGAGGATTACAGGTATGAGCCACAGATACTCTGCTATAAAGAGGATTTTGACTGCTTCAAAAGCAAAGAAAGAATAATTATGTGCAGCAACACACCTGCCTGTTACCTTGATCTAATCATTACGTATTGCATGCATATACTGAAATGACATACTCTGTAAATATGGACAATTATTATGCCGTACTCAGTGTTGGTTCAAGTCTTGGTTCACAAGCATTTTAGAGTCTAGTACTTGGTGATAATAACTCCCATATGGAATCTCAACAGGAGCTGGAGTTTGCACTAAGCTTTAATTACAGCCACATGATGGTACTCACATAAGAAACCATGCAAGTGTGTGCAGTCTTCCAAGGCTATCTAACAGTGATTTTCCATGTTCTCTATCATCTTTCACCAAGAACAATCAGCTTACACCCTCGAATCATAGTGGTACTCCCTTGGTGTGTACTCTGGCCCCTATGATTATGTCCACAATCCCTGTCTAGTTAGTTCTCCCTTTATTGTCAGGTACCATAGGCTACTCAAGCTGCCAAACCACATGGAACTTTCTCTTTTTGACTCAGCTTCCTCACTCCTCCCTTCTATAAATTTCTATAGCCTCTCTACTTCCTCATTATATAATGTGGGGCCTACTATTGAATTATCTAATATGACACCATTCTTTCTTGGTTATATTTGTCTCCTTTTTTATAGTCCTAGGAAAGTAAAGACCAATCCCTATACATTTTTTTCTATCTCTAAATAAAGACGGAATAACAACTATATAAACACATATCCAAATTCACAGCTCAACATCCTGTAAAAGCAAGGCTTGTGTTGACTCAGTATGTTTTCCTTTAGATGGCATTTCCTTTTGGATAGCATCCTGTCATTTTTTATGTAACTCTAAAGGACCTCCTCAAGGCAAGTACCACTCATCTGGAAAACTACACAGCGATGAGAATTCCATATGATCAATGTACCACTGTGTATTCCTGTATAAAGAAAAAACAAAATCCAATGCCTACATCCCTGACTCAGAGATGCAGGACAGTGTTCCCATATATATGAAAGGAAACAGAAAGAAAACAGCCCTTGCAGGCACTAGAACTTGCAGCTGAGATGACTTCAGGACAAAAAGAGGGGCAGCGTGGCTCCCCTTCCCTCTCTGTCGTTCTCCTTTTCTTCTGCTTCTCCCTCCTTTCTTGCTGTCTTCCTCCTCCTCCTCCTCCTCCTCCTCCTCCTCCTCCTCCTCCTCCCTCCTCCTCCTCCTCCTCCTCCTCCTCCTCCTCCTCCTCCTCCTCCTCCTCCTTCTCCTCCTCTTTGTTCTCCTTTTCCTCCTTCAACTCCTTTTTACTCTTTTTTTCTCTGCACTAAGGTTTGAACTCAGGGATTTGCACTTTTGCACTTGCTAGGCAGGCTCTCTACCACTTTAGCCATTCTCCAGGTCAGTTTGTTCTTTTGAAAGATGGCTCATCACCAGCCTTATTTCAGCTCTTGTGCCACATGGCTCGCCAATGGTGCCTTCGGAAACTCTTAGAGCTGCGCTTCCCAACACAGTAACCAGTAGCCATAACTAGCTCCTTAAAATTTAAACTACAAATTAACTAAATTACAATGACAATTAAATTTCAAAATCAGTTCACTGCTATCTGCTATATTTCAAGTGCTTAATAACCACAGGGAAGTACTTAGTGGCACAACATAAATATAGAATATTTTTATCATTGTATGAAGTTCTGATGGAAACAGCTACTCTAGAAGGCTATTTGAAAGCAGGATGGAAATAATTATATTTCTATATTTATTACAGCATGATTTCACAATAGCCATTATGTGGAATCAACCAAGGTGCCTATCAAGAAATAAACTAAGGGGGCTGGGAATATGGCCTAGTGGCAAGAGTGCTTGCCTCCTACACATGGGGCTCTCAGTTCGATTCCCCAGCACCACATATATGGAAAACGGCCAGAGGGGGCGCTGTGGCTCAGGTGGCAGAGTGCTAGCCTTGAGCGGGAAGAAGCCAGGGATGGTGCTCAGGCCCTGAATCCAAGGCCCAGGACTGGCCAAAAAAAAAAAAAAAAAAAAAGAAAGAAAGAAACTAAGAAAGTGCCCAGGTACTGGTGGCCTACGTTATCAGGAGGCTGAGTTCTGGATCACCACTCAAAGCCAGCCCAAGCAGGAAAGTCCATGAGACTCTTTTCTCAATATAACAATCAAAAAACCTGAACGGAGCTGTGGATAAAGTGGTAGAGCGCTGGCCTTGAACAAAACAAACTCAGGGACCACATGCAGGTCCCAAGTTCAATCCCCAGCACATACAGAAAAAAATATGAAGTTTATTTTTTTTTATTTTAAGTAGTTGTACAAAGGGATATCAATTCAGCATATCAGTTAGTGAGTACAATAAACATCTCAGCCAATGTTATCCTGAAGAACTGTTTGTTTAATGTAAGAAATAAAACAAGAGGAAGAGTTGGAGTATGAACTTTCTAAACCTTCCATCAGTGATGTGTTCATTGAATCCTTACCATAAAAAATAGAGTTTAAGTTGGATCAAGAGCTGGGAAGGGTAAAATTAGGAATTTAGGTTCTAATGGTTTCAGTTGAAGTAATAAGAAAGTTCTGGAGATGTTGATAGTTGTCCAAAGAGAAGACCCTTTCTGTCACAACACTTCATATTCAAAAATGGGTAAATGAAAGGTTTATGTTATGCATTCTACCACAATAAACAATTAAACTGGTTATTGGTTAGTTTCACACACATTTTTTTTTCTGTTTGCCTCATTCAACCCAGGTGATAAGTCAAACTAATTCTTCATCCCCATGTGTACTAGAGAGAGGTATGGAAGGACTCATTCCAGCTTGAATAAGAAAGGTATTTGAACCAAGAAATAAGTTATAAGTAAAGTCATAACCGTTGTTGTTTTTATTTGTTAATTATTTATTGGATTATATTAGTTATTCAGAGGATTTCATTGTTACATCTCCATTGATCTGTGGATGTTTATATTGTATTCCAATATCACCCGCTTTATTACACTCTCTCCTCCTTATCTCCTCCCAGAAAAAAGCATACTTAATAGGTTTGCTTGTTCCATTTTTATAGATGACAGTTGTTTGTAGCAACTGAATTAGGGGCTAGATTTCAAGTTGCCTCTTATTTTATCTGAACAGGATCACATTCTGTAAGCAAGCATCTGTCTGGATTTGTTTGTGATCCCCTAAGGGCAAAGATATGCCTTTGCGTGTCTTTTCACCAATGAAAATATTGTTCTTTACTGAGAAAGTTGACTTCAGAAATTTAATGACAGTGTAATGACTGTTAAAGAGGGAGACAAAGAAACAGGCACAGAGATGAGAATTACAGAAAAGAACTAAACTTTTAAGGAGCTACTAGAAATTAAAATGTTAATGGAGGTTGAATTACTTTATATAAAGCATTAGATTTTCAAAGCCAAGCAGCCTTTTTGTTTTCCTGCCTCAATCTAAAGGAAGGAAACTTCCAAGCCTCTACAAAATCATGGCTGCTAATGGCCATCTGCCATTGCTAGGAGCCTACATAGCCACCCACAGGCAAAAATATTACCAATCACAGGCAGCTTATGTTAGCAATGTTAGAAAATTTTTGACATTTTAAGGGGAAAAATTGGAGACCAGTACAAATGGCTAATTTCCATCTACCTGCAAACTAAACAATGGATGGTAAAAAGCATCCATAGGCCAATGAGGATGTCTCAAACGAAGTAAAGTGACATTGAGCACAGGAATTTTCACTGAAATGAAAGCTGGAGCCTTAAAGCAAAATTGAGAAACCACTGTAAGATTATAAGAGAAAATACTAATTACTAACATTTGGAATAAAAGGAGCTATCATTAAAGAATTTTCAGGCAAAATGAAATAAGAAAATGCACACATAAAAAAAAAGAAAATGCACACATAAATTTCACCACACAGAAGTCATAAACTAATTTCTGAAAAAGTATGAACTGCCATAACCCTCAATGTAAAGTAGGTAATTTGAAAATTTAAATAACTTTATAAATACTGAAGAAATAAATTTGAGAGGGAGAGAGAGAGAGATCTACAAGTCCAGAAGATTTCAATGCTGAATTTGTCCAGTTGAATAACATTAATTCTACATAGCCTCTTCTAGAAAACAGGAAGCCATACTTCTCAACTTATTCTATGACATTATAAAGCAAAAGGGAGAAATTAAATTGCTATCTACTATCCTGATTCAATTAGTCAAAGACAAGAGATAGTACCAAAAGAAAAAGAAAAAAACCTACAGATCAATAACTTTCTTAAATATAGACTTAAAACTTCTTAAAATATTACCAAATACAATGCAGCCATAGAATTACATATTATGGCCAACTGAAATTTATTTCACTAGATAAGTAAAATTGACAAGCATTTGGTAATAAATCAAGAAGTTGCCATTTTGATAGGTTCAAGAAGAAATAAGTCACAGCATCATATAATTGATACAGGAAAAAAATCTGGCAAAATCCAACACTTATTTGTGATTTTTAAAAAACTCCAAGAGAAAATCACAGAGTAACTTCCTCAACTTAATAAAGGATAATCTACATAAACAAAACCTTTACAGCTAACTTACCTAATGGTGCAAGACTGAATACTTTTTTGTTTATTTACTATAGAACTGGAATGGTATGTCAGTACAATAAGGCAAAACAGTAAATAAAAGGCACAAATAAAAAATAATTTGCTCCTACATGTATGTGATATACATTGCCTTCAAAGGAAATCTGAAGAAATCTCAAAAAACAGAAAAAAAAATTCTTTCTAATTATTTCAGAAAGGCTTCAAGACTCAATGCTATATCCATTATTAGTACATAAATTAAAAATACAATAAAACTCACAGTAACCCAAAAATATACAAATAATTCTACTAAAACATGTCAGAGCACTAATAAAAGGAACAGCAAACATAAATTGGTTGCCTGTGGCTATGCCTATAATCCTAGTTACTTGAGAATTTGAGATATTAAGTTTTGGTTCAAGGCCTTCTCAGATAGAAAAATTAATGAGACCTCACTCAATCCATAGCTGAGCATCTATCATCCTTCTATCTAGGAGGCAAATGTCAGGAGAATAGTAATTCCCAGACATTCTGGCAAAAAATAGTTCATGAGATTTTTATTTCAGTGGAAGAAACTATGGCAAGGTGATAAGTGCCAATTATTGCAGCTTTGATGGGCTATGATCCAGCTAAAAAAAGCATATCAAAGACTAGGTGTGAATCTAGAAAATGAGGCACTAACTCAAAAATAACTGATATAAAAAGATCTTGAGATATGGTTCAGTCTTACAGCACCTGTCTACCAAATGAAAGGCCCTGAGTTCAAACCCCAGTATCTTCAAAAAGGAAAAAAAAAGAAAGAAAGAAATTAAAGACATGATATTCATATGGGCCTGGACTGAAACATATAATAATATTGCTTGTCTTCCTTAGTTTCAAGAAAGAGTAAATGTTTGTCAGTATACCAGTGAGAGTTTTATAGATACAAAAAAAGAGACTTAAAAAAAATCATATTAAGTGAAGTGAGCCAGACTCAAAGAAATATAGACTCTATGGTTTCCCTTATTGGTAATAATTAGTACATGTCTAGGATAATCCTAGCAGATGACCACAATACCTCAATAGCTAGAACCTATGAACACATAAGATGATGCTAAGCAAAATGAACTCCAAGTTATGGAAATAAATGGTTTATCACTGTTGCTATTTTCAACATACCATGTGAAATTATGCATTTTTCTTTTGTCTTTCTTCCCCATGATTTTACTCCTGATGTCACTGTAACTGATTTTGGTACCCTGGGTATTGTATACGTGTTTATGGGAACTAGGGAAGGGAAGGAGAACATCAAAATGGAGAGACAAAGGGTAAAAGGTGAGCCAATACAACAGCAATACTTACAAGACAATATACTGTAAACCAACTGCACAACTTGGGAGGGATTGGGAAAGGGAAGAGGAGGAGAAAAAGGAGGAGGTAACAAGTTTGATAAGAAATATAAGGGGAGAATAAAAGAGGAGGTAACAAACAGTACAAGAAATGTATCCAATGCCTAACGTATGAAACTGTAACCTCTCTGTACATCAGTTTGACAATAAAAATTTTTTTTAAAATAAAAAATAAATATACTCACTGCCTTATGTATGAAACTGTAACCCCTCTGTATATCACTTTGACAATAAATAAATTAATTTTTAAAAGATGGTTTTAAATTTTACATGAGAATGCAAAAGGTACTATAATAGCTAAATAATTTTGAGAAAGGATAACAAAGGAGGAAGAGTCAATCCACAGATTTCAACCATAATGTAGGACTACAATAATCAAGATTGTGTGGCCTTGATGGAGAGATAGACAGAAATCAGTGAAACAGAGTAGAAAATCAAAAAAATAGACTGAAATGTTGCAAAATTGTCATGGCAGAAACACATCTTGACAAGAGGTGGTTCTGGGATAACTAGATAAAACCTTGATATAAATACCTAACTCACACAAGATATAACTCAAAATGCAAAATGGGATTAATTATAAAACTATAACACATTGCAAATTGCTTGGAAAATGATTGAAAAGAGAAATTTTATTATCTACATCTAGGTTCAGAATTTGTAGACCAAACACCAAGGCAGGATGTACAAAATAAAAAATTGATAATTGAACTTCATAAGAATTAATAAATTGTACTGTGTGCTAAATCATGGTAAGAGAATAAAGGGACAACTACAGAGTAGAAGGTTACTTTTACAGGCCACATATCTAAGGACCAGTATATAGCAGAGATAGAGAATTCTACAAACTCATCAGTAACAAACAAAACTCCATTTACAAAATGGGCGTACAACATGAATGGACATTTCACCAAAGAGCACAAGTGAGCATACAAGATGCTTAGCATCACTTCCTACTAGGAAAATGCAACTAAAACCACAATAAGATATCATTGCACATCTAATGTGACTTATTAAAATATTTTAGTGGCAACACTAAATGCTGGGGAAGGTGTGGAGAAATATGGTTTATGTGTGAGAATGGAAACCAGTATAGCCACCTTAGAAAAATGTTTAGCAGTGTCTGAAAAAGTTAAACTATCTAGGTTTGGGAACAACTCACATGTCCACCATGAGGCAAATGGATGAATAAACTACTAGCATATTTATACTATAAAATGCTATTTATCTATAAAGGAATGATTATGGATACATAGACACAGTTTTTGGTTTTTTTAGTGCCAGTACTCAGGCTTGAACTCAAGACCTTGCATTCTTGCTTCACTTTTTGCTCAAAACTGGTATTCTGCCACCTGAGCCACTCCTCCACTCCCAGATTTCTGTTTATTTGATTGTTGGGTTTTTTGTGCCAATCCTGGGCTTCAACTCAAGGCTTGGGTACTATCCCTGAGCATTTGTGCTCAAGTCCAGTGCCCTACCACTTGAGCCACAGCCTAACTTTCAGGTGTGGTTTTTTTTTTGGTTTTTTTTTTGGTGGTTAATTAGAGATAAGTGCCTCAAGGACTTTGCTGCTGGGGCTGGCTTCTAACTGTGATCCTAACATCTCCACATCCTGAGTAGATAGGAAAGGCATGGTGCCCAGCCTACTTCTGGCTTTTTGCTTGTTAATTGGAATTGGATTTTTATTTTTTTATTATTATTATTTATCTTGGCTCTGAACTGAAATATTTGGACTTCTGCCTCCTGAGTAGCTCCTACTACCACACAGAAAATGATGTGAAATGAGAAAAGCCATTCCTTATTTACTCCATATTATATTCCATTTTATTTATTTAACCTTCTTTTGATGGTAAAATTATAGAAATGGAGGGTTCATTAGACTATGAGGAGGTTATAGACAGGGAAAAGAGGACAGGCAGGAATTAGACATGCCTATTGAAGAACATTATGAAAGACCCTTGTGATGAAAACAGTTTACATTTCATCTGCATAAACATCAATATCTTGGTTAGGTTTTGTTTTAGTTTGATGAGATATTATTATCATTGGAAACAACCAAGTAAAAAGTACATCGAGTCTTTACATTATTTCTTACAACTGCATGTGAATCTATAATTGGCTCATAACATCCAGTTTAATTTGTAAAAACAGCTTTGTTCATTAATCTGTTCAAATATGTGTTGAGCTACAAATAGTACAGCAGGAGCCAGTGGGTCTTCACAGTTTTACAGCAGCTGTAAAACTGTAACACAAAACCTAGGATCTTGTCTGGAAGTGGAGAGATTTTTTTGTAGGATAAGGTCAGAGTGTGAAGTCGAAAATGTTTTCAATCAGTGCTCTAGCATTCGAAAGAGCAATACATTGATTAGAATTCTCATTGCCCCTAGATGTTCAGAAACCATTGGCTGGATGACTTGTGATATTTTCAAAGACAACTCTTTTCACCGCTGGCCAGCCTGCACCAACATTTTTTACTCCCTCTCAGGAGTTCTCAGGGATCCTGAGAGAATTAGACTCAGTTATAAAAATTAGCCTCCTCCTTGAGCATTCTGGGAATGAAGACAGGGCCACCAGGCTGAGAGCTTAAGCTTTGAGGTCACCCCTACCTGGGTACCTTGGGACCAATTTATCTATCCTTCTTGAAGCATACCTTGTCATCTGCAGTGTGAACTCTGTGCTTCCTGAAGTGGTTCTGTCACTGGAGTACCTAGAATTGGCCAGGTGCTGCTGTAAAAGTAGTTGCAGTCACATAAAGAGAATGGAAAGGAGACCAGAGGAAAAAGAAAGGCTCCTCCTAGAATTTATATGGTACAGGAGTATTCAGATGACAGATAAAATACATGGAATATCTAAAAGTGACAAGAACTTTTTAAAGGTTACAAAATGGGGGGCGGGGAGCTGAGATGCTGAAGAATGCAGTAGGCATTTAAGATTTTCAATTCATTACCTTATATTATTCTTAAGTAGTTGTACAAAATGGGTTCAATCTAACATGTCAATTTGTGAGTACGATGCATTTTGATCAATGTCACCCAGCATTCCCCAAAATCTCTCCCAACCCCACCCATCCCTTCAATTTACCTAGTTCCAGTTTCACACATGTACACTGAATATTATGACTCTATTTCCCATCCTTTCACTCTTCACTCATGATTTGATTTTTTGATAAGTCCTCATGAAAAGTGACACTTTTGGACTATGGTTATTTTGAGAAAAACAAGCAGATGTGTGGAAATTTGGATGATTAAAAAGAAGAAATAAGAGGAAATAATAGTAGCAATAGGCTTATTAGTTAATTCTTGGGACCCTGAATGTTAGGTAGTTAGTTGTTAGAATGTTCATAAGGAGATTGACAGAAGAGAAACTGCAAACCAGGAGCAGAAATGTAAATGGCCTCAGAATACAAATACTTAAAACTCAGAAGTTCCAGAGTGTCACCTGATTGTCATCTAAGGTGATGTCTACAGTTAGCTGGCACCACTCAGTATCAAGCCAGGAATGAGTGAGGAAAAGAGAGGCTCAGACCTGCAGAATCACTTCTGTGGGTGGAGCCTGGGAGCACGCATGCTCACTAGTCTTTAAGGACTTCTGATAGTCAATAACCTTAGAGATCTGTCAGTCTAAAGAGAACACTAGTATATTTATCCTGTGATGTCTAGACTATACTCGAGATAGAATCCGTGAAAATCCCAGTCTTTACATCGTGTTTTTCAAAAAAAGACACTACCTCAAGAAATCAAGCCAAGCTAGAAGTCAAGCCCAGGTCCCTTAGCCTTTCAAACTTCATGTTCTCTCCAACCAATGCCTTCATGACTCATGCATTTACTGGCTGTAAATACAAACATTGCGGGGGGTGGGGAATCTTGCTTGGGGGGGAAGGGGGTGGCTCCTTGAGCCCCAAAACATGAATCCCCATAGAAACCACACAGATGCTTCAAGTCCTCTCTCTTCAGAGATTATGGGGTAACTTTTTTAAAGATAAAAAGGAAGAAAGCTCTTTAAATTTTGTATATGATATACGTAGTGTGTGTACATGTGTGCACGTGTGTGTGTATACCAGTAGTGGGATTTGAACATGGGGCCTTGCAGCTTTCTCTTAGTTTTCTCCTTTTGCTCAAGGCTGGTGCTCTACCATCTATGCCACACCTCCAGTCCTGGATTTTTTCTGGTTAATTGGAGATACAAGTCTCTCAGATTTGTCTGCCCCTGGCTGGCTTTGAACCTTGGTCTTCCCATCTTGGCTTCTGAATAGCTAGGATTACTGGCATGAGCCACTAGTGCCTGGCTCTTGTAGGAGATACGTACTTTTCAAACCATAGAAGAAGCAACTTGAAAAGAAGTATCTCTCACTGGAACCATCCTTATTCCCTGCCAGTCGGTGCCTGGCATCCGGGCTCCTATAGCTCAGATACTGTACCATGTGCTTCTGAAACCCAAATACACCCCGTCTGCACCCAGCCGTGCACCCCTCTCCATCCCGCAGGCCTATTCATGTTGTGAACTGAAGGGGAGGGGACACAATCCCCGGGGTTAAGAGCTGGCGGTGGGGCACACAGAAACCCAACTACCACCACCAAGGATGGTCATTCAGAGCTCCGCGTGGGGCTCTTTTGTGCGGGTGGGTGAGGCTTCCCACCCTCGGTTGGTTCCGGTGACTTGGAATGCCAAGGGCCTAAACTTAATTAACTTCTCCGGGCCAGGACTTTTCCATCGCAGCCTGCATCCAGCTTGGTGGGACATCAGCACGCAGGGCCTCCCTTCACAAACAGAAGGCCAGCCACCTTAGTGGGAGCATCGGCAAATACAACAGGGCCAGTGGCATCCTCATTAAACTCTGATTAGCAAGTGGACTTGATCCAGGCCAAATCAGGGCTGAATGAGGTTTCTTTCTTCCTTTCTTTCTTCTTTTGCTGCTGCCAGTTGATCAGATGTAGACAATTAAGAGCCCCCACACCTCCAGCCCTTGTATTTTTTTTGAAGCAGGGAACTCATACCAGTCAAGCTATAAAGCCACTATTGTCCTAAGAACAATATTCCCCACTAATCTCACTTCTGGCAATTTACTTTTTTTTTCTTTTCCCAAGCAGATTTAGAAACTTAAGAAAAAAAAAATTCTTTGAAAGCACCCAGGGGAGGAATACTCCATGGCATCTAATCCTATCGCAAAGTGGGAGTTTTCTTATTCCATTCAGCTTTTCTTTGAATGAGCACTGGATAAATAAACTTCTACTGCATGGCCACATTGAGGCGGAGACCGTAAGGATCCAATTATGCATATGGAGGCGTGTGCTTTCTGGTTTTTCAAATCAAACACAAAGAAGGTTATACAAGTGCTCTCTTATAATCAGTCTTCACTACAAATTTACCAACCTTCGAGGTGTGATTCACTTTTGTTAAGCATTTAAAAGCAATTATTACCTTTCTTTAATTTTTCTGGTGGTAATTAGGCTCCCAAATCCAGTCCAACCTGGTCCATGCCTTGCAGGCTTTCTTACCTTTTGAGATGTTGTGTAGGGGTGAGGTAATGGCTTGTTCTGGAGACAGCTAGCCTTGGGAAGATTCTTGAGAACAGCAGAACTTTTTTCAGCCTGAGGCCAAAAAGTCTCAAAGGCATCCAGTGAGAAGCTGTATATTTTGGCCTTTAAAGGAAAGGGATAAAACACAGAGAGAAACAGAGAGAAAAAGCAAAGGCCAGGCCAAAAGGAAAGGAAGATACCTAGGGTGGAGGGAAATAAGCCAGAGATTTGAGATGGAGAAAAAGACAGTGAGATTTATCTAAAACTTGGTGAGAAAGCAGAATGTCTTCACCCTGCATGGATACTGTTTTAGCACTTTTATACTCAAGATTCCTGTTAATGAGTCCAGCACCTCTAGGCCCCCATGCCTCAATTCATTTTGGTTATTGAAATGAATAAAGAGGCTGATTCTCTCTGAAAAGAAAAACTAAAGGAGGAAGAAAGCAGGAGAATTCAAAAAGCCCTGGAAAATAGCTAACCAAAAAGCAATACCATCTATTATTTCCCAGAGGTCACCCAGTTTGGCAGCCTAGTGGGACCTGGGAAGAAACTGACAATAGCAATTGCCTGTTCAGACCTGACACGGGGGCTTGGCCAGCTAGGTAGCTGTTCATCTCACATCTGATATCAAGGATACTAAGACATGGATGGCACAGGACATGGATGGCAAGATCCATCTCCTGGCAGGCTCTGGTGGGTGTCCTCTGGGTCTCTTGTAAGGACAAACCTGTTTTCATTTCAGAGATGCTGAACATTAGGATGATGTCTTTACTTGGAGGTGAGGGTGGGGTCCATTGTAAAGACCTGGTGAGGAAACTACACTGTCCATGATGAAATTTGGACTCTCACTTCTAGGGAATAGGATGGACCTGCACAGACTGGTATACAAGGCTTTAACTACAAGTATCCCTGATACTTTAAGAAGCCAGAAGATAAATGAACAAAAAGCACTAACTCACTAGTGTCTGAGGGAGTCCAAGACCATGGGGGAGTTCCTGGGGTATTAGAAAACAAGAAGTATGTGTTTTCATCTGCTCTATAGATTCAAGCTACATCTTCTCTATCAAGTGTATTATTATCCTGCAGGAGGAGTGTAAGGAGCCTATATCTTTTACGATAGAGTCTGGAGTCATGATGACGTAGTCAGATCCTAGCCTGATCACTTACAGGTCATGAAATGCTAATAAAACCCTTATTCCCTGTGAGCCTGTTTCCCTCACCTATCAAGAGATTCACTGATTGATTCCATGAAATAAAATGATGTATGGAAATCACTTAACATATGTATATTACACACTAATAATCTTTCTGGGATCTTCAGCTTAATAGAACCCATTTCTATCTGTTGTTGATGTTGAGGAGACTAGGATGAAAAGAGAACCACACATTACTTCCCAGGAGAATATTCATGAAACTTATTGATAAAATATGTAGTTACATAGATTTAAATATGCAGAGAGCTATGGGAAAGCCTTGGTATCAATCATAAATACATTATGCACTGAGTGACAGGATGAGGGCTTCATTCTGTCATCTGTAAGTACCAACTGTTTGAAAGGAGCAATAAATTTTATGAAGCAAACATCCGAAGGACTTGCCATTTGGGGGTGACATAGCAACATTGCTGCTTTAGAGGCAGAATGTGGTAAGAGGCCAAGTTGTTGAACAAAGAAATGCAGAAGTGCATTGAGGAAGGAGAGATTAGTTCCAGATAGAAGGATTAAGAGAGGCTTTAGGTGGGAGCTGGCATGAAACCAAGACTCCAAGCTAGGTAGACATAAAAAGAGAAGAGGGAAGTGCATGAATGCAGGAAATGCAACATATGCCTGAGAAATGGTAGCTAGTACCACCTGCTAGAACTGGGACTATGTATATAAGTTGGATTACTGACAAGCTCCTTTTTCAGTTACAAATAGAATAAAACTATGATTTGACTGATACCTCTCTTGGAACACTTGTATGGGTCAGAGAAAGGAAGACACCAAAATCCAGGGACCACAAGAATGTTGTACATCTAAGGAAAGGTAAGAGCAGAAACTAGCCTTGTAGGGGGATGTTTATGAGGGTGTGACACATCACAGAAGCAAGCAGAGAAATTGTATTGAATATGAAGCAGGAGACAGAAAGAAGCTGTTTAAAGAACATTGGGAATCAGGACACTGGTGCTTGCTATGGCCCAAAAGGCAGAGAGGAAAGGAACTGAAATGTCCCTATATTCACCTTGGGGCATCCTAACCAGGGGATGCCAGAATTTTAGGTAGTCACTGTTAGATCTATTGCTGATTAAATGGCTTTGAATTAAATGACTTCAAATCTCAAACAGATGAAGCCAAGAAGCCTACCTAGAAAACTGGTCAAGTTAGGTTTCTTAAATAAAGGAAATTTAAAGCTGGGAATTCACACAAAGATAATGGAAGGAACAAGAAACCAGCTAGGAGGGGCTGAGGCAATCCTGAAAACAGGAGAGTGATACTTTACCCAAGACCAAGGAGCTGAGAGAATGGTGGGTCACCAGAGACTACAAAGCTTGAATTGTCCAGCCGGAGTTCTGGAGATCTGGCCCTCAAAGAGAGTGGAGAAGGCAGCATCACAGAAAGCCTGTTCACAGCCTAAGAGAGGTTGTCTCACTTTTCTCAAGCACAGAGAGCCAGCTGCTAAGTGAGAGCAGGCTTACATGTTGTAGGGGGAGACAATTGATATGATAGTACCTTGGAGAAAAGATAGGGGAAAAGCCAGTGCTAACGACAGGTGCCAGGAGAAACTACAGTAGTGTTCCAGGGCTGGGAACCAAGGAAGGAATGCAGGCCAAGTCCCTGTATACTTCTAACCTCTCTATTCCAATTACAATGGTAAGTCAGGGAGATAATGTCCTTAGACTCATTCTCTACCACTATGAGTCTCTTGAACCCAGTGCTATGGGCATCTAAAATATCAAAGGTGGACTCATGGCAGCTCTTCCTTGTCTTACCCCTCAGGCACTGCCCACTGTCCCTGGGCCATGGCACAATGTAGTGGCTTTTTTCTGCCACTGTCCTATTTATCGCTCTCCATTCAAAGACAGCCTATGTGAGCTGCGGTTGCATCTACAATGGTAAAGTATTTGTCTTTGACTTTTCTTTAAAGTTTTTTCTTGAACAGTCTAGTCATATTAGGGTTCTTATTAAAGCTTTTCAAGAGCTATTAACTGAAGAGGAACAGGTTGCTCCTAGAAAATGATCAATATTGAAATATCATACATAGAAAAGACCACAAAATCATGAAATCTAGTTTTTTCCTAATGCATCAATCACTAGGTCCTTTATTAGAATTATAGATGGGGTGTGTGTGTGTGTGTGTGTGTGTGTGTGTGTGTGTGTGTGTGTGATGATACAGGGACTTGAACTCAAGGCCTTGCACCTTTTTTTTAATCTTTTTCTCATAGCTAACACTCTACAGTTTGAGCCATACCTTCACATCTGACTTTTGGGAGATTAATTGGAGACAAGAGGCTCACATGGCTTTTATGCCTTGGCTGACTTCAGAGATCTTTAGATCTCAGCCTCCTGACTAGGTAGGATTATAGATGTAAGCCATTTATGCCAGAAGCATCATAGATTCTTAAGCTTGACATCCCACCCTCAGTCTAATGAGTTGGAGTCTCTAGGTGCTTCTTAATCTTATAAAAATTGACATAACTAATTTAATCCAACCTCCTTCCTCAAACAAAGACAAGGCTCAGAGAGGTGTGAGGTAAGAATTCATAGATAATCTCCGAGAGAAAAGGGATGAGAATCCCAGTGCCTGGCTCCCAGTATAGTAAACTTCTGATAAAATGTCTCCCAAGAAGGAATGGCAAAGAAGTAAAATGAGTGGCAAAAAAATTGCAAGTGTTTTTCCTCCAGATGTTGCTATAAATCTATTCATTAGAGAAGGAACAAAGAAGAGTGGAGATGTAGCTCAATGGTACAGTGCTTGCTTAGTGTGTTTGAGGCCCTGGGTTTGATCCCTAGAACTGAAAATAGAAGAAAGAGAGAAACAAAAGAGATGGGAGAGGGAGGGCAGATGAGAGAAGAGAGTGAAAGGGAGGAAGGAAAGAAGGGAGGGAGGGAGGGAGGGAAGGAGGGAGGAAGGAAGGAAGGAAGGAAGGAAGGAAGGAAGGAAGGAAGGAAGGAAGGAAGGAAGGAAGGAAGGAAGGAAGGAAGGAAGGAGCATTTTTTTCAAGTACATTTGTATACAGAAGTCTTCTTCCACACTCACTAGGATGAACCACCACAAGTAGATGCCCAGTAGATGCCCAGAACCACAGCTCATACAAAACCATATTCACTGTATTCCTATACATTTATTTGAGAAAGTTTAATATATAAATTAAGCATAATAAGATATTCACCACAAAATAAATACCAAAACAGAACACATTTATAAGCATATACTATGATTCAAGTTATTTAAAATCTATGAATTAGTTTTCTCTGGAATTTGCCATTTAATATTGTTAAACTCTCTCTGGTCATGGGTGACAGAAAATCACAGAAAGCAAGATGGAAGCTAAGGAGGAACTACTAAGCACCTCAGAGAGCAGGCTAGCCTACATTTGTAATAGGTATGGATGTATACACATAAGCTATCAATGTCTGGAGGAGGAGTGAGTGACATTATCCCCAGAACTGACTGGGCTGCTGGTTGTCTCAGAATGCTGCAGCCACACAGATTTCTACCTCAGAGCAAGTCTTTCTTTCTGAAGATCCTGTGTCTACAGTAGCCAGGAGTGTTGCTTTTCTGTGCTCTCTAAGCCTGCCATGTTTAGGGAATGATTTTTTGCATGGCTGTTCTTTAAAAAAAAAAAAAAAAAAAAAAAACGGTGAATAGCTCTTTTACCAGCATTTCTCCTGCATGGAAGTGCAAGTGAAGAGCTCCTCAGAGTTAATTAACCACCCGCACCTCCTCCCTCTTGTTTGCCCAGCTCATTCAAACACATAAATGCCACTACAAACAACCACTAAATCTACAGAGGCTTGTTCTCCCTGTCAAACACAGCCGTAAAAATAATATGCCTTCCAGCACAGGAGGGGATGGCAGAGATGGTAAAGCACTCACTAATTTTCAACAATCCCTCCTTAGAGACATAATCTTCAAATAAATATTTAACTTGTTCTGTCTTCGGTCTTAGATTATTTACAAATCGGGCTTTAAAGGCATTTAAAAAATGATCCTTCTCTGAGCTATTTGCACACCTAAAGTTGCTGAGGAAAAGGAGTGAACCCTTCCCAAGCCTGGAGGCTGACTCCTGCCTTACCATACATGGCTTGTGTGCAGGCCATGGTGGAGGAGGCAGGCTCCCTGTGCTGCTGGAGGCCTGTGCACCTCTGTCAAGTCTGTGGCCCTTCTGCTATGGTGAAATGAGGACACAGGCAGAACTCTGGGTAAGTTCAGCCCCATATCATGCAGGGCTCTTACAGAGAAGTATATTTCAACCCATTTTCTGCTCTTATCACAGAACACCAGAGACAGGGGACTTGGCAAAGAAAAGGAGTCTATTTGGGGCTGCTGGTATTATTTGGCTGGTGGTTTATTTGTGGATATGGTACTGCTATCAGTTGTACTTTGGCTGAGGGCCAGGTGTTGCTCCTTGCCTGGTGGACACCTGAAATCAAAGCAGGCACATGTAGACCCGAAAAGATGGAGGCCAAACCCTCACCATGGCCAACCCACTTCTAAGAGAAAAACAACTCATTCTTATAGGCAGCAACTTCTACCCTGCAGAAGCAAATGGGAGGGGAAAAATAGCTCATGGCAACCAGGAAGTGCAAGAAAGAGAAAAAGAAGTAGGTCCCAGAACCCCTTTCAAAGGCATGTTGCCAAAGCTCTAACTTCCTTTCACTAGGCTCCACCTCTTAAAGGTTCCACTGTCTCCCAGCAGGAACCCCTCTTCCCAGGTGACCAGGATTTTAATACATAGGCCTTTAGAGAACACTTATGCAAAGCATAGCTAAACCGAAGGCCTTTATGGGTCAAGCAGCTCTAAGATTACCTTTGAGCCCTGCACAAACTATAATTTATCAGCAATCCTGAGCCAAAAGACCCGTGTCTCCTTGAGAACCTAAGACAACTCCAGGCAAGAAATATAGCCTTTATGGGACCATACATTTGTCTCAATTTCATCTTATCTTTTTGCATCCCATTCATTAATTCCCTTAATTACATTCATTAATTAATTTTCTTTTAGTATCTTAGTAAGCTATTTGATGTGGCATTTTTAATGGAGAGAAATCATTAAATAAAATGTAATATTACTTTTTTCTTCGATTAGGAAAAAGAAAAGAGAATGTATCTTGAAGTACATATCATTGCCAAAAAAAAAAATATTAAGGGTGACCTAGATCAAAAGCATTGTATTTAAAAACTGCCATGTTGAATTGAAACCTCTTTGTACAATTGCTTAAAGATAATTTTTAAATTAATTAATTAATTGAAATCAGGCTTGAAAAAAAGTTAACAGAATTTAAAAGAGCAGTGTAGAACTTCTGAAAACTTATTTTCACCCTTTGTCTTTCCTGAAACAACACTCAAGCTTGTCTGAGTCTCTTCCAGTAAGACTCCCTGAGTCCCATTACAGGAATTTTAGCAACAAATCTTCCCTAGGGCCAGAAACTGACTCAAAGGGAAGAATTAGGAACTTTGGCCTATCATAAACTTTCTGTAGCCATTGACCTTATTCACAAATAGCTATGACCTCCTTTCATCAGTCTGTGTGGATTCTGAACCACAACCAAGGTGGGATAAGACTATCTTCAGGTGGGCTAGATCTTACCCTCTGCTCCCCCCACTATGGGTATGAGTACCACTTTGTGGTCCTGATGCCCACTTGCTCCTATTGGATCCAAACAGAAGACAGGCACCAACAGTGTGCACAACCCAGCCAGCAAAGTCAAATCCCATCCAGGAAAAGAAAGTGGATGATGAACAGAAGACAAGTTTAATTAGGAAACAAGCAATTGGAATACTTCTTTGACTATCTCAAGAATACTAAATACTGTATTTCTGAAGAGTCTAAGCATATGTTAAGGGGATACATACTTAAGTGCTTCTTTTGATGCTTCTGTTACTTTCTTTTTAAACAAGGAAGCATTTCAGCTTCAAGAACTTATGTGAAGGGATGAGATTTGGGAAACAAACGAGAGACGATTCATTGGACCACCATGATCTCCACAACCTACCACAACAAATAAAGTCATCCAATTACTATACTCTCCCAATATTGGATACTTTGAACATTTTAATCATAAAATCAAATTTTTCACCAGGCATGATGGCAAATCCAAGCTACATAGGGCACTGTGATCTGTAGAGTGCTGGGCGAAGGGGGCATCCATGAGGTTCTGTCTCTGAAAACACTCGCAGAAAGCAGGCTAGAGGGGTGACTCAAGTAGCAGAGCACAAGCTGAGCAAGTAAGCCAATAAGCATAAGGCTTTGAATTTAAATCCTTGTACAGCCAAAAATAAATACCAGAGCCAACCAACCAACCAACAAAACAACCCTGTGAGACAGGTAGGGCAGAAATATTGCCAATTGTGCTTATGAAAAAACTAAGTCAGTAGAGTGAATGTGGTCCTAGAGAGTCAGTGGCCCCAGAGGACATCCTAGGCCAAGATTAGCAGATCATCCCCCCACCACCACCACACACATACACACAAACATGTACTGCCTCTGCTAACAAGAATGAAAAGCAACAGCCTCTAAGGTACTGACTGTATCCCCTTTGCAAATTACGTATATTCCCACCCATGTGTATGTTATGCATAGCCACATCTTAAATCTCCTTCTAGTCATTGCTTTCTGGGAGTAGGAAGAAAGAAATTGGAATGTAGAGATGGCTAGGCTGAAGCAGAAGGTTAGAATATAGGGTACAAGCTCCAGGATGTCTATGCCAGAGCAAATGATGCACACCCAACTCTGCGTAATATCACTCTTAACATCAGATCAAGTCACTTACAACCCTGAAGTCAGGGAGTTAAGGCTGTATCTTTAAAAAATGGAATGCATAGGCAGGCACAGTGGTTTATGCCTGTATTCCTTGCCACTAAGAATCAGGAGGCTGAGATAGAGCATATCATGATTCTATGACATCCTGAGCAAAAATGCTTGTGAGTACCTATCTCAACAGAAAAATGTTGGTGTAGTAGCATTCACTTGTCATTTCAGCTATGTCAGGAAGCATAAATAGAAGCATAAATAGGAGGATTATGATGCAGGCAGGTCTTGTCTAGGCAAAAAAGGCTTTATTTCAAAAAATAACGGGAGTGTAAAGAACTGGAAGCATGTCTCAAATCATAGGGGGGCTCAGCTAACAAGTACCAGGCTCTAATTTTAGATACTAGTATGTACACAAAATAAAGGAAACATCCATGCAGCAACCCATATCAGTATTTTGAAAACTATAATACGACCAACCAAGGCCATGACTTAGCTGCTCAGATAACATTGTTGGCTTCCAGAGTATTTGAACATCCTCAGAAGATACCATCTTGTACTAGAATCCCATTGAGATAGCTGGGCCTTCATTTCATTCCTTTTGCACATGTGGTAGATTTCTATCAGTCATAAGTGAAGCTCAGGAGGTATCTTTTCTGTGGTTGAGAGCGTGTGACCTGGGGATGGTCTTGTCATGGAACACTGGCATTTAATACTCAACATCTGTCATTTTCTGTAAAATGATTTTTTTGGCACATTCTATTTCTAGATGCATTAATCTTTTTTTTCAAGAAATTGTATTACATCTTCTCTGGCTGTCATAACAAAATACTACAGCCTCAGTGCCTTACAACAAAGAAAATTTATTTTCTTGCAATGCTGGAAGCTGAAAATGTAAGATCAATGTATTAACAGGGCTTGTGTCTGATGAGAGCTTTCTTCCTAGCTTGCAAATGACTGCTTTCTTTCTGTGTCCTCATATGGACTCTCTTCTTTGTTCCTGGGAGGAAAACAAAAGGAGAACTCTGATCTCTTCTCATAAGGATGCTAATCCTATCATAAGAACCCTACTGTCACATGTTCATATCTAACTTTAATTATTTCTCAAAGGATTCATTCCCAAATAACAATCACATAGGTGCTTAGGCTGTCAACATAGGAACTTTGGGAGGGGAACACAAATATTCAGTCCATAACATAAATGATCATGTTGTTGGCTTCAAGAAAAAAACATTACTTTTTTAAATGCCCCATAATTCTTGCTCCAAGCACATGATCGATGCAAATTTATGCAAATTTTATGGGAGAAAGATAATAGGGAATCCACAAAACTGAGAAATGAAGACTGGAAATTCTAGAACATGTCAGCATTTGAAAGACCACACCCTATCTTGTAGATTCCCACATTAGATATCCTCTAGGTATTTCAAAGTGCAGTGGCCAGCAGGAGAGTTGTTTATTATCCCCTTGTATAACAAAGAATATCATCAAGTCAAAGAAACAATCAGCAACTTGAGTCTGGAAATACAGTGTGATAGCTAGTATTCTGAGTCAGGGATTTGCTGGAAGCCAGAGGAGGACAGGCAGCAATCTTCATCTCCTGTTCTTAATGGCCCCTGTCACACCCTATTATGGGTTCAGTTATGTTTTCTCTCAAACTCTCTGTTGAAGTCTCAACCCATAACTTCAGAATTTTGGCTGCACTCAAAAACAGGGGGTTTAAAGAAGTCATCATATTAGGTAATCCAAACCCAATTTGACTGCTGTCATCTTCGGAACAAGAGAAGTCAAACATACAAAAGAGACACCAAGACAGGGTGCCATTGGTTCACACCTGTAATTCTAGCTACTCAGGAGACAGATCTAAAAATCACTGTTTGAAACCAGTCTATGAGTCCAACTAACCAACAAGAAACAGGAATGGAGCTATGGCTCAAGTGATAGAGCATCAACCTTGCACAAAAATGATTAGGATAGCACCCAGGCCCTGGGTTCAAGCACCAATGCTAGCACAGAAAATGATAGATAGATAGATAGATAGATAGATAGACCAAAAATGAGAAACCAGAGGACCATGCAGTAGATAATGGCAAGCTATGGACTCAGATTCAAGAGATCCTAAACCTACTGATGCCTCCATTTTAGATCTGGCCAACTGTGAGAACAGGAATGTCTACTGTGCATGCCACCTCATTCATAATATTTTGCCACAGAAGCCCAAGCCAAAGAACACATACCCCCTTAAGCCTTCAAGTGAAAACATTTGGCCGTGGAATGAGAAGTTGGAGGCTTCAACTTGGGCTCTGCCACTAAATGAGTTTTGTTCCCAGAAAGATGTACCTGGGTATCACTATGTA
Source organism: Perognathus longimembris pacificus (assembly GCF_023159225.1). Lineage (NCBI taxonomy): Eukaryota > Metazoa > Chordata > Mammalia > Rodentia > Heteromyidae > Perognathus > Perognathus longimembris. The sequence continues at coordinate 79,835,822 of NC_063161.1, read as the reverse complement.
ATTGTGAGGTTCTGTCAATCGTGTACACAGCTCTACCACCTTCCCATTGCAAGACAGACTTGCCAGCCAGTTCCAAACAGAGTAGACGTCCATATAACAGGATATTCAGGTAGTAGCACCACATAATACAACCACATACAACCACACACTTGCCTGGAGCATGGGATGTGTGTGTGTGTATGTGCATGTGTGTGTGTGTGTGTGTGTGTGAGGGGGGTATCTGCATTATCTAGTGCCAAAAATGAATGGGTACAGAATCAAGGATGTGAGTTTTGTCACTCTCTCTAATTGGTTCTTGTCCAGGGCAACGTGGAAACCATTGTGATTCCAAGGGCTCAGATATTATTCACTCCCTGTTCTTGTACCCCCTGTTCTCATGCATACCTCTCTCCCAGGCTTGCTCTGCCTTGGATTATGGCCAAACTCCCACCTCACTCCCAATTAAATCTGTCATCGAGGGTGGGTGTCTGATGGAGAAAGCCTGCACTTGCCAAAGGGCTTAAAGCACTTGACACGAGCATGCCAGTTTTCCCTTCCATATCACTTTTACTGATTAGCCTTTTTTAAAAAAAAAAAAAAAGTGAATGCTCCTCATTATTTTTAAAGAAATCTTGATGTGATTTGGCTCAGAAACAAAACAATATTTCAACCAAAGAGCAAGGACTGTTCCAAAGGATAAAAGGCAGAGCTACCTAAGACCACCTAAGTAAGGTTCACTAATAATCCATGTTCCCAGCACTGAGTCTGTGTCCCAGCACTGAGTCTGTGTCCTGGCTCTTCTGCTCACATCAGCCACAAGTGGGCACATGAATTCAAAGATCCCGACTTGTCAGAACTTCTCCTGCTTCCTCTTGTTTTATCTTGTCTAATTAATGTGAGCAACCTAAGTAAGTGTGTCCCATACACAGTGACACTACAAGGGGATAGTGTTGAGCTACATCTTTTTAAACTCCGCTTTGTCAAGTAAGTTCTTCCATAATGGAAAAGAACTAGAAAAAAAAAGAGAGATTTTTTTTAATAATGAGAAAACTTCCAAGTAGCAGTTAGCAGTTATTTCAGTTTCAAACCAAACCTAAGTCATTAAACTGAATTATCTCTCAGATCAATAACACGGTGCTTCTTTAAATATCAAAGAAAATGCATCCCTGTTTGGATGACTAGCTTCAAAAAAACTGCTCGAGGGGCTGGGGATATGGCCTAGTGGAAAGAGTGCTTGCCTCGTATACATGAGGCCCTAGGTTCAATTCCCCAGCACCACATATACAGAAAATGGCCAGAAGTGGTGCTGTGGCTCAAGTGGCAGAGTGCTAGCCTTGAGCAAAAAGAAGCCAGGGACAGTGCTCAGGCCCTGAGTCCAAGGCCCAGGACTGGCCAAAAAAAAAAACTGCTCAAAAAGTACAAATTCATACAACAAGTAGAGAGATTCACAGAAGGCTGTCAAATGACACAAAGCCAAAAAAAGAAAATCTTTCTAATTTCTTAAGTTGAATGCCATAATCTGAATGCAACGTGTTCATTTCAAAATATGTATTGAGCCCAGCACAGGTTGGTTGCTCATACTTGTAATCCCAGCCACTCAGGAAGGTAAGAGCTGAGGATTGTTCAAAGCCAGATCGGGCAGAAAACTGAGACTCTTGTCTAAAACTAACAAGCAAAAACAAAAACAAACACTTCTTCCTTCAAGGCAAGCAAAGCTTTGTTTAATTAGCAAGTACAGTTGCAATACCATTCTGGAAATGAAAAAAAAAAAAGAATTAAAGCCAAAATTGACTTTTTTTTTATGGCTCAAGTAGTATAGCACCAGCCTTGAGGAAAAAAGCTAAGGGACAGTGCCCAGGTCCTGAGTTCAAAGCCCTGGCACGGCTATTTGTGCACACACACAACACAATGCTGTGAGAAATACTCCCCCCCCCCCTACTTTGGCAGTACTGGGGATTGAACTCAAGGCTTCATGCTGGTGGCAAGAGCTCTCACACTCGACCCTCATGCCAGTTCCTTTATATTTTAGTTGTTTTCAGATAGGGTTTTGTGCTCCTGTTCTTTGCACTTCCAACAGAAAATTTAAACTCATCTCCACCTACTGCCACCTAACCAGCTAAGGTATTTGGTTCGTAAGGGGTGAGGTTAATTCTCTTGGTAATTCTGAATTAATCACCAAAAGAGCATCATTCTAAATGGAAGCTATCTTTCATGCTACTTGCCTTCTACTCTTTGGTCATGAGATGAAGCACCATGAGGTCCTGCTAGATCCTGAGGTCCCTAGATGGCCCAGCCTCCAGAAGAATGAGAGGAAACAGATTTACTACTTGTAAATTTCCCAGTTCCTGGTTCTCTGTTATAACAACATAAAATGGGTCAACACATTGAACTAGGGATAAGATGAGACTGGGATTTGGCCACTCCAATAGTATGAAGATCTCTGGTACTCACCCAATGTGAACCAAAGGGTAAGACATGAAAATGAAAGGCAATAGAATAAATAACATTTTTTGTTGTTGTTGTTCTTTCCTAATTTGCTTCTAAGTTTCTTGGATATTTTTCTGAGTTCATTGTTATAACCATGCATCATTTAACATATTCTGAGAAAGGAATCATTCGTTCATTTTTTCTATTTTGTAAATGACTATTGTATATTTACAGAAACCTAGATGGGTTTATGTATGATCAGTCTAGAGGTCAATTTCTTCATGTAACCTCTTGAGAGTCAAAGGGCAAGTGACAATAGTTGAGAGACAGGTAGCCAAGTGAGGTAGTACATGCTCACAATCCCAACTATTCAGGAAACAGAAGGAGGGTCACTGTGGCTGTCACAGAGCAAAATCACAAGACTCTCTCTACAAATGAACCAAAGTGAAAGGCCTACAGGTATGGCTCAAGTGGGAATGTGTTTGCTTAGTAGGCATGAATTCCTGAGTTCAATCTCCAGTATTCCTGGGGCAGAGGAGGGGAAGACAAAATAAACATGATAGCTTTGAAGCTGATACTGTTGTAACAGAATTCTGTTTAAAGTAAATGTTTTGTCTTATAAGTAGAAGTAGACCCAAATGATAAAAACAGATAGCTAAACCAATAGCATAGTCATTCATTATCACTATCAAGAATCATGTTCTGTAAATAATTGCTAGTCTATACTGGGATACAATTGTCAGTGCAGCTGGTTTGTTTACACCAGCTTTACAAAAAACACATGCATACCATGGGTTGTGCCGTTACATTGCTATGACAACAACACCACTAGGTGATAGGAACAGTTCAGCCCTGATTAGCATGTACATGTTCTATCATGGCCTAAAACATCCTGATGTGGTACCTGACTATTTTCACCCTCCTGATTTTGTCTCTATTTTTTATTACAAATTTCCTATTAAAAATGGCACAACCCAGCAACAGCTCATTTACCTAATCGATTTTCCTCTCAAACTCCTTGATATCTGAGTTTTCAAAAAATAATAAGACAGAGTTCTCAAACCTCTAAGGAATTTTAAAAGTCTAGAGGTTCCTAGCAAATAGAGGGCACAATAACTTACTGATTGGTAAGTGATTTGTATTTTCTTCTAAAGTTCTGGAAGAATATGCAGAATTTGTTTCATTTTAACAGTACAACTAAGTTAGTTCACCAACCTATTCTATCCTTGTGTCTTATGAACATGCATACAATCCAAGTACTAGTCCAGAATTGTGTTTTTCCTTTGACTTTATCATACTATAAAACCACAGATGAATTATAGCCTGCCAACTCAGATAAACAGAATACATTATAGGTCAACATTTTTTAGCAGTACTGGAGTTTGAACTCAGGGCTTTAAACTTACATGCTTGCTAGGTAGGTACTCCATCACTAAGCCACACCTCCAGCATTTTTTGCACTGGTTATTTCCGATATAGGATCTCACTCCCTGCCTAGGCACATGCTTAGATCTTGATACTCCTGGTTTTTTGTTTTTTTTCTTGCTATAGCTGGGATGACAAGCATACGTCACCATACCATTTCTCCCACTGAGATTGAATTGTGTAGACTTTTCTGCCTGGGCTTGCCTGTAACCATGATCCTCCCAATCTCAGCCTCCCAAATAAATGGGTAACAGGCATGCATTACCCTACCCAAGTATTGGTTGAAAATGTGTCTCACATGTATGGCTAGCTAGCTACAAATCATGTTCCCATCCCAACCTCCAAAGTAACTAGGATTATAGGCACAAAGAAATATTTGGATATGGACATGTTCTAAAATTGACAATACTGACAACTTTATGTGCTAACTAAAAGCCACTGAACTCTACACTCTAAAAAGTGAACAAAAGCACAAGTATATAAGTGATATCTCAAGAAAACTATTTGAAAAAACTAGTGCCACCAAACAGCAATTACTTCAGTACACTCAAGAATCTTGTGGCTAGGAATTTAATCAAGGCACCATTAGCATGGGTTGTTTCTGCTCTGTAATGCTCAAGGACTCAGGTGGGAAGACTTGAACAGCTGGAGGCTGTAATTGGAGGGTATTTCCTCTCAGGTCCAGTGGGAGGGCTGGGGCAGCAAAGTTGAGCCCTATTGATTTGTCCAATCCAATCATTTACACCTGTCTTGACCAACAGAGCATGAATTTAATATTACAAGTTAGCACCAAGGTTCTAGGATAGAGCATCTTTGTGATAAGTTTTCAGAAGCTCACATTCTGAGAACAAGAGTAGAAGCTATAAGGATTTTTCTTTGTTATAGCTCTATCTCTAGGCAAGCTCATATTCAAAGAGAAAGAAACTAACCTGAACCCTTGATGTGTGACAGGGCAATATGAAGAACAGCAGTAGGATAGGAGATATATGAACACTAGTTTTAGAAAATATAATCTGACCAGGACACTGGTAGCTCATGCCTGTAATCCTAGCTACTCATAAATATGAGATCTGAGGATCAAGGTTCAATGTCAGCATGGGGAAAGAAAGTTCAGGTGACTCTTGTCTCCAATTACTCAGCAAAAAGACAAAAATTGGAAGTATGGCTAAGTGGTAGAGTGCCAGCCTTGGACAACAAAGCTAACAGCTTAGCACCTAGGCCCTAAGTTCAAGCCCCAGTACCATTTCACACAAAAATAAGAAGGGAAGAAGGGAGGAATGAAGAAGGGAAGAATGGAAGGCAAAAAGGAGGGGTGGAGGAAGGGAAAGAGGGAGGGTGGAGGGAGGGAAAGAGGGAGGGTGGAGGGAGGGAGGGAGGGAGGGAGGGAGGGAGGGAGGGAGGGAGGGAGGGAGGGAGGGAGGGAGGGAGGGAGGGAGGGAGGAAGGGAAGAAGAGAAAAAAATAAGAATCTGCTTCCAGACCGTATTCTTCAGGACATTATGTCCCTTTTCTTCTCACCATCCTCATTCTGAGGCCTCCCTGTGGGACATGAGGATTTTCTGTTCCCTTACAGGAAACATTCTAACATTCCTGTCCTGTGCCCCCCAAATATAAAACCTCTTGCTTCCTGAGGGCTCTGGGATGCGTCACCTTGTACTGTAGATTCCAGCACTGAGACACCTGCTGGCCTTTGGCCACAGGAAGGAACTGTTCCTTCATTGCTCATTGGGTTTTCCTGCTCCCTAAGTCTTTCCCCCCTTCAGAGACATTTTATTTTCCATAAAATTCAGGGAAGTTGTCTTGAGTGGTGTTGTTTATTTGAAGTTCTGTAAAATATTTAAAATCCAAGAAAGAGATTATGAAACACATACATGTATGCATGCACAGAGAGAGGGAGAGAGAGAGAGAGGGAGAGGGAGAGAGAGGGAGAGGGAGAGAGAGGGAGAGGGAGAGAGAGGGAGAGGGAGAGGGAGAGATTACATCATTTTCTTTAAATTGGACAAGGCAAAAGACAAAATAAACCAAATGCTCTCAAAAAATCACTCTTCCACCCTTGCCAAATACACACTGCACACAAAGGTAAGTGTTCATGTATATGAGAAAGGAGGGTCACAGAAAGATCCATAAAAGGCTCTGCTTGGGAGCAGCGTGTAATAAATAAGGAGGAAAGGAGAGACTGGCCTCCCACGGTGACAGAACTTTTTGTGTTGTTGATGCCTTATTTCATATTTGTAAGAGAAAAGACTCTAATTTTTTAACTCCACAAACATTTTAAAAATAATTCATCCTTGATAGTTTAGAAATACTTTTTTAAACAAATTAATTCTTATCTTTTTATATATCAAGGAATTATTTAAATAACCAGAATAAAATTTGCTGTACTCTAGCCAAAGTTTAAGGGGAGCCAGAGAAAGAAAATTTTATTGAGCACTTAACCAGAGCAGGCAAGGACCTTTCCATTCCTTATATAGTTGGATCCTCCTAACTATATGATACAACTATTAGGATCCAATCCAGGTTTTACAAAGTAGGAAACTAAAATTAAAAAGATTAAATAATAAGGAAGACAGTGATAACCCGTTAAGCTCTGAGTCAAACATGAACCTGGGCGGAGCTTAACCATGAACTCCTTTAACCCAGGAGTTGAGTTCCAGAGCTCAGAATTGCTTCATACCTCCTAGAATGAGAAAATTAATGATAAATTGAGACCTACCAGATGGAGAGATTCTGAAGAGCCATCAATAGCTTTCCTTCCAGATCCCATTTCTGGGCAAATCTTGGAAACAGTTTATGCCTAAGTTTTCCAATTAATGGTATCCTCCAAAGTAATAGCTTTGTAATATGCCCTAGTATGTCTTCCCTCTAACAGTACAAATCTGCTGGACTAAGTAGGGCTTGCAGTCGGTCTCCCGTGGTAGGTTACAAGCTTTGTGAGTGAAGAGATTGTATTTTACTTAACATTTGTATGCTTTGTATTCAGCATATAGGAGCTTCTTGGAGGTTTATTGAATACATGTATTAGTTATTAAAGACTATTCAGGCTCCTTTGCCTGAATCTAACTAAGCATGGTAATAAACATACAAACTACAGGTGGGTTTTTGTTTGTGTTTTTGTTTTGTTTAGTTTTCTAACAAAAATAGAAGGGCAGGGATGATGACATGAAAATCTAAAAATTCTAGAGCGCAACAGGCACATAAATAAAATTTTAAAGTAAGTGACAGATGGCAAGAAAACATATGGGGAGTAAACAAAAATGAAATCCCAAATATATAAAGATTCTCTATAAATTACTATCAAAATGTACGTAACACATAAAAACAGACCTGAAAAATCAATGGAATAGGATAGAAGACTGGAAATAAAAGCGCACACTTAAGTGAACTAAACACCTCGGGGGGGCGGGGAAGGGAAAGTGGAAGGAGGGATGGAGGTATGAGGGACAAGGTAACAAACAGTACAAGAAATGTATCCAATGCCTAAGGTATGAAACTGTAACCTCTCTGTACCTCAGTTTGATAATAAAAATTTGAAGAAAAAAAAAAAGCACACACAGTCAGCTGATATTTGACAAAGGAGCTACTAAAGATATACAATGGAAAAAACATAGCCTTTTCAACTACTGGTACTGAGAAAACTGGGCAGCCACATGTAGAAAACTCAAAGTGGACCCTAGCCTCTCACCATGCACCAAGACCAACTCAAAATGGATTAAAGGCCTCAACATCAGACCTGAAACCCTGAAACTACTGAAGGACAGAGTAGGAGAGACACTAGAACTTATAGGCATAGGCAAGAACCAAACAATTACTAAATAAACATACAAAGGTCTAGGATAGACCTATCACAGGATCATAATAGCTTAACAGTTATGTACATATGATTATATAAGATGAAGCTAAGCAAAATGAACCCCAAGAGAAGAAAACAGGAGGATTTTATTGTTGTCATTATGTTTAATGTACTAGGTGAATTTCCTTTGGCGTACCCCATGTGGTTACTATATATTATTTTGGTATACTGGATATTGTGTATATGCTTATCTGAATTAGGGAAGGGTAAAAAAAAAAGAGGAAGGGTATAACAAATATGACAAGAAATGTACTCACTACCTTGTTATGTAACTGTACCCCTACATTTAATTTTTAAAAACATGCCTAGCATAGTGGACAAATAACAAGATTATGAAGCACATCTCGGATAAGCAAATACAGTGGCTAAAATAGAAAAGGATGTGTATCACCAATAATTAAAGAAATGTAAAATAAGATTCCTAAAAATGAAGCAGAAACAAATTTTAAATGAGGTTTTACTTAGTGTTGATGTAGAGAAATAAACACATCTATACAGCATTGGTGAGAATATAAATCAATATGGCCTTTCTAAATGATAATTTCTCAAATTTCATCAAAATTTTTAAATGTGCAACCCATTAAATTCTATGGTTCTACTTTTAGAAACATATTAGAGAAATGTCTAGAATAATGCATATACACACAAAAGTATCCTCTGTGGTAGTATTTAGAATATTAAAACTATGATAGAACTAAATATTAATGAATAATCAAATAGTAAGATGAATTTTATAATAAAACTACAAATCTGACAAATCTAATGTTTTCAAATGGTATTATGCAATATTTGTCTTTGTGTTTGGCTTCTTATGCTTAGTACAATATTTTGAAGGTTCACTCATGTGGTAACTTTATCACTATTTCATTTCTCTCTATGGTTAAATAATATTCTATTGTCTAAGGTACTATATTTTGTTTATCCATTCCTCAGTTGATGGGCATTTGGGTTTCTTCCATTTGTGGATTATGAGGAATAATTTTTGGATCATGATTTTTCTGTGACAATTCATGTACCTTCAATATTGTATGGACATATGCTCTTAGTTCTCTTGTATACAAATTTAAAATTATAAATTCAGGGCTAAATGCATATTTCTGTGGAGATTTGCAAAAGTACTCTTAAAATGTCCTCGAATAATAAACCCCAACCTGTTCACAATATTTATTTCTGAGATTGGAACTAGTGTAGAAGAGAAAAAATATTTTCCCTTTTTCTCTATAACTTGTGCTGTTTACATTTGATGTAATGGGTTTCTATTGCTTGTAACATCAGAGAAAAAGAAAACTATCATAGCTTTTCTTCACAATCTCACTATTCTTTGCCAAAATGAAGAGAGAGACAATGAGGGACGGTAGCTAGCAGGGGAAACTCTGGTTTGACTCTGCTTCCATGCTCTGCTTGATCTACTTTGTTTTTGTTATGCTACAAAATTTTCATTATAAGATTCTCAAAAAATATAAAAATCATAAAAATACAATAAAATGTATACAATCATCACCTGCATTTACAGAAACATTTGTAACATAATTACATTGAATATTATCATTTTACACACAAGTACTTGGGTTTAGGGGTAGCTTAGTAGTGGAGTACTTGCCTCACCTGTACAAGGCCCTGGACTTGGTACCTAGCACTATTAAAAAGGAGTTATGAATGGAATACTGCCACTTACTTATTCATTACTCTTTGTTTATAGGCAATGATGTCTTCTGTTTTACCATTGTGAGTATTTCTGCAGAAAATAAACTTGTCATGACTCCCTGTTCACATGTCAGTGTGTCTCTAGCAGAAATATGAAATTTCTGAGATTTAAGTTACCTTCACTTTTTCCATATATTGCTTATTTTGTCCTCAAACTGTTTTGACCTATGAATTTATTGAAGGCATTGATGTTGAGCATGGAATTGCATCAGGTCTTTTTTCTTAAGGAGCTCATAGCATATTCAGGAGTCCAACAATTAACACATAAAATTATCAGACACTTATGAGGGCTCATGAAGACTCAGATGGCACTTAGATGGTTTCTTTCAGCTTTAAAATTATCTGTTCTAATGAGTGCCAGGGTCTCACACTTGTAATCCCAGATACTTAGGAGATTCACATCTAGAGGTTCATGGTTCTAGGTCAACATTGGGCAAAAAAAGTCTGCAAGATTCTCATCTCCAACATAGTCAGCAAGAGCAGGGTTGGAAGTATGGTTCAAGTGACAAATCTCCAGCCCAACATATGCAGAGATCCTGAATTCAAATTGTTTGCCAAAAGTCCATCTTGCTCACTGAAAATATTCACTGGGCCTTTAATAATGTGATCTGTTCTAAGTGGGGCTTGGTAGAAGTCAAGTGAGGAAGAGGTGTTCTGGTGTGCTATGTCTTAGCCCTGGTGAGGCATACAGCCTTAGTAAGGAAACCAAACGAATGGACAGACTGTATACACAGCAGTGTTTAGCCCAGTAGGGAATTCAAGTATATACCCAGTTGTATTGTATAGACTCAACAGATGATGGCTATAAATGTTATGACCAAACTCAAGACAGACACTTTTGGTTTATAAATTTGTACATAAGGTGAGAATACTCAGCCACATTCACCAATATTTGTAATAAACTGTGTGTGTGAGAGAGAGACAGAGACAGAGAGAGAGACAGAGAGAGAGAGAGAGAGAGAGAGAGAGAGAGAGAGAGAGAGAGATATGTGCAATGGCATTGGGGCTTGATCTTAAGACCTGGACACTGTCTCTTTCTTAGCTTTTTCACTCAAGGTTGGTTCTCTACCACTCAAGCCACACCTTCACTTCTGGATTTTTGCTGGTCAATTACAGATAAGAGTCTCATAGACTTTCCTGCATGGGCTGAATCTCAGGTCTCAGCCTACTAAGTACCTAGAGTTAGAGACACAAGCCAAGGGTACCTGGTTTGTTGTTGTTGTTGTTGTTTAACACCAAGCAAATGGATTTACATTTCCAGTAACTCTGGAGTGACTGTACAAGAGAACTCAAGGGTCTAAAAACAAAGGAAGGAGTCATTTACTCAATGCACCTGACTACCAAGGGACACAATAGCTGGTTTGACTGCATTACTGACACCAGTTCCTTAAACTGCAACACACCACAGGCTACTTAAGGTATGCAGCATCTCCAAAATGCTGTGGCTGTCCCTCACAGCCTGGAACAGAGGAGTCCTGCTTCTGGAATTTTCTTTTCTTTTTCTCTTTTGAATTTTTGTTTTAAAATGATTCAGTTCTACAAAATCTAACTTATTGCAAAAATATTTTAAAATTAACAGGTATTTATTTAATTATTATAGGCATAATAGATGATGGTTATAAAACAAAGATGGAATTTGGGAGTATAACAGAAGACACAGAGGACTTTGACCATAATAAAAGTTAAGAAAAACATTAGAGAGGAGGAAGGCATTAAGGGTTATAAGATTATCTTCCATTCAGAAAGACTTAAGTGGTGCATGATTCTCATTACTCTTGCTAACTTGCCATAAAATTCCTATGGATAAATAAGATTTGCTTTTGAAAACTATGGTAGAAGCTCCAGAAGAAAACTGACATGTGACTAGCCATAGCTGTACTTTTTTAGAACTATCTAGAAAGCCTATCAGAAATGCCAAGAACCTCACAGCTGTTCATTGGGAGGCTCTGAAAGTTTTGTCTCTAATGAGATGGTGGAGCTGTATGCTATTTGTCTTAGAAAAGAATACAAGTAGAATGCAAGTATTAGAAGACAAGAACATTCCAAAAGTGTTTAAGACGCTCTGAGGTGAGTTTACTAGGAAAATAGAAGTAGAAAATTCAAAATTAAGCTGTGGAAAAAGGCCATGAAGAAAATGACTGGGGTGTCTGAGAGAAGGGAGGAAAAACAGCTCTTATTAAGTTTATGGGCAATTAACATTTGCCATTCTTCAGACTCCAGTATGTAGCAAGCGCTTCTCAATATTAAAGGCAGCACTTTGAACAATTGAGGACTTTTCTTCTGCAGTTCACAGCTGTCAAAGATCATTTAGATCCTCACATATTTCCAAACAGTGTTGCCTTTAATAGGCAGTATAAACACCGGGGTTGGAGCATAGCAAGGCTTGACTTTTATGCATGATGTCCAAGCCAAACTCTCACCTGTCAGATTGGAAGATAGGGCCTTGTCAAAAACACCATATACAAGGTATGTAGAAAAAGAACAGAAGGAAAGGAAGAGAAAAAAGGCTGAGATGGGAGGGGAAAGATAAGGAAGACAGAGGAGGCATAAGGAAGAAAGGAGAGGGAAAGAGAAAAGGACAAAGAAACAATGAGAGGGAAGGATGGAAGAAGAAGGAAAGAAGAGAGGCTACACTTCTGTCACAGAAGCTGAATTGCATTAATTAAACTTCAGTTATCTGGGAATTTGGCTTAGTGGTAGAGAGCTTGTTTAGCATTCACAAGGCCCTGGGTTCAATTCTTCGGTACCATATAAACAAAAATAAATAAACAAAACTTCAGTTCTTAGGTGACATTGATCAATACACATTTTATTAGTAAACTGCATTGTTAAGTGCTACATACAGATAAATAAAATATAAGAAAACTTCAGCTATCTTTTTAAAAAGTATTTTATTTTTGTCAAAAATTTTTAACTGAAACAAAAACTGTACACATTCATAGGATATCATGTAATAAGTGTTTCAATATATGTGTGCATTGCATTTTTAAATTGAGTTAAGCATATATATATATCCTCAAACATTTATCATTTCTTCATAGTGAAAACATAATTCTTTCTTTTAGCTTTTTTTCTTTTTTTTCTCTTTTTTTGTTTTTGATGCTGATATTAGGGCTTCAACTTAGGGCCTCATACTCTTGCTTAACCTTTTTCACTCAAGGCTGGCACTCTACCACTTGAGCCACATCTCCATTCTAGGGTCTTCACTTGTTAATTGGAGACAAGAGTACTGTGGACTTTTTGCCCATGGTAGCTTTTAATCTCCGTCCTCAGATCTCAGCCTTGTGAGTACTAAGATTAGAAGCCTAAGACACCAGTGTGGTCTACAGTTGCTGTACTGTATAATAGCACACAAGAAATTATTACTGCTGTTTAACTGTACCCCTGTACACATTGATCAGTGTTCCTCATTCCTTTTTGTCCTCTTGTTTCTCCCACCTCTGGTTACCACATTTGATTCTCAACTCCTATGATTCAATTAACTTTTTACAATGGTTTCTTTCTGACCAAAAGAAAATTTAGTCATAAAGGAACATGTTAAAAAATCATGTATCAGACATAAGCAAATTTCCTTTTCCTTAGGAATTCAACCAGAATTCTTGTATTTCAACACAGTTTATATGTAATATTCAATTTTTTTTCTAGTGCAACAGCCCTAGATATCATATGTAATATGAAATTATTTTTCTATTTTTCTGAGTTCTTTCCTTGTTCTTATTGTTCCCCAAGACCAATAAAACCAAAGGTGTGATGATGTTCCTTCCTTTGGGTTAGGAATCTATATTGAAATTAGTAATTCAATGCAATTTTTTAAAAAAGATTACAACCTAAGAAAAGGTTCACAGTTTATATGAAACAAATGTAATCTGTACATGGTGTGTGTGTGTGTGTGTGTGTGTGTGTGTGTGTGTGTGTGCATGTGTGGTGTCTATGTATGCAGGCCCTGTGTCAAGACCTGGATACTGTCTCTGAAATTTTTATTCAAGACTAGCACTTATACTACTTGAATTCTAACTTTACTAGTGATTAATTGGAGATAACAGTCTCACAGACTTTCTGTCTGGGATGGATTCTAACCAAGATGCTGAGATCTCAGCCTTCTGAGTAGCTAGAGTTACAGGCATGAGCCACCAGCACCTGCTGTAATCTAGACATTTCCATGCTGTGTTCCCAATAGTAATTCTTACATAAAAATATGAGACTCTTATAGATCTTTTTTCAAGCAAATAGCTGGAAATAGTTAAATGGTTTTCATAACATGGTGGTAAGTCAAATTTCAAATGCATCCAGGAATTTTTCAAGTAATCTGAAAAGCAGTTAATTTATTTATTTTTTTATTATTATTATTTTGTCAGTCATAAGGCTTGAACTCTGGGCCTGAGCTCTTCAGCTCAAGGCAAGGGTTCGAACACTTGGACCACAGAACCACTTCCGGTTTTCTGGTGGTTAATTGGAGATAAGAGTCTCACTGAGTTTCCTGCCAGGGCTAGCTTTGAATGGTGATCCTCAGATTGGAGCCTTCTGAGTAGCTAGGATTACAGGCGTGAGCCACTGGTGCCCGGCCAAGTAGCTAACTAAATTTGTCTGAGTGTTAAGTAATACATGTATTGTAGTTTAAACACTTTTTTTTTAACCAAAGCTCAGCAATCTAGAAAAGTTTCAAGGATAAAATTAATTAGCTCAAATACTGCCAAACAATGTTAAGGATTTACAGAAATTATTGAAAAATTGGAGTTAATACAGAGGAAAAGAAGAATATGATAAGTGGATGGGTGGATAATACTTTTCATTAGAATGAAATCATCTACCATAAGCCACTTGAGGGTGTTTAGCTTATGTGCTCTTACAAAGGAAAAAGAAACTGAAATAAGACAGAAATTGCTTTTTGTAGAAATTGTATAATTTCAGATCAATCTTTCTTTATTATCTGAAAGTAAGTAAGAAAGTTATGTGATGGAGGAGGGGGTTCTGAGGCAGAGGAATCTCAAAGTACCAGTGCATTGCCCTCCATTCCACACTCCACTTACCCAGCTTTATTTTGTCATTATAGTACTCCTCCCTGCCCCCATCTGTCTTCTATCTATCTTGTAATTGATCATCGATGACTGAAGGAACTTGATGTGGTCTGTTCACCCTGCCGTATCCTTTAATTGTGTTTGATGCATAGTACACACAAAACAATCATCTGGTGAATGAGTACAATGGAAAAAAAAATAAGTGATGGTTGAAGTCAAACATCTAATTCCCATCAAGCAGTAGGTCAGGGTTCATCTGATCAAGAATGGTGAGAATATCACAGCCTTTGGATCCCATGGTGGTTACAAGAATCCTTATGGAGGAAAATGTTGAAGTTCTGGTTGCTAGATTTGGTTAGATTTGGTTGAAAAGGAATTTCTGCTGGTGAGATTTCTGGAGTTTGCGTTAGGATTGTTAAAGTTGCCAGTGTATCTTCTTGGCAATATATGAAGGCAAGAAAGAAAGACAAAGATCATAAATTCTGATGATGAAAGCATAGTAGTCATATTCTAGAAAAAAATCCAAACTCCATCATTGCCGGGCTAGATTTACCTCCCCTGGTGCGGAGATGCTAAGCTTACTCCCTTATCAGTGCTCCTCTTTTCACCCTCTCCCCTGGGCGCCTGACCCGCGGAAGGCCAAGGTGGAGCAAAGGGACACGGGCAAGCCTAAAGTGCACGCGGCCGAACGAGATCCCCTTTTCCTCCCTCCTTACCCACCAAGGAAGCCAGGCGCAGACGGATCTCAGAGATGCTTCGGAGAGCAATCCGGTTTAATTGGGAGGGGCTTACAGTAATATAATGATGATGACGAGGATTGAGCATGAGCTGGCGATAGGCTGGCGAGCTTGTCCATCTAAGAGCAGCTCCCAAGGACCTCCCTCATGGGCTAACGTCTCTTCCCATAGTACCGACCTCTGGGCAAAGCCTGCGAAAAGGGGAGCACGTGTGCTCCCTGGCGCAAGGTGGGGGGATGGTCTCAAAGCTATCCCTTCTGGTTCTGGACCCAGAAGGAGATAGGTGTGGCTCACTTCCACACTGCCCCAGGGCTGGGGGAAGGGCGGCGTCTCGAAAGCGCTCTTATCGCCCTTCCCCCCCTTAAGGCCAAGATGAATCCCCAACACATCATCTACTCCCCAAATCCTGGATCTCCTAATCTTCTCTCAGTTAAGTCAAGATGTAATATCAGCCCCCACCCCGCCCCCATCCCTGGAGTTGGCCAGGTCACCATGTTAGGAAGAATCTCTCACCTATTCCTATAAGCTACATCTAAGTCACTGTGGTCTTTTTCCAGGGTCACCATCCTAGGCAGCATTATTTCTTAGGGTGGTATGTCATAGATCTTCTTCACTTCATTTTCCAATACAAAGAAATAACCTGTGAAAGAGCAGTTACATGAATAAACAGCCTAATGTATTTATTTAATTATTTGTAATATTTTACTCCAAAAAAATCTCAGATTTTTTTTTATAAAAGTGAGACCATATGGGTAGGAACCAGATTTAGAGTCTAGAAGAGAGGTCAGTAAGGGCTGTGAATGTGGCTTGGTGGTAGAATGCTTGCCTAGTGTGCATGAAGCCCTGGGTTCGATTCCTCAGTACCACATAAGCAGAAAAGGCCATAAGTAGCGCTGTGGCTCAAGTGGTAGAGTGCTAGACTTGAGCAAAAAGAAGCCAGGGGGAATGGTCAGGCTCTGAGTTCAAGCCCCAGAATGAGAGAGAGAGAGAGACAGAGAGAGACAGAGAGAGGGGGGGAGAGAGAGAGAGAGGGAGAGAGAGAGAGAGAGAGACTTGGTGAAGGTCTCTCTGATAAAAGGGATCACTATGATGGGATTGAAAACATTACATGGAATACAAGATAGGAAGTCAGCAAAAGCCCATGAGCACTCTTTTTTGTAACAATTCACTCTCATGGGGATCATTAACCCCTTCCAAAAGTAGATTTTCCAATGACCTAATCACTCTACATTAGCTCTTACTTCTTAACATTCTACCACTCAAACACACAGAACCACTATGTAAAACATAAACTTTCGGGAGGACAAACCACATTCAAATAATTACCAGAATGTACAGCCTCTATTGAAGTAACTCAACCTTCCCCCTGATAGTAGTGAACAGAAATCATAGATATCATCTAAATGAATAGAGCTATATCCAGCAGAATTCTTGTTAATAAAAATAAGGATAGTTATTTAAAGAATTATTATCAGCATCTCTTCTCAAACTCATTAAATATAGAAAAGAAAACAATACTTCTGAACTTACTCTATAAGGCCAGTAAAAATCTAGCACCTAGAATACATAAAAAAAACTCTTTAAACTCAAGGATAAAAACACAACCAAAAGAAAACAAGGCAAAGTTTCTCCTTCAAAGAAAATGTCCAAATGATCAACTAGCACAACCAACACTGGACAATGAGCCCCTGAGGAAACACAAACTAAAACCACAACACTTCATCATATAGTAGGCACTATGATGCATATATAATTTATTTAAAAAAAAAAGTGGGAATGACTGTGTGGCTGAAAATGCAGAAAAATCAGAACCCTGGTTTATTGTTAGTAGGAGTATATAGTGGTGCAGTTGCCATAAAAAGCAATTTGGACTCTACTCATAAAGTTAAACATTCTTGGAATTGTGGTACACGCCTAAAATTCTAACCACCCACTACCCAAGAGGTACATATAGGAAGACTGCGGTTCAAGGAAAGCTGGGCAAATGTTGATGAGACCCTATCTCCAAAATTAAATCAAGCATGGTGAGACATTCCACATGTAAAGTATAAAAAATAATGTCTAAATTTTGCTTCATGACAATAGTTCATTTTATTCATTTTATAATGACACAGTTCCATTTCTGTATGAAAAAAGTCTAGTCCATGACCAGATAGTATATTTATGAAAAGCAAGCAAAATGTCATAAGAAATTACAGTATTTATTTCCATTTAACTGGTTTATTTCCATTTGTCACTCAAATTTCTCTTAAAACTTTCAGAGTAAAAATTTGAACATATTCTAAGGAATAACAAAATTAATTTTTTGGTCTCATCTTTCCCAACATCTCTTCTTTTTTTACTATTCTTAAAAATTTCTGTTTATAGTTCCTCAAAATAAGTCTGAATATATATGCATATATATGTGTGTATATATATATACATATATACATATACATATATACATATATATATATTCTGCACATGGTCTACTAACCACCCAACATTTTATCTTTTTTTTTGGGGGGGGGGGCCAGTCCTGGGGCTTGGACTCAGGGCCTGAGCACTGTCCCTGGCTTCTTCTTGCTCAAGGCTAGCACTCTGCCACTTGAGCCACAGCGCCATTTCTGGCTATTTTCTGTGTATGTGGTGCTGGGGAATTGAACCCAGGGCCTCATGTATAGGAGGCAAGCACTCTTGCCACTAGGCCATATCCCCAGCCCCCCACCCAACATTTTATATTCTATAGAAAGAATATAGATATAAAGGGCAGGTGTCACTGGCTCATACCCATAATCCTACCTACTACTTGGGAGGCTGAGAATGAGAGAATCTTGGTTGAAGGCCAGCCCAGGCAGGAAAGTTCTCAAGACTCCATGTCAGGAAACAAACAGAAATAAACAGGAGAAGGCAAAATTGAAGGTCAGATGCAATGCCAGCATAGTACTATCATAAAAGAGAGAGAGAGAGAGAAGTCTATAAAAACAGTGCCTTTTACAAAGTAATTGCCACAGCCGAATTTGTTATATATAGCTATCTATATGAGCTATTTCAAATATTTTAGAATCAATTTAAATAGAAACTGTGAAGACATGACATTATTAGAAAATATACATTTTTTCTAGCAATTTATCAACTCTAATTTTTGTTTCTGTACAAATTTAGGATGAAACCTCATGCTGTCCATATAAACACACACACACACACACACACACACACACACACACACACACAATCTGTCTTTATTTACTATGGAAGTAAAACTATAAGAATATGCTAATCGTTAATATGAGTTTCTTTTACTTAAAATTATATATCACTGCAAAGTCTGTTTACCAGCTAACTACCAACTTTTGCATTTTACTATCCTTCAATAACTTGAATCTCAAAGGAGAATTGTGGTTTAATAAGGTAAGTAGAGATAATAATGTGTTAAGAATTTTAACCTAATTGAAAAGTAGCACCTTATGCTGAACACAGGTTCTGGCATCAGACCACAACTGGCCCAAAGCACAGAGATTCTAACATGTTTTGAAAAATACATTGATCTGCCTGAAAACAAAGGTGTCAAAACAGTTCATGATTAAATAAAAATGCTTTTTTGTTTCAAAACATTTTACAAGAGGCAATGCTCTAGCTGTTTCTGGGGCTCTTGTGCAGAAGATCCATGATGTAGGTAATGGGCCTGATAAACATGCATCTTAACATATATACATGTAATTACCAAGTTTTGTGAGTCTCACTTTCCTGGGCTAGGGGAAACATAGATAGCACGTAAGCTCCCATGGCTCGATGCTTAATCTCAAGCAGCAAAATACATTCCCAGCATTTGCTGTGGTCTGGGAGGCCTCGCCATTACAGAAACCCAGGTGAGAAGAAAAACAAACCTACTAGCCACTTTTAAATAGCTGAGTTCATATTTTTAGTGAAAACACTTGAGGTTTTCAGTAGCCACTAAATCATCCATTGCTCTACTTTCTTACCTCTTTGCAAAATACTTTTAGTTTCCCAGCCTATGCTTTTGTTTATATAGGTTTTATTCTCACGGTTCATCAAGTGAAAGATTATTGACCTCCAATATTTGTGAATGAAATAATAGCATCCCAGAAGCAGAACCACAACAGATGCAACTTTTATAAGACTGTAGATGTTCAGTACTGTACTTGAAATGAACTAATGCACAGGGTGATGCAAACTTAAGTACCCAAGTCTATAATATGTACCCAGAACACACTGGAGCTGGAAGGTGATTTCAAAATGAGTCTTTTTTCCTTCATTTTTTTTCTTATTTATTGTCAAAGTGATGTACAGAGAGGTTACAGTTTCATAAGTTAGGCATTGGATACATTTCTTGTACTGTTACCACCTCCCTCATTCTCCCCTCCCCCCTCCCCCTTTCCCATCAAAATGAGTCTCGAGGCTTGATAATTAATGGATGTATAAGGAACAAAAAGGTTTCCTATGTGGTTTAGGGAAGAGAAAAGGAGTTGGTAGCAAAGTTCTGAAATATCTTAACATGTTTGTAGGAAACTGAGAAAATAGGCTACAGTTGAGGCCTATGTAAAGAAGAGGCAGATAAAGGAGATCCTACTCACTGGCTCTGGTGTGTCTAGCCTGGCACACATATTGGACACTTAGTTACTAAAAGAATTCCTCAAATAATAGAAATTCTGTTTTTTTTCATATTCATTGGCTAGAAAATCTTACATTACTAATTTTATTACCATGAAATGGAAATCAAGGTGCATGTATTTCTATTCTGCCATTTTCTGAAGGTTAAGAAGTTTACGAAGATAATACAAAACACAGTAAAAGAACATGAGACTAAATGAGATAAGAGAAATAAAGAGAAAGTAAATCTATACATTAGATAGAGTCAGAAATAGCAGAGTACTAATTATAGTTCACATGGGGACATGAATTTGTCTCCTGGCAATATGGACAGAGACGCACAATAGGGATGGAAAATGGTCATTTAGTCTATCATAGTCACACGTCCCATTAAAGCCATGAGGAGGATTAGGAATTATGCAATCCAACTCGATCATTTCACAATATAACAGGTGAAACTCCAGAGTCCAGGAGTACGAACAGAGAACTAGTTAGTCAGACACAAATCAGCTTTCAGAGGAGAGTACATTGCTCCCAAGTAGGAGGTTAAGAAGCAGGAGCAAACCAGTGCATAGATGTCATCTTCTTAAGAATTTGTAAAAGCCTCTAAATCACCATATTTCTACTACAAAAGCTATGATTAAGATGTAAATTAAAGAGCTTTTTAAAGCTTCTAGTTAGATTATTTTAATTTCTGTTGCCATAGTCAACTGCAAAACCTAAAAGAACATTTGAAATCCAATTCAAGGCCTTAGGAGATGTTTCTTGCACATTGTTTGGCATCAGCAATAAAGTCTATCTGCTAGTTTCACCAGAATCTCCAGGGAGCTCAAGAGCGCATCCATTTTTTTCTGGTACTTTGTCCATTTGTTTGGGGTTTTATTCATTGTGGGGAGTGTTGTAACCACATATCCTCTCCCTAATGGAGAAATACGTTTCCACTAAAACTATAATTGATGACTTCCTAACAAAATTGTGAGACTACAGGAAAGATCTCATTATCCAACTTCACTGTTGTAATGAAAGAAGAAAAAAATAGTGTGTAAGCATGGCTAATTCAATCCTCAGTATTGTTAGAGACATTGATATGGCTGCACAATGCCTAACTGAAAAAGTAGCTAGAGAGAAATGGAACAGCACCCTGACATGATTAAGAAAAAGACTAAATAACCAAGAAGGAAGACCATAAGGACTATTTTGTGTGAGACTTGGAAGGCTGGAGGGAAACAATTAGAATAACAGTACCCCACTCGTACCCATCTCTCTCTGGCCTTCCAGCTTTCAGAGTATCGGCTTTCAGCTGTTTCCCTCTTCAGCTGCTCCTTCTGTCTCCAACCACTGGGCCAGGTGAGTGTGGTGCTCAGGTGATAGCTGCATCCTTGAGATTGACAAGCCTTCTAGTCTATCCAGTCCTCCCTAGTCTAGTCTTGTCCTCCCTTCACCTTTCCTTCTGTTGTTCCTGGGCACAAAAACTACTTAACTAGTTCCTACAATAATACAAGGCCAGCTCCTTATTTACCATCTGTGGTTCTGCCTCTCAAATGGGAGCCTAATATGTCATCCTAACTTTGACGTGCTAAGGTGTTTCTACCATGAGGTGAGCCTCTTCTCAGTGGCACCCTCTCATTCTGAGCATTTACACTGGGGGCTGTAAGGAATAGCAAAGCACTTTATCAACATGGTATCCAAAGTTGTAGGAAATGCATGACATTCTCAAAGAGCATCATAAAATATACCATTCTTCTGAACACCAGTTCAGAAAGAAGTCAGTGAGTCACAGCTAGAGCCATTAAAGAGTGATGGTTCTTACTTTGAGGAAAAAGGTAGTAACAAAAAGCCCCTTTTCATGTCAAGAGGTTTCCCAGTGTAAGCAATGGCCTTCTTATTACTACAATTAGGGATTTTTCTATTCTTTTGGGGTTTTTTTTTGTTTATTTCTATAATCTTAAATTGTACAATGGAGTTGCCATTTAACAAAGCTGTTGGTGAATATCTTGATTAATATTGCCCCTTTCCATATTCTTTTGGTGTATGTATCAGTGCATGATTATTCAGATTTTTATTTTCATGTTATCTGTACAAGGGGTTAGGGTTGTTATGACTTTTCCATTCAGTATATCCCAACTCACCTTTTCTATAACCCTACTCCTTCTTTTCTCTTTTCTTAAGACAATTTCAATACATTTAATTGTTCTATTTTCATACATGATTATTAATTACTTTGATCATATTTTACCCTCATTCACTCTCTTCTTTGTCCCTTTCTTCTCTCTCTCTGATACCTACTCCCCAAGAGAACAGGGTCAAAGTGCTGGAAGGAGAAGGAAGGACAATCACAGAATACAAAAAAATACTGGATCTTCAGTTTTATTCCTGTGGTCCTCAGCATGTTCTCCACTGCAAAGGACATAGCTAGCAAGATAAATAGAATATCCACAGATTAGGAAAAGATCTTCACTAGCCATACAACAGACAAGGGCCTCACATCTAAAATATACTTAGAACTCAAAAAATTAAGCCCACCAAAACAAATCCTCAAAGAAACAACTGCCCCATTAATAATAAGTGGGCAAAAGACTTAAGAGAGACTTTTCTGAAGAGGAAATAAGAATGCCCAATAGACACATGAAAAAATGCTCAACATCTCTGACTATAAAAGAAATGCAAATCAAAACAATACTGAGAAAAATGAGGGGGGAGGTAACAAGTTGGACAAGAGATGTACTCACTACCTCATGTATGTAACTGTAAACCCTCTGCATGTCACCTTGACAATAAAATTAAATAAATAAAAAATTGAAATTCCACCTTACCCCAGTTAGAAGGGCAATTATCAAGAAAATAAATAAACAGATGCTGATGGGGATGTGGCCAAAAAGGAACCCTTCTACACTGTTGCTGGGAGTGTAAACTTGTTCAATCACTCTGTAAAGCAGTGTGGAGGTTCCTGAAAAGGCTAACCATAGAGCTCCCCTATGACCCAGCAACCCCACTTCAGGACATTTACCCAAAGGATCACAGAAAAGGCCATACTATAGCTACCAGCACAACCATGTTCATTGCAGTAAAATTTACCATATATGGAACCAACCCAGATGTCCTCAGTAGATGAGTGGATCAAGAAAATGTAGTATATGTGCACAATGGAATTCTATGCTTCCATCAGAATGAATGGCATTGCCCCATTTGTAAAGAAATGGAAAGACTTGGGAAAAATCATATTAAGTGAAGTGAGCAAGACCCAAAGAAGCATAGATTCCGTGGTTTCCTTCATTGGTAATAATTAGTATATGTCTACAGTAATCCTAGCAGAGGATAGCAATAGCTCAATAGCTATGTACATATGATCATATAAGATGAAGCAAAGGGAAATAAATTCCAAGATATGGAAACAAGAGGTTTTTCGTTATTGTTATTTTGAATGTACTATGTGAAATTATTTCTTTTTTTGCTTCCATTTTTCTTTCCTATGGTTTATCCCCTATTGTCACTGTATTTGATTTTGGTACCCTGGGTATTTTGTATACCTGTATTTGAATTAGGAAAGGGAAACGGAACATCAAAATGGTGAGACAAAGGATAAAGGGTGAACCAATGCAACAGCAATACTCACAAGACAATATGTTGGAAATTAACTACAACTTGGGGGTAAGGGAGTTAGGGGAGGAAAGGTGGAAGAAAAATGAAGGAGGAGGTAACAAGTATGCCAAGAATATACTCCCTTCTTTACATATGTAACCATAATCCCTCTGTAATCATCTTGACAATAAAATTAAATTAAAAATATATTGGATGTTTGTTTTTAGAGAAAAAGCCCTGTAACATTATTAAGAAATATTATACATATAAAAAAATAACCCTATTCCATGATTATCCTCTCCAGCTCATCCAAAGTTTTTCTGTCATCTTATAATTTACAAGAGCATGTGAGACAGCGTAGGCTCATAAGCTGTAATAATGACTTTCAGGTAGAAACATGTCTGTCACTACTATACATGTGAAATCTTTTGCAATATATTGGCTGTGACTGTAGCATGCACCCACAGGTAATAAATTAAGAAGATATTATCATATGCACTTTATAAAGTAAGTCTCAACTTTTACAACCATAGTAGGTTCATCAGCCAGTTTATAGAGGACATGCCAAATTCAAATAATTCCATAATAGCAAATGCCAAATCATAAATAGTGTATGAGATCATACACACAAGATCTCACTGAAGGTTTTGCACATCCCCTGAGGAGAGCAAGTTGTCCATATAATAAAATCAAGTTCTACTAAACATACTTACTGTGCCTGGTCTATGGCTTCCAAGGCCTTTTTACCACCAGTAGGAATCATTGTTCTCTAGGCAAGTAGGTCTATTACAGTTCTGGCACCAGAACATCTGTCACATCCGAGATCCAGGCAAACACTGAGATGAATAGGTTGTTTGAAATGAATCAGGAGCCAACTTGAAGTTCTACAAGCTGAAAGTAAAATAATTTGGGCATCAAAGAAAATAATGGCCCAAATCTGGTGGTAAATGTATAATTCTACCTATTTGGGATGTGGGGGGCAGAAGGATTGAGAGTTTGAGGCCAGTCCAGGCAAATGTAGCTACAGCCTACCTCAAAAAGATTTTTTAAAGCCAGGTATGATGATGAATATGTGTGAGCTGAGCTGAATGGGAGGCTGTAGGTAGGTAGGTAGGATCTCAATCTGAGGACAGCTCCTACAAGAAATATGAAATTCTGGGCTGGGGATATAGCCTAGTGGCAAGAGTGCCTGCCTCGGATACACGAGGCCCTAGGTTCGATTCCCCAGCACCACATATACAGAAAACGGCCAGAAGCGGCGCTGTGGCTCAAGTGGCAGAGTGCTAGCCTTGAGCGGGAAGAAGCCAGGGACAGTGCTCAGGCCCTGAGTCCAAGGCCCAGGACTGGCCAAAAAATATATATATATATGAAATTCTATGATACTCACTAGACACTACGTTGGAAATGAACTTTACAACTCTGAGAAGAGGGAATGCAGGAGAAAACAAAGGAAGGGTAACACTGTTCAAAAAGAAATTTACGCATTACCTTACTTATGTAATTGTAACCCTTCTATACATCACATTTACAATAAAATAAAAATATAAATAAATGGGCCATTAAAAAAGAAAAATATGAAATTCTAGTTGGGCATTGTGGCTCATACCTGTGAATTGCACACAAGAACTGTATACAATCCCCCCATAAAATCCTCCCTGAAAAATACCTAAAAGGTGAAAAAGAACTGGAGGCATGATTCAAGTGTTCAAATGGTAGAGATTAGTATTCATGAGACCCTGAGTTCAAACTCCACTAAATAGAAATAATAATGGCCACAGTGAATGAAAGTATCAATTTTCTTTTAAAAAAAATTCATTATATCCTCCTCCTATTATAAACAGCTAACAAATTTTACTGGTCTTCTTTGGAGGATGCTAAAGAATCAGCTTATTCTGAAAACTAGTAAATGAAGAGAAAGGATCACTCATTCTACCTTTCTGTTGAAGGTGTTCTTCAGACAGCAACATGGTTGATGAAGAATTCCAGCCAGTAAATAC
This sequence comes from Perognathus longimembris pacificus, assembly GCF_023159225.1. Classification (NCBI taxonomy): domain Eukaryota; kingdom Metazoa; phylum Chordata; class Mammalia; order Rodentia; family Heteromyidae; genus Perognathus; species Perognathus longimembris. Next base: position 79,810,520 of record NC_063161.1, on the reverse strand, counting down.
AGAAGTAATCATAGTAGTAGAAATTACTGTTTGGTGACCCTTAATCACCATTAGATGTTAGTAAAATGATTAATGAGGCACTGCAGAATGGATGAAAGAGGATGACAACTCCTAAAGAGACTGATTAACAATTACACCATAGACAAGAACTATCAAAAAGCAGTAACCACCCAAGGGGAGGTAATAGGAGCAGACAGCCCTACCTACTATATATTCTAGCTACAAAAGTATGCTTGAATCTTAAACTTACAGATTAACATTTGATAAGAAATACAGGGGCTAGAAGAATGTGACAAATGACATGAGAGGTAGAATCATCAAAATCTAGAATGTGGGAATGTTGACACTTCCCTCCAAGGATAGACCCAGGATGACCTTGGGGTCATTTCTTGGCATATGTTAAATTCATCAAAGTGATATGTTCAGGACAAAATGTTGGACTGAATGAGCGAATGAATGACCACTCACATATATGCTCCAGTCTACTACTACATTATTTTTTCCAATCCACTAGCTTTAAAAAAAATTATTCTATTCTAACTAAAAATATAACATTTTTCTTTCTACTTTTATTTTTTGATGGCAGTATTGGAGTTTGAAATCAGAGTCTCACACGTGATAGATACTCCACCACTTGAGGACTCTGCCAGTCTCTTTTTGTATTATTTTCTTTTTTTAAACTTAATTTTATTATCAAAGTGATTTACAGAGGTATTATAATTACATACCTAAGGTAGTGAGTACATTTCTTGTCATATTTGCTACCCCCATTTTCTCCCACCTTCCCTCCCCCCGATACCCCCACCCCAGAGTTGTACAGTTCATTTCCAACATATTGTCCTGTGAGTATTACTGTTGCATTGGTCTGCCATTTATCCTTTGTCTCATCATTTTGATGTTCCCCTTCCCTTCCCTAATTCAGATCCAGGTATATACAATACCTAGGGCACCAAAATGAAATACAGTAACAACAGGGGATAAACCATCAGAAAGAAAAATGAAATCAAGAAAAGAAACAATTTCACATAGTGCATTAAAAATGAAGGAGGAAGTAACAAGTTGGATAAGAAATGTACTCTCTGCCTTACATATGAAACTGTAACCCCTCTTTATATCACTTTAACAATAAGGAAATGGAAAAAATATCAACTCAACATGAATTAAATTCCAAAATGTAAAGTTGAAATGGAAAAACTCCTAGAAAAATAAATAAAAGTTCCCATAAAAAATAACAACAATGAAAAATTTCTTGTTTCCATATCTTGGAGTTCATTTCCCTTAGCTTCATCTTATATGACTCTATGTACATAGCTATTGAGCTATTATGGTCCTCTGTTAGGACTATCCTAGACATACATTAATTATCAGTAAAGAGGGAAAACATGGAACCAATGTTACTTTGGGTCTGGCTGACTTCACTTAATATGATTTTTTTCCAAGCCTTTCCATTTCTTTTGTAATGGGGTGAGGTCATTCTTTCTGATGGAAGTATAGAATTCCACTGTGTATATATACGCCATTTTCTTGATTCTTTCATCTACTGAGGGACATCTGGGTTGGTTCCATACTTTAGCTACCATATTTTCAAGATGGAGTCTTATGCCTAGCCTGGAGTGCAATCCTCCTATTTATGCTCTTCTTTCTCACTGGGATAACAGTCAAGCACCCCTGAGCCCAGACACTATGCTTCCCTTATAGCTTGTTATGGCAAGCAGGTGCCACCAAGCCCAGCCATCAACTGAGATGAAATCTTGAGAGTTTTTATGCCTGAATGGGCTTCAAGAGGAGATCCCTGAAATCCTCTGATCTCCATCTCCTGAATAGCTTAGGTTTGAATTACTGAACCTAGGATTCACTTCCTTCTTATGAATTAAGTAACCAATTTGCTCTTCTTATGAGAAGTCTCTTCATTTAAATAATCTTTCTACATTTTCAATTCAATATCAGTGTGTGTGTGTATGTTTACCCTGCATCTCCCTCATTCAACTTTAAAATTCCTGTGAAATGAGAAGACTATTATTTTCTCAAGAACTACAGACTCCTCTGTTAGATCTCCTATATATATATGCATACATCTATCTATATATAGTTATATCTATATTTCTATCCTTACCCATATCCATATTGATAGATATATATGTAGGTACTCCACTACACTAATCATACCCCATTTTTTGCTTTACTTATTTTTTAGTTAGGGTCTTGTATTTAAGCAGAAGTCAGCTGGAACTTAATCCTCCTGATTTCTACTTCCTAACTAACTAGGATTACTGGTATATGCCACCACATCTGGAATCATGGCATGTATTAAACACATTAATGCATTGTGTTCAGGACTTAATGCTTGACTGAGTGAATGAATGAGTGCTTACAAGCACCTCTTGGCTACTAGACATGTTTTTCCTTTCTACTCAAATACATAAAACACTGCCCTATGATTTTTCCTGAAAAACACACTGATCCTTGGATCAAGATGAACACCTGGCTTTACTATTGAGCCTCCAAATCTGGTCTCTTACATTAGTCAGAGTCCTCCAGAGAAATAGAAACAACAAGGGATGTAGAGAGGCATAAGAATAGATTTATTTTAAGAAATTAAAACTGAGATAATGGTGAATTTTTGAGCTATGGACTTGAGGATAATGGAATAGTTCAAGTTCAAGGCTAAAGATGATCTACTGGAAAAAAATGTTTTGCTTTGTAGAGTCTGATTTTTGGTCCATTAAAGATATTGGATGGAACAAAAATGGTTCACTCACATTATTGTGAGGAATTTGCCTTGCTCAATATCCACTAATTTAAAGGTTATCGTATCCCAAACAAGCCTTAACAGAAACATCCAGAATAATGTTTGACACCTGAAATTTATCAATCACATTCATTCCTTACCTACTCAAAGACATTTCATACCAGCCCCAACATTGCTGTTTCATGAATTTCCATCCTTGTTATGTTCATTCCTGAGTCAGAATCTCCTCCCTGAGTCTGATCCTAAATTTCACCCCCTTCCAGCCCTACATCAGCTTCCTATATCTTTTTTTTTCCCTAAGGGCTACAAGTCCAACCATCCAAAAACATAGACTATAAGAATTGTAAAGGAACTCAGAGTAAATTAAGTAAAGTCAATCCCTTTGTTTATTTACACTTAAGAGAAGCAAAGTAGCAATTCTGTGCTACTTACAGACCAAGACCTTTCTGGACCAAACTCCCAGTGCAAAGTTCCTCCAGGTGCACATGCAGGAGGAGTTTTGTCTATATGTCACTACAGTCATCGGAAGAAAGCAGGTTGAGCACACCCCAGGAAAGCAAAATGACCTGTCATATGGGAAGAAAACATAAGAAATGCTGCTTACTTCAGTGTTCATTCCCTCTATATTTTAAATTTTTATATGCATTTTAATGTTTTTATGTTTATACAATGGCACTTGTGTATTTTTTTTAGTAAATAAATGCAACGCATATAAAGAGGGACAAGCTAACATATGTGTAAAAGGTTTTGCTCTTGGCATGGTAGTTCACACCTATAATCCAAGATACTTAAAAGATGGAGACCAGACCTAGGCAAAAGCATCAGTACCAGCTGAAAAAGAATCAAATGTAAAAAGGGGTTAAGACATGGTTCAAGTGGTAAGGCCCTTGTCTTGGTTTAATCTTTGATACTGCCAAAAATAATTCAACTTTCAACTGGTAGGGTTATAGCACCCCACCTCTCTCATACACACACATATTTAGTAGCATCTTTCCATAGGCTGTCATGGCAACTCCAGAGCCTCTAGTACCACTAAACTATCTATCTTTTGCACCTGGAGGAACTTTGCACTGGGAGTTTGGTCCAGAAAGGTCTTGGTCTGTAAGTAGCACAGAATTGCTACTTTGCTTCTGTTAAGTGTAAATAAACAAAGGGATTGACTTTACTAAATTTACTCTGAGTTCCTTTACAATTCTTATAGTCTATGTTTTTGGATGGTTGGACTTGTAACCCCTAGCAAAACTATCTATCTTTGGCCAAGAAACTGTTGATACATTTTGAAGAAAGGCTCCATTTTTGCTTTCACCATTACTTTGTGAAATGCCTATGTTTTTTAAGTCATTCAGTAAAACCCATGGCTTGAGGAAGTTGCTACCTGTTCATATGCCTAAGGACCCTTAAAGGCAATAGCTTTCATTTACAGAATTTTTCATGAAAATTATGGGAATGATAAGGCAAAGAGTAGGCTAAGAACAATGACCTCCGCTTGCTGAGACATCTGGGCAGTGTTTTTCTAAGTGCTCATTAATAGTTTATTTTATCAGCTTTCCAGAGATGGAGCAGGTATTAATTGAAAAGCAAATACTTGTATATAGAGAGAGGAGAGACACGGCAGCCTATAGCTGACAACATCTCTGTTAAGCCAAAGGCAACATTCTTGTCTAACTGGGATATGGGATTCACACTTTACCAGGTCCAAAAAGGCAACATACAACCTCTGACCTAAAGGCTTCAAGTCCAAGTTTGCTCATTCTGGATCACAGGAAAGAAGGCTGAGTGCTAAAGAGCTTTGCATCCAAGACTTATGGAATCATAATTTACATAAACATACTTAGCAATTATCTCTAAAGAGAAAAAAAGTTAAATGCTTCCATTCCTGATTTTAAGTTCCTGGCTTATACTGACTATGCAAGATATTCTACTTTTAATGGACATGAAAAGACATTTCTTTTTTTGGCCAGTCCTGGGCCTTGGACTCAGGGCCTGAGCACTGTCCCTGGCTTCTTCCCGCTCAAGGCTAGCACTCTGCCACTTGAGCCACAACGCCGCTTCTGGCCGTTTTCTGTATATGTGGTGCTGGGGAATCGAACCTAGGGCCTCGTGTATCCGAGGCAGGCACTCTTGCCACTAGGCTATATCCCCAGCCCCGAAAAGACATTTCTATTTAGGAAATGACTGTGCTCATCTCCATACACAACAGCAGAAAAAAAATAAGCTTTATCACCTTCAATTTAAGAAAATTTTCCAAAAGAATATCTAATTCTTTCCATAGAATGTAAAGAAACTGGCCAGAGAATTATCCCTCTCTGGATGTTTTATAAATAAACACATCTTCAGTATTTCCTCAATAGAAAAGATAGCTGATTACATAATTTACCAAATTAATTAGTTAAATATGATCATTCATTCCTCTGATCTAGCTCTTTTCCATCATACAGGCAAATGTGTTGAAAGTCAGATTAATTATGTTTACAGAACACTGTTCAGAAAAACACTATTGTCAGCTGCAGGTGTTCCCACACCTGGTGAACACACCAGCCTCTGTTCAGGAAATTATTATCAGTTCTTCCTGCTCTCCTTCCTGTAGTCAGAAATAGGTTGTACAATGACATGATGATCTATACGAGCACATTTTTTCATCTAGAATTGCAAACTATAAAGAGAGTGGTCCCAGCGGCTCAGCTCTGCCTGCCTGTGATTGCGCAAACATCTGCAAGGTGCAATCAGGGCACAAAAACAGCCAAAACAATTTCCCTAGGGGGAGCTGAGCCATACACCTCTGTGAGATGCTTAGAAGAAGGGAGAACAGCACACAGGCACATGTGCAATAAGATTTCAATCACTGGTATTTTCTCCACAGACTAAGAAAGAAATTAGGAAAACAGTTCCATTCACAGTAGTTGTCCAGACAACAAAATGTTTGCATATTAACTAAGTAAATGTAATTAGTACATGTCTAGGATAATCCTAGCAGAAGATTACAATAGCTCAATAGACACGTCCATATGAACACGTAAGATGATGCTAAGCAAAATGAACTCTGAGTTATAGAAACAAGCCGTTTATCATAGTTGTTGTTCTTTTCTTTTTTTTCAAATTTTTATTATCAAACTGATGTACAGAGAGGTTACAGTTTCATATGTTAGGCTTTGGATACATTTCTTGTACTGTTACCTTGTCCCTGATACCCCCCTCCCTCCTCCCCCTTTCCCTTTTGTTGCTGTTATTTTCAACATACCATGTGAAATTATGCCCTTTTTCTTTTGTCTCTCTTTCCTGTGGTTTTACCTCTGATATTACTGTAACTGAGTTTAGTACCCTGGATATTGTATATACATGTATTGAAACTAGGGAAAGGAAAGGGAATACCAAAATCGAGAGACAAAAGATAAAAAGACAAACCAATGCAACAGCAATACTTACAAAACTATATGGTGTAAACCAACTGTACAATTCATGGCGGGGAGGAGAAGGAAATAGAGAGGGGGAGGTGAAGGAAAAATGAGGGAGGAGGTAACAAGTTGGGTAACAAATGTACTCACTGCCTTACATATGAAACTGTAACCCCTCTCTACCTCACTTTGACAATAAAGAAATGGGAAAAAAATATTTCAATCACTGCCTAGACAAAGTTACTTGATGGACTGGATACAATAGTTTCTTTTTATTATCAAAATTAATGTTAAATAATGATTAAGTGTGAAAATAAATTTAAAAAAACAAACCTTGTATTTTATTTAGGAGACTCTGCAAATGTGAAAAGTTCTTTAAATGTGTTCAGAATCCACCAATCGTGGAAATATTTGCCTCTAAGGGGCAGGCACCAGTCCCAAATGCAGAGAAAGCAAAATTGGTAGAACTTTAGCCACAAATGAAGAACTCACACTTAAAAGCCCTAAGAGAGTGGGTGCAGAAGTTTGAATGAACTATGCTAACCAGGAAGAAAATATTTTATTTTTGAGCCATAGAATGAAAAAGTTAAGACTTGGTTTGAAGTTCTTTCTAGCTGGAAAATGAAAATAGTTTATTTTTCCTGTTGCCAATAATGATTGGCCTGTTAACTGTTTTGAGAGAGATAATTCCCAAAGCAAGGATCTGAATGCAAAACTCACATGACCCTGGGTATTGTACATTTGTTTATCTGAATTAAGGAAAGGAAGAGGAACATCAAAATGGTGAGACAAAGGACAAAAGGCGAACAAAACTTGTCACAAAACTTGTATAAACTTGTTATAAAAGGTAACAAGTTTGACAACAAATGTACTCACTACCTTACGTATGTAACTGTAACCTCTCTGTACATCACCTTGACAATAATATTAAAAATTTTTAAAACCCATGTGACCTAGTTCGCAATAAACATCTCAATGAAATCCTTTCTTTCATGGCCAAAGATTGATCTATTATCCCTAAATAGTCTCTTCTTAGAAGTATGACCCTTTGGACCAAACATAATACTACAGTAACCTTAAAAATGAAGCATTCCAGTAGGAATGCTTCTCAAAATTAAAGCTCAGTGATATTAAGTGTAGAAAGATGGCTCATGCCTCTAATCCTAGATATTCAAGAGGATAAAATCTGTATGATCTTGGGTCAAGGTCAGCCCAGGCAGAAAAATCTGCAAGATTCCATCTCCAAAAGAAACTAGAAAAAAACAAAACAAGCAAGTTGAGCAAACTTAAGGACCCTGAATTCAAACCCCAATACTAGGGAAAAAATAATAACTTGAAACATTCCATGTGATGCTGGGCAAATTACCTGGCCATTCTAAGTACAGTATTCTGCTAATTAAATTGTAGCTTATGATACGGAAATGGAGTTGATTAGATAGAGCTGCTTTGAAGGTTATATGAGTTACTATATGGAAAACTTAGAAGGTAAGGCATATAGCAAATGATCAGTAAGTACTAGCTATTGCTAAAGTTTGCAACTAGAAGCTTCCCCAAAAGCTCAGGTGTTAAAGCCTTCATCCCTCGCTTGTCACTCTAGGTAGGCAGTGGAAACTTTAAGTGGTGGGACTTGTAGGAGGGTTGAGACAATTAGGTGTGTTCCCTTTAAGGGGAAATGGGGATACCATTTTCCTTTTGCTCTCTCTCATAATGATGGGGCCAATCACTTATGGATTGAAACGTGGAAACCAAATTAAACCTTTCTTTATGATAGTCTTTATTACAGTATCAGTAAACTAACACAACTACAATTAATACTATTTTCTTGTGACACATTAGTCATAGGTCAGTTTAATTTTCACCTTTTCTGAAAACATGCTGTTTAGGAAGAATGAAGGCACAGGACATTGGAAATTGAGGAAGAAGTAACTAAGAGCCAGAATGAAAGCAATAAGCAATAGAAGTCAATGAATCTTAAGCTGACCAGAGTGGAAACTCCTTGAAGAGGGCTAAATAAGTGCACAGTAAAAAATTAAAGGACCTAGAATAGTTGGGCAACATGGCACACACTCTAATCTTAGTTACTTGAGGACCAGAAGTTAGGAGAATCCCAGTTCAAGGCCAACTCAGGCAAAGAATAGTTCAAGCCAATCCCCACTGAACAGGAAAAGTTGATCACTGTGATGCATGCCTTTCATTTTAACCATCAGTAAGTATAAAATAGAATATTCATGGTTCAGGATGAATGGTTCAGGATCTTGTCTCAAAATTAACCAAAGCAAAGTGCTCAATCAGCAAAATATCTGCCTAGAAAGCACAGAACCATGAATTCAATTTCAAGTATTCCTAGTTTCTTCCCTTTTTCTTCCTTCTTCTTTCCTTGCTTCCTTCTTTATGTTTGTTGAAAGGTATCTCAGTTGGGAGAAAACAAAGAAGCCATATTCTGAGAGGCCAAATTGGGAGTCTTTATTGGAGCGCTGTTATGGACAGGTGGATTCCTGTCTCAAAGGCCTGCAGCCCAGTACAGAGAGTGAACAAAGTCTCTAAAGACATAAAGTATATGCTTGGGTTGGGACCAAGCCTTGACAAAAGCAAACTTTATTAGGAAGTAGCTCAGGTACAAACAGAATTCTCCATTTTGAAAGTAGCTCAGGGATCAGCTTAACTCTCCCATAGAAGGGATACACTTCAGATTTTCCATTTAGGGAGACAGCCTCAGAGGTGAGTGAATCAAGCCATTAAGTCCAGAATTTCTTGAAACCAAGCTTTCCTAAGGGTATGACACCTGCATTTCTCTGAAGCAAAGCTCTCCTAGCTCACCTTGAGTTAAGTATCTGTAAATTCAATGAATGACCTCTCTCAGCTCTAGGCTTTGTAGCACTGGGTGGAGAGCTCCCTCCACCCAGCAAGGTATCAGGATGTCTATGAGAACAAGGTAACATTAATCAGACTCAGTCTCCTTACTTAACTTTCTTGCTTGCTTGCTTTTTTTGGTACTGGTACTAAGGCTTGAACTCATGTCCCTGCATCCTTGTTTGGCTTTTTTGCTCAAGGCTGGAGTTATACCACTTGAGCCATACCTCCACTTTCTAATTTATTATTTTCTCTTTTTTTTCAAATTTTTATTATCAAACTGATGTACAGAGAGGTTACAGTTTCATACGTTAGACATTGGATACATTTCTTGTACTATTTGTTACCTTGTCCCTCATACCCCCTTCCCCCCTCCCCCTTAACCTTTCCCCACCCTGAGGTGTTCAGTTCACTTACACCAAACAGTTTTGCAAGTATTGCTATTGTAGTTGTTTGTCTTTTTTTACCCTGTGTCTCTCAATTTTGGTATTTCCTTTCAATTTCCTACTTCCAATACCAGTATACACGGTTTCCAATATACTCAGATAAGATTACAGAGATAGTGTAGGTACAACCACAGGAAGGTGATACAAGAACATCATCAATAGTAGAAGCTACAGATACACATGGGACATTGAAAGTAGTTACAACTGTGATGTAACAATTGTCTCCATAACATGGAGTTCATTTCACTTAGCATCGTCTTAGGTGTTCATAAGGGTATAGCTATTGGGCCTTGTGATGCTCTGCTATGAGTTGCCTAAACCTGTACTAATTATTCCCAATAAGGGAGACCATAGAGTCCATGTTTCTTTGGGCCTGGCTCACTTCACTTAGTATAATTTTTTCCAAGTCCTTCCATTTCCATACAAATGGGACAATGTCATTCTTTCTGATAGAGGCATAAAATTCCATTGTGTATATGTACCACATTTTCCTGATCCATTTGTCTACTGAGGGGCATCTGGGTTGGTTCCAGATTTTTGCTATGACAAATAGTGCTGCGATGAACATTGTTGTGCTGGTGGCATTACTGTGGTTTTGTTTGTGGTCTTTTGGATAGATACCCAAAAGTGGGGCTGCTGGGTCATAGGGGAGTTCTATATTTAGCCTTCTGTGGAATCTCCATACTGCTTGCCAGAGTGGCTGAACCAGTTTACATTCCCACCAACAATGAAGTAGGGTTCCCATTTGACCACATCCCCTCCAACAATTGTTATTGTTAGTTTTCTTGATATATGACATTCTTACTGGGGTGAGATGGAATCTCAATGTTGTTTTGATTTGCATTTCGTTTATGGCCAGTGATGTAGAGCATTTTTTCATATGTCTCCTGGCCATTCTCATTTCCTCATCAGAGTATTCTCTTTGTAAGTCTTTAGCCCACTTGATGAGGGGGCTATTGATTCTTTGTGGTTTTGTTTTGGAAGAGGGTAATTTTTTTAGTTCTGCATATATTTTAGATATGAGGCCTTTGTCCATTGAATGGCCGGTAAAGATCTTCTCCCAGTCTGTGGGCTTTCTGTTTATCTTGCGAGCTATGTCCTTTGCCATGCAGAAGCTCTGCAGTTTGATGCAGTCCCATTTATCCAACCTTTCTTTGATTTGTAGCCTTTCTGGGTCTTTGTTAAGGAAGTTCCGTCCTGTGCCAAGGAGCCCAAGTGTTTCTCCTACTCCTTCCTTTAGTGTTTTCAGGGTGTCTGTTTTGATTTCGAGGTCTTTAATCCATTTGGAATTGATTTTGGTGCAGGGTGATATATAAGGATCTAGTTTTAGTTTGTTGCATGTGTTGAGCCAGTTTTGCCAGCACCATTTGTTAAAGAGGCTATCTTTCTTCCATACTATTGTTTTAGCTCCTTTATCAAAGATTAAGTAGGCGTAGTTCTGTGGGTTCATTTCTGGGTCTTCAATTCTGTTCCATTGGTCTTCAGGCCTGTTCCGGTGCCAATACCAAGCTGTTTTTATTACTACGGCTTTATAATACAGCTTGAAGTTGGGTATTGTAATTCCTCCAGCACTGTTCTTTCTGCTTAGGATTGTTTTTGCTATAGAGGAAGCAATCCAGAAATTCATATGGAACAATAATTTATTATTTTCAATAGAGGATCCTTGCTTGAAGATTTCTTTGACTGATACCAAGAGACTGACTGTTTTGTTCATGGCTGTAACCCTAAACTACTTAGAAGGCTGAGATCTGAGGATTTCAGTTTGAAGTCAGCCTGAACAAGAAAGTCCATGAAACTCTTATCTCCAATTAGCCAACAAAAAGCATAAGAATAGTAGTAAGAATACAACATGCAGCCTGAGCGTTCCCTGTTTGCATGAGTCACAGGAAGATGCCTAATGCTGTTATCCTAAGTTAAAACAATTCCCATTTGTGTGATTATTCCAAGGTTGCAGGTGGAAGAACAAAATCCAAATGCCTGACACGGCAAAGATCTGTCAGAAACTGTAAATGTATGCAGATGTGATTTTTCCAGTATTGCACCGCTTCCCAGAAGTTGGCTCTTGTCTGGAGGTATTGGTTGCAGTGGGAGCTGCTTTGCAGTTGCTGAATCAGTCCAATAGGATCAGAAGCTAAGTAAACTTCCTCTGCAACAATAAAGACCTGCTAAACAAAGGATTATCCCCTGGTGGGAAAAAAGGATGCCTTTGCTGTCAGTCATCCCACCCTTCAGGGGGGAAAAAAACCTCCTGAAAGGCAGACTCCAATGCTTACAAATAGAGCAGCTTTTCCAAATCTGATTATGAGCCCTTTGGGCTTTGAAAATTATGGCAGTTTATGAAAAGTAACCACAGAATCCTCTGGGAGTGTGGAGAAGGGCTTGGTGGGGAGCCTCCTGGGAGGGGAAAAACTCAAGCTCAGACCCTCCAGATGGGGTTGCCAAGTAAAGAACTTTCCATCCCCACTGCAAGTAATAGTTTGGCTTAAACAACAACAACAAACAACAAGCAAGTTCTTTTTGTTGTTCCAATTGGCTTTGTTTTACTCATGTAGATATTTGTGACTGAGAAAGAAAAGATCTCTCCTGAAATTACAAACGTTATGCACAATATAAAACAGGATGAGCTAGAGTCAATGGAAATGTCCCTCTTTACAACATAGACATAAAGAAAATGCAGTGCCTGGAGTTGTTTTAGTTATGAACGTGACACACCAGAAAACTCAAAGCTAAAGTAGGGCTTGTGGCCCCCCTGGCCCTCTCTTGCTGTGATAGTCCTTTCTAATCAATCATGATACTATTGCTTCCTAGCAAAAGATTCCAGACATTTATCCATCTACTTGAGATGGCATGGGCGGGGGGGGGGGGGGGGGGCGGAAGGGCTGAACCAACCTGAGAAAGCACTGGGGCATCTCTGAATTGGCACTGAATATAAGTATCTGAAAGAGCAGACTAAGCACCACAGTGTGAAGAAAAGAACACTAACTAGGCTTGGACTGTGGTTACTTAATAGCAGTGTACAAGGGAACCACCTGACAGGCTTGATGAAGCCTTGCGGGGCTCCACTCCCCAGAATTTCTGATTGAATAGATTGTAGGTTTCTGAAAATGGCATTCTTAACGAAGTTCCAGGTGATAGTGATCTTTGTTCAGAGACCACAATTAAGAACCACTGGATTTGAGGACAACGTAATAGACTGATAACCGTTCTCACACCTATGTCCATGCCCTAACCCCAGGGACCCATCAATGCCAATTTAAATGGTAAGGTTTCTAAGTGAAACACGTTGACCTGAGTTACCTGGTGGAGCTTACCATGAGATGAAAATTTATCCACTGTGGAAGCTTTAACCCCTAATATTATGATACATGAAGGTAAGGTCTCTGGGATGTAATTAGGTTTAGCTAATATCATAACCAGGAGGCTCACATGATGGGGGGAAGAGACTAGAATGTGATCTCACCCCTCATTTCCCTCTCCCCCTCCCCCTGGGAGGAAAATGAAAAAGGGCCATCAGCAAACCAGGAGAACCCTCACCAAGACCTTGTCTATGCTAGCACTGGAGCTTAAATTTCTCATCCTCCAGAATGGAGGATGTTGTTTAAAACAGCCGACATACCAAAGGAGCCTAAAACAGGCCCTGAATGCTACCACAAGGATCCTTAGAAGAAAAGTGGAGGAGATTCGAGGAACAAAAGAGAAGGCAATGGGACCAAAGAGGCAGAGGTAGAAACAATGAAGCTTCAAACCCAGGGATTGTGTGGCTGGATAAACTAGGAACAGATTCTTCTCCAAGCTCTCTGTGGAAGCTTGGCTCTATGGACACCTTAATTTTAACCAAGTGGACTTGTGACCTCCAGAACTATGAAAAAATAAAGGGTTTTTTTTAATTAAACTTTTTTATTGTCAAAGTGTGGTACAGAGGAGCTACAGATTCATATGTAAGGCAGTGAGTACATTTCTTTTTCAACTTGTTACCTCCTCCCTCATTTTCCCCCACCTTCCCCTCCCCCTCCCTCTCTCCCCAACCCCATGAGTTGTGCAGTTGGTTTATACCAAATGGTTTTGTAAGTATGGCTTTTGGAATGGTTTGTCCTTTTGTCCTTTGTCTCTCAATTTTGATATTCCCTTTCCTTTCCCCAGTTCTAATACCCATATAAACATTATCTAGGGTATTTGGATGAGATATAGTGGTAGCGGGAGTACAACCACAGAAAGGGAATACTAGAGAAACAAGGTATTTAAGCCCTTACATTTCTTGATCTTGCATGAATAAGACATAATTATGGTATGTCCTTGAGATTTTGAAATATTTTTAACTGCAAATAATCTGTTAATACAAGTATCAATCATGCTAAATATGATGTATAATTTAAAGAAAGTTCAACAATAGAAACATTTTTATTATACATTTATATTTTTATACTTACAGAGGAGAGAATCCTGGTACAGTAATGTGTACTAATTATCTATACTGTATAACATATTACCATAAACATGTAGAATATTGTCACATAGTCTGAAGGTCAAATTTTGCTGATAGTGCTAAAAGTCTTACAAGAGGATGTGTTGTCCATGTGTCAGCCAGGGCTGGATTTTCATCAACATCTCAGGAAAGAAGCATTCACCTCCCTTAGTATATTGCCAATTGGCAACATTTGATTCCTTTTAGCTCTGTAAGTTCTAAGGCATCTTGCTTCTTCAAAGCCAGGAAAGGAAGAGAAAGACTAGAGTTGGTCTTGTAGTGTGGTAAAGCCGTATTTAACCTAACACAGAATACCATCTCGTGGTCCTTGCCGTAGTCTATCAGTTTAAAACAAGTCACAAATATATCAACACACAGGTAGGGTAAGATCATATAACAACATGAACACCTAGAGGTGGGAACTATGGGAGGAAGGGATAATTCAAGAATCTAGTCTGTTCGCAAGCCCTTCTTCTATCCTCTGATGAACTTTATCAGGTTTTCATCTATTTATGTTTTATGCAGGTCTTGAATAAAACTCTCTGTTACCAAAGGTCTGGCCAAGAGAAGATAAGGAAAGATTGTAGGAAATGAGGATACAATCAAGTTAGAAATGAAGATGAATTTTCCCTTTGATTCCCTTATAGGTGTTCACAAGTTACTGGGCCTATACCTTTTGGAACCTTTCCTTGAGATCTTCTCAGAGAGAGATTTTTGTCAGTAGAACAATACTGGAGTTTGAGCATGGCCTCAGGCTTTTTAGCAGGGAAAAAATGCTGACCATTTATAAAACCATAATAATAAACAGAATCCATCTAGAATCCATCTTGTCAAAAAATATTTCACTTCTTCCAATAAAGAAAAGCCCAGCACCAAACAAATTCAATACTGAATTTTATCAGAATTTTAAACACCAATGTTCCTTAAGGTGTTTCACAAATGAGAAAAGAGAGGAGCATTCTCAATTCATTTCACAAAGCCAGTATTACCCTGATATCAAATAAGAAAAGGACTCAACAACCACAGCAACAAAAAATATACATATTCTTATGAACATAGGTCTAAAATCCCCAATAAAATATTCAAATTCAATAACACAATTACTCAACAACACAAATTCAATAGCACAATAACACAACAACTAATATTCAATAACACAATTAAAAAATAATATACTATGACCAAAGAAGGTTTAGTCTATGAATGAAAATCAATAAAAGTAACAGAGCACACCAGTAGAATCAAGGAACAAAATCACATAACCAGCAATAGATGCAGAAAAAGGCTTTGTCAAAAGAAACTAAAGAGATACAAACAAATAGGAAAGAACTCAAATTATCCCTCTTTGCAAATACTATACTATATTTAAAACTTCCTCCAAAAGATAAATAACCATTTTAGATCTGATAAACACTTCCAACAAAGGAGCAGGATAGAAAATCAACATACAAAAGCAGTCATTTCTCTGTACACCAACATGAATTTGATTAAAAGAATTCAGGAAAATAATCCTATATACCAAGGCATAAACATAACCAAAAATTTTAAAGACATCTGTTTTAAGAATTATAAGGCAATGAAGAACTAGATTGAAGAAAACAACAGATATTCATGGAGTGGCAAAATTAATATTACTAAAATGGCCATATTATCAAAACTGATGTGTAGGTTCAACACAATCACCATCATCAATGACATTCCTCATAGAAGCTGAAAAAATGTTGCTCATGTCTGTAATCCTAGCCACTCATGAGGCTGAGACCCAGAGAATAGTGGTTCAAAGCCAGCTTGAGCAGAAAAGTCCTTGAGACTCCATCTCTAAAATAACAGGACTAGAAGTAGGACTCAATTGGTAGAACACCAAATGAGCAAGCAAAGGAAGAAGGAAACAAAAGACAAGGAAAAAGTGGAAGAAGAGGGGGAGGAGTGACTAGAACAAAATAGAAAGAAAACAGCCTTTAAAAGTTCATATGAAAACAAAAAAGACCTTGACTAGCCAAAGCAATTCTGAACAAAAGGAATAATGTGGAAATTATCATAATAACTGACTACCTAGCCACACTAATAAAGGTAGCATGGTACTGGCAAAAACAGGCCAATAGAAGATCCAGAAATAAGTTCATCTAACCTGCACAATAATCTGATGCTTGACAAAAGTGCCCCCAAAATACTACACACACACAAAAAAATAGTAAATAAAAAACAGGCCAGGCGCTGGTGGCTCACACCTGTAATCCTAGTTCCTCAGGAGGCTGAGATCTGAGGATCGTGGTCAAAGCCAGCCTGAGCAGGAAAGTCTGTGAGAACTAACTGTCCCAAAAGGCCTGAAGTGGATAAGATGGAGCTATGGCTCAAGTGATAGAGCACTCACCTTAAGCACAGTGCCCAGGCCCTGAGTCCCTAAGTTCAAGCCCCAGGGATCTGTCTGTATCCCACCCACCCCATCCCCCCAAAAAAAGAAAAGGCATCTTCTATTTTTTTCAAGGTGTTTCTCTAAATCAGTTTCTTAAAGCATATATTACTTGTGACAGGGGATTTAACTGTGACATTGCCATGAATATGTACAATATATCTATAAGGTGTGTTTGTATATGTAATAGATACATATCTATCATATCAAAAGATAGCCTCTTTAATAATAAATAGAATGGAAAAAATTGAAATTCACTTTAGAGGACTGAAACTAGATCCTGGTTTCATCCTATAAAAAATTCAAATCAAAATGGATAGAAAACTTCAAGACAACACCCAAAACTTTGAAACTACTAGAGGAAAATGTAGGGAAATGACTTAAAAATCTAGATATAAGCAACAGCTTTCTTAATAGAACTCCAGTAGCTCAGAAATTAATAGAAACTTTAATTAATGGGATTTACCTTAAAAAGAAAAAGGAAGACTGCTGTAACAGCCAAAGAAACAACCTAGAGAATGGAAGAAAATCTTTGCCAAATATTTATCTAATAAAGGTCTAATATCCAGAACACATAAGAACACAAAAAAGAAAACACCAAAATAACAACAAATATTTCTGTCAATAAATGAGAAATTAAACTGAACAGACAAGATGTACAATAAATATGAAAAATGCTCAGTATCCTTCTCAAGAAAAGACACATCAAAACTACATTGAGGGGCTGGGGATATAGCCTAGTGGCAAGAGTGCCTGCCTCGGATACACGAGGCCCTAGGTTCGATTCCCCAGCACCACATATACAGAAAACGGCCAGAAGCGGCGCTGTGGCTCAAGTGGCAGAGTGCTAGCCTTGAGCGGGAAGAAGCCAGGGACAGTGCTCAGGCCCTGAGTCCAAGGCCCAGGACTGGCCAAAAAAAAAAAAAAACTACATTGAGAATCCATCTCACCCCAGTCAAAGTGACTATCATCAAGGAAACAAAAAATGAAAGGGTTCAAGATGTGGCTCATGTGATGGAGGGTTTTTCTGACAAGCACAGGTTCCTGAGTTCAAAACTCAGTTCCAAAAGAGAGACAGAGACAGAGACAGACGAACACATTGACAGTGAGAAGAAAAGAAAACAAATGTTCATCAGGATATAGGGGAAAGGAGCTCTAATTCATAGCAGTAGGAATGCAAATAAGTGCAGTCACTGTGGAAATTGGTATAGAGGTTCCTCAAAAAAATACAAATAATTTTTTCTTTGATTCATCAATACCACTTCTGAGTATATACCCCAAATAATCAACTGAGCTTACCACAGAGATGCCCATATACCCATGTTTATTATAGCACTATCCACAATGGCAAAATTATTGAAGCAGCTAAGGTGCCTGTCATCTGATGAATGGATCAAAACATATTTTATATATACCAATGGAGTTTACTCAGTTATAATGAAGAATGAAATTGTACTGCTTGCAGGAAAGTGGATGAAATTAGAAAACATCATGATAAATGACATAATCCAGGCCCACAAAGGCAAGTATCAGACATTTTGTCTCATATGGAGAGGATGGGACAGGTTAAGAATTTTTAGATGTTTGACTCACAAAAATGTCCTGTTGTTTGCAGGACACATTAACCTAAGTTCTGCTTCCTGAATAGTATCAACAGATTTGGAGGTCACATAATTGTTAAGAAAATGGAAGAGAAAGGAAGGAAACAGGCTGGACTCGATCTTCCACAGGCAAGGACTGTTTATTGAGATACAGCAATGAGGGGCACAGCCTTTCCTTGGGCCTGGAGACTGTGCCAAGAGGTGGGACAGGAGTTGGGTTTTTATAAAGTCTGAGCAAGGAAGCAGAAATTAATGAAAAGGCCATTAGGTCTAGGGAGGTGGGGGGTCTTTTTGGTTGGACCCACAGTGGAATGTGTACAGCCAGGCTTAGGTAGATTGCCCTGTCTGTGTCGTGACAGCAGTCTGCACTTATCTTTGGTGGCTTTCCTGACATCTGTATGCACCTGGGAAAACAGGGTGGGGGTCAATCCTTCAGTGATGACTGGTGATGAAATATTACTAAGCTTTCATTTTTTTCAAGTGCGTACACCAATATGTTTATAATTATTAGTGTTAGGATTTGAGTGATCTAAATTTCTTCATTTTGAGTCTCTTCCCAATTTCCTTCAATAAATGTGCATTAATTTGGAAAGTAGAGACTAGGGATATAGGTCGGTGGTGGAGCACTTGCCTGGTATATACAAGATCCTGGGTTCAATCCTCAGCACCATTAGATAAATAGGGAGAAAGAGAGTGAGAGAGAGAAAGAGAGAGAGAGAGAGAGAGAGAGAGAGAGAGAGAGAGAGTGTGTGTGTGTGTGTTCAGGTTGGAGATGCAGTCAGTAGCAGACTGCTTGCCTAGCACGCAGAAAGCCCTGGATTCCATCCCTCACAAGAAAGATAAGTAAAGTAAATCAAACTGAGGCTGTTTGGGCAGTAATAGAGTTAGAATTCATAACCTCACACTTACTGGGGTCCTACCACCTGAACAATGTCCCCCTTCAGCCCTTTTCATTCTGTTGATTTTTCAAATAGGGGTTTGTGTAGGTTTTTTTTAATCCCTTTCCATAGTTGAAGTGATGGGCACAAATCATCCAACCACAATTTTGTTCCTATTTGAGGTCTTGTGAGTTGTCTTATCTAGACTGTCCAAGAACCAAGACCTGGGCTGGGGATATGGCCTAGTGGCAAGAGAGCTTGCCTCGTATACATGATGCCCTGGGTTCGATTCCCCAGCACCACATATACAGAAAATAGCCAGAAGTGGCGCTGTGGCTCAAGTGGCAGAGTGCTAGCCTTGAGCAAAAGGAAGCCAGGGACAGTGCTCAGGCCCTGAGTCCAAGGCCCAGGACTGGCCAAAAAAAAAAAAAAAGAACCAAGACCTTCCCAATCTTAGTCTCACACATACCTGAGAGAGCAGGCACATGCCACCATGCTTAACTACTGGTTGTGATGGGGTCTTAGGAAATTTTTGCCCAAGCTAGCTTTCTACCACAATCCTTCTAATCTGTGCCTCCGGAATGGCTAGGATTACAGTTGTGAGTACCTGATTAAAAAAATAAATAAATAAAAATAAAACAAAAACAAACCTATCACATTATCAATCAAGTAACAAAATGTTTTGCTTGAGTTAACATTCAGAATCCGTGTCCCATCTCACTAGCACAAACCAATTCACTTCTCATTGGTACCTGGGTTTACCCATCAACCCTACAATAGGTCTATATCCTAGATGGAAAATGTCTCTTTCTCCTTGACATTTTTCTGGAGCTGATAACCACGTCTTGTCTCTAAGATTCATATTTGAAGGTAGAAAATAGGCTAGGCTCTTGATGTTTCACTCATGTTCCAGTCTTACTTCAGATACTGCATTTTTAACTTCTAGCTTGATTCAAAACAAAGACCACATTGAGTTTTTCCTCCAACTGATCTCCAACTAACTGCTCAAAAAAGCCAGAAGTGGATGAGGTGAAGCTGTGGCACAAGTGGTAGAGCACTAGCCTTGGGCAAAAAAAGCTCAAGGACAGTGTCCAGGTCCTGAGTCCCTGAGTTTAAGCCCCAGGGACCCACCCACCCAAAAAAAAGAAAAGACATCCTCTATTTTTTTCAAGGTGTGTCTCTAAGTCTATTTTATAAGCACCACCACATAAAATACAATTATTTTCATAGTCAGCCTAATACCTACACAAATCAAAACAGAGGTTAAAGAACCTTCTAAAGTCACACAACTGAGTGGCAGAGCTTGAGTTGTGCTCAAGCCACCCGACTCTAATGTTTGTACTATTATCCACAGTACTTACTCTTACTCACACTAGTTTGCTATTAGCATGATTAATAGCACAGGGCTTTTTACTCTTAAGGATTTTGTTTGGGGCAGTAAATTACATGTTTATCTAATTGTATTGGGAAGAAAACTCCTAGGAGCCTTTCAAAGACTGTAGGGCTCAGCCAAGGTGTTCTTTCCTCCATGTACCACTGACTAGAGCAAACACTTTAGGAAGGAGGAACTGCCCTATGCTAGAAAGTGAAAGGCTCCATATCCAAATTGCAATGTTAGGGACACCGTTTAGGTGCTAATTCCCTACAGTTGAGATCAGCAAAGATGGGAAGCTGCCTGCTTTGCAGGAAGCTGGCTTCTCAGCATGGGATGAGTCAGATATTCCATAGTCAGGTTGTGATTTTCTTCCCCAGAGAGTGAAACCCCTCAGGCACTCTTCAGTTATGCCCATTGAGTGGAATCCACAGAACTCTTAGAAATGTGTAAATAGGACAGCACAGTTTGCTGCACTCAATTTACTTCCTCTAATCTGCATCTACCTCCGTAAGAGACAGAGAGGAGGAGCCTTGCTTCAGTTCCACCTGGAAGCCTTTCCTGCTTGCAAATTGACAGATGCCAGGCCAGATGGCCCTGATCTCCATTTTAAGGTGTGTTTTTTCTGAGTGCTGGAGCTGTGTGGAGAACTACTTCGGACCAACTTCTTGATGTTAGATACCTTCCAATTGCTGTGAAAAAATACCTGAGATAAACAAAAATGACATGAAAAATCATCGTTGTTAATTCAACTATAAAAATATTATGTAATGACAATTATACGAAAGTCTCATGAGAAAAAGAAAGGGGGGTACATTTTGGATCATTCACAGCTTCCTAAGTTTTAGCCCATGGTGATTTAATGTTGTTTGCTTGGGGCCTCTAGTAAAACAGAGTAGTAGTGGTAGTAGTAGTAGTAGTAGTACAAAGGGATTTCAATTCAACATATCAGTTTATGAGTACAATGCATCTTGCTCAATGTAACTCCTTCCATCATTCTCAAAAATATGGAATGCTCCATAAATTTGCACGCCATCATTACATAGGGGCCATGCTAATCTCTGTTTTATTCCAATTTTAGCATATGTGCTGCCTAAGCAAGCATGACTCAGACTATCTTAATGTGATTGTATGGCAAAGGAGGTCTACTCACCTCATGGCAGCCAGGAAACAGAAAGAGAGGAAAGGTCAGGGTCTTAATACCTTTCAAAGGGCTCACTTCCAATGACCTAACTTCATACCACTAGGCCCACCTCCTAAAAGATCCACCACCTCCTAAAATGCACCATGGTCAAGCCTTTAGCTAGAGCACTTGGAAACATGAATATAGACCAAAGAGATATATCATTGTCAGTGCACTCGAGATGCAAGACACTGGGAGACTGAAGAAAAAGAAGGGAAGTCACATGTACTTAATATCCATGAGGTACGAGTGTTAGAAGGTAACTCAGTCAGCGAGAAACAGAGAAGCCACATTTTCAGAGGTCAAATTGGGAATTAGGAGTCTTTATTGAAGAGCCAGCTTCTTCAGGTGGACTCCTGTCTCAAAGACCTGCAGCCCAGAACACAGCTTAAACCAAGCTTTCAAAGGCAAAAACTACATTTGGAGGGACACCAAGCCTTAACAATAGCAGATCTTATTTGGGAAGCAGCTCAGGTAGCAGCAGAACTTTCCATCTATGGGAGATATGCCTCAACCTTTCCATATAGGGAAATACTAAAAGGCTGCTCAGAGGGAAAGTCAATCAAGCCACTTAGGGAGGTAATCAAGGATGAGCATTCCCTGTAGCAAAAGCTCGCTCTCTTAAGACTAAACAGCATGACACCTGCAATTCAATGAATGGCCTCTCTCTCCTCTAGGCTTTTCAGTACTGAGTGGAAAGTCCCCTCTACCCAACTAGGCACCAGGATGCCCATGAGAAGTTACTTAGACTCAGCCTCCTTACTTCACCAGTTGCATGGCTGACATGTTGCATTATGCAAGTACAGTTGTTCAGTTGAACTACCTTCTTTAGATAAATTTTTATATTGAGTTGAGAGAGTCAAACAGCCTTGTCATGTAGTTAGTTATGCATTTCCAGACCATGGTTAATCCCTAGTGTGGAGCCCTGGGCTGGCATAACTCATTCAATTATTCCCTAATGTCCTCTATCCCGACCAGTCAGTGATTGTCAATGTGACCTGACAGGTCACTGCTTTACCCTGGGCTGCTGTTTTCCAAATGAATTGAACCAAATGACCTTCTTCTTTTGAGGGTCTTTGGTATTTGAAACTGCCACTTTGATTTCCTGATAATAAAGAAGGCCATCAGTTGGCACCAGAGAGCTAGTCTTCCCACTGCTCTTGTATTGAACCTGGGAAATGTCTAGGTAATGGATCCAACCCAAGTGATCAGGCTAGAGAGTAAGTTCTTAAACTTAGGTTATCTGTAGAGTTTTCATGAATTGCAGAAATGCAATCTTAACACTGTCAGAATCCATTTTATAATTCCTAGATGGTAAGTGCCTAAAGAATAAATATCACCGAAAGATAAAATTTGGCATGTGCCTATGATCCCAGCTACACAGTAGACATATGTAAGAGGACCATGGTCTGAGACCAGTCTCAGGAAAAAATGCACAACCCTATCAAGAAAAAATAAGGTAGATAGTTAGAGCAAAAGATGAATTATATTTGGTGTAATCATAGCTGTTAGGAAACTGAATCATGAGGGTATTAGAATAAAAGAGTGAGCAGAAAACAAACTCAAGAGACCAGATCGACTTTAATGGAAAGTTGAAGAGAAATGCCATGGTGACCTGAAGAGAGTCAGGTGACATGAGGTGTAATAGAGACAGGGGTAGAGGAACTTAAGTAGGATAATGGGGCGGGGGGGGGGGGGCAGGGTCACAGGTAACTGGAAGGTTCAAGGAGTTTTGCAAGTTTATGGTACAGGTCTGGCTCCAGGAGCCTATTGTTAGAACAAGTCTTCTTCCCCATCCCTCAGGTTCCTATCACCTGGGAGGTGGGAGAAGTGGACTTTCATGGTTAGATTAAGATTCTGAGCTGGAGACTGGGCTACCCTGGGGGAAAGGGTAGGCAGTGGACCAATCCAAGGGAGCAATATTGAGTTATGAGAACAGACCAGGTTCCCATCACTAACTACTCAGGAGGATCTCAGTTTGATGCTAGCCTGGACAAAAGGAAAGCAAGGCCACGGCTCAATGAGAAAAGCTTGGAACTGTAGTATATGCCTGTAACCTAGCTACAAGAAACATAAATAAGAGCATTACCCATCCAGGCCTGCCTGAGCAAGAAAGTGAGGCCTTACCTGAAAAGTAACTAAAGCAAAAGGAAGCAGGGTCATGGCTCCAGTAAGTTTAAGCTTCTGAGTTCAAACCCTAGTATCACTAAAAAAATTTTGAACCAGTAAAATTATAATCTTATAAACTACAAATGTAGTTTAAAGTTGTCATTTTTTAGGCTAACATAGAACATCACATTCTGTTAAATAATGTGAGTGTTCTGACAACGTTGAGATTATGGCCAGAAAACAGCTGGAGAAAGCACAAAGGGAAACCAAAAGTGGATTGTGTGTTTCAAAGTTATGTCCTTTGTAAGATTAGAGCAGGGCAATCTTCCTTGTTCTGCTGGCTAAGACAAGTTTGTCAGGGAATTTGGACATTACTATTCCTCTTCTGATTTCTCACAAGGTCATATACACAGCCTAATTTCAGTGCAGTGTCATGGGACTTTAGTGTAAATGATTCCATTTTGGTTCAGTTTGTTGGGCCTAGTACAGAAGTTCAGTCCAAACCAAAGGCCTCTCATGAATTCTATTAAACCACATGAAATGCTCAGTAGTCCATAAAAGGTTTTGGCTACCCCTGAAAAGCAAATAAGTTAGAAAAACCCATGTCAAAAAGAAAGAAAGGAGTCAATTTTCATTTACTAATTTAAAAAAATTGGCAGCAATAGTGATTGAACTCAAGGCCTCACACTTGCTTGGCAGGAGCTCTACCACTTAAACTATATATACCTCTATCCACTTTATGTGTTGGTATTATTTTTTATGTATGTCTGTCTTTATTTCCTGTCAGCCTGGGCTCTGAGCCTCCTTTTGTGCTTCCTGTACCACAGGGGATGACAAGCTTATGTTACTGTGCCTAGACATTATGCATCCCCACCAGGTGGGATAACAGCTCCATGTCACCACACCTAGCACTTGTGGAGTCTTGTTTACTTGCTTTTGCTCAGACTGGCCTTGAACTGTTATTTCCCCATTTTCATCTCCCAGGGAATACAAGGTTGGGCCACCTCATCCGGCTCATTTTAACATAAAAATACAGGTCAAGGAATAGCAAAGGCCTTATAAATCACAATGAAGCGCTGTAGACCTCACTTAAAATAGAGGTTCATTGGACTGAGCTCTGAAGCTGATAGATGTGGACACTCAAGACTATTTCCAGTCAGTCTCGAGAGAGTTTTTGCCTCCTTGATACCTCGTTCACAGTACCAGAAATCTTTTCCTGAATTCATTGCCTCCTTCTCTCTCCTCTCTCACTTGCCCTTTGTAACAGATGTATAGAACTGTTTCGTATTACAGCTTGTTTATTCAATCATTTATTCATTTGTCCAGGGTTTAATGAGTCCCTACAAAGTGTTATCTCAATGCTAGATATATAATATAATGTATAATATATAACTCCTAAATTTATGAATCCTAAAACTTTCAAGCCTTGGAAAGTGGTGAGTGAGCAACTCGCTATACATTACAGAAGAAAACATGGAAACACATGTCCTGGTTTGCAGCATGAGAAAGAGGCAAGCTGATGTAGAAATGTTTGAGAGGATTACCTGACTCACTGTATCAAAGGGCTCTTAGAAAACTGGCTGCATTGCTCCCCAGTTTATTGTATCTTGCCTCTCCTCCTGCCCTAGCCAATGACATAAAGTAATGGCTGAATAAATGTCTGCTTGCAAGAGAGAAGTTACAGTGCAGCTGGCTACAAATTTCTCCTCCCACTAGAGTTAGTGAGAAAGCTCCAGTTACTGCTTCTACAAGACCTAAATTGAGGGGTGCTGGTGGCTCACGCCTATAATCCTAGCTACTCAGGAGGCTGAGATCTGATGATCGAGGTCCTAAGCCAGCCAGACAGGAAACTCTATGAGACATTTATGTCTAATAAACTACTCAAGCCAGAAGTGGCGCTGTGGCTCAAGTGGTAGAGCGCTAGCCTTGAGCACAGAGAGGCTCAGGAACAGAGCCCAGGCCCTGAGTTCTAAGCCCAGTACTAGCAAATTAAAAAATATAATAAAACAAAATACCTAAACTGTGATGCTTGTTTTTCCTCATTTTCAAGGAAAGGTTTCTAAAGCCCCAAACGTTTTCAGAGAAGGCTTCAGGGATAGAGTTTGTATAGCTCCTGATCTAGTCCCAGATGGTTTATCATACAACAGTGGGAGCATTGGCTGCCTTGGCCTTGTCAGCAGGGAACTGGCTCCAATACTAGGATGGATTACAGGAGCTTTTCAGCCAAAGGCACATAAATCAAGATGAATGAAAAGGAAAACAAGAGCCTTGATCAGCCTCCTCTTAGCTTCTTTTAAAAGTATTTTCCAAGAGGGTGGGGTGAGGGGTGATAAACAAAGTTTAAGAAGAAGGAATTAAGCCAGAAGTTAAATGTCTAAAGCCAGTGAAGAGCCTGAGTAGCTCTTCCCTACCCCTCCTTCCCTCCCTCCTTCTCTCTCCCTCCCTCTCTCTCTCTCCCTCTGTCCCTCTCTCTTCCTCTCTCTCTTTCTCTCTCCTTTCTTTTTCTTACAGCTAACAAATCAGTGTGATATATCAACTAGAAAATGATGTCAAGAAGATAAGATATTTCCTCCCTCTCTCCCAGTTCCCCTGGGGTTCAGACACCATGCTCTATGTATGTTCTCCTTTATAACTTGAGATCCACTCCATAAATCAAGAGAAAAGCACAAGATGGTGATGAGCTTAAGGGGTCTGAATATCTGGAGCTCTATTTTAAAAGAAACAAAGTAAGTCTGACTTGGATTTGAATATTAATTTAATAGAGATGTTGGTGATCTAATTTCATACTCTTTGTAAAAAGCAAGCTGGAGCCCCCGTCCAAGCTCCTAGTGAGAACAATTGCACTCGGGTTTCTGTATGTTTCTGCCTATCTAGGATGCACAATTAGGAAAATAAAGACAGAAACAGTAAGTTTTGCACCCCCAGAGGGCTAGAGACTGATACAACAAATCAATTCCACAAAGATTAGGGCAGCTATATATCGATATATCTATATCCCAGTACAATAGAGAGAGAAATATGCATATATATATATTCCAATACTTTCACACATTTTTAAAGAAACTTCACATTTTTGTGAAACTATAGCTAAAATTCTGTGTATTGGGTGTCCTTTTTTGTTTTGTTTTGGCTGGTACTTGGGCTTGAACTCAGAGACAGGGCACTCTCTATTAGTTTGTTACTCAAGGTTGGAATTCTAACCTACAACTATTTTTGGCTTTTTACTTCTTGATTGGAAATAAGAGTCCCACAGACCATCCTGCCCAGGCTGGCTTCAAATCCCAGACCTCAGGTCTCAGCCTCCTGAGTAGCAAGGATTACAGATGGACACCTGGCTGTCCTTTACTTTTATTTGCTAAACCTGGCGTAAAATCTTAACTATGTTTAGTTGCCGTATACAGCACAGGTTAACCAGTTAAATCTGACTTCAGAAAAACAATGGATTATTTTTCAGTGTTATCCTAATATTTGGAGCACATATGTAATAAAAATATCTATTGTTTATCTACAACTCAAGCATAACTAGGCACACTGTGCAATCCAAACCTACTCACATGTTCCTTGCAACAACTAGCTGAATTATATAAAATGAAGATTCTGGACTGAGAGGAAACGTCCAGAAGGAGCAAGCAGTTAATGGGTATTTGGAATAGAGACAGGTATAGCTCAGTCATGTCCTTCATTTAAGTTTCAATAGTTATGGGCAAAGAGCTATTCCTAATAGTCTTATGTTGGTAAACATGCTTGAATGATTTTGCCTTTTCTAGGTTATTGATATATTCTCTTGAATCAATCTTGTCAAAGGTAGTCTTTTTTAAATAATGAAATTCCAGTTCTAAGAGTTTGTATATTTTATTAATTTATGCCTTTTTACTTTTGTTTTCTGGTACTGGGATTTGAAATTCAGGGACTTGTCATTACACTGGTGCTCAACCACTTGGGTCATGACTCCAGTTCAGCATTTTTCTAGTTAATTGGAGATGGACTTCTCACTTTGGCTGTCTTCAAACTTAGATTCTCTACATACCAGAACCCTAATTAGGATTACTGCTGTGAGCCACTGGCACCAGATTTATGACATTATGATTCTTTTCTCTTTTTTCTGAATTTACCCACAAATTTTGTTGTGGGTGTTGTTGTTTTGTTGTAGATGATTTTTTTATTTACTTTCTTGAGTTAAAACAGTTTGTGAATGTATTTTGTCATTGCCATTAAGACATCCTTTCTAACCCAAGTACTTAGAAATATTTTATTTTGTAAATATAATACTTTTGTTTTAGTTATTTTCTTTTTGAAAGGAATGTGATGATAAAATTCTTTGTTAACTATTTATGCCCATGCTTCATAATTGTTGAAGTATGAGCTAATTTATAGCAAAGGGAGTTCTTCCATGTATATGCTTTGTTTCTGATTTTATAATGCTCCCTTATAATGGTTTTGAATCTCCCCCCTGCTTAGGCCCACATTTCTCATGATCCAGGATAACAGCTTAGTTTCCGTCCTTTCAAGATAGTTCAGATTCACCCACCTGCTGGTGCCAGAATGGCTTTGAGGTTCTGAGCTCTCGCTGACATCCTCAGCAAGGAGTTAGAGTACTGTGAGGGGTTCAAGTATCATGGCTGCTCTCACTTACTCGATGGCTGACTCTGGGTATGTTGCTAAACTTCTGTCAAATTTTTATTAAAAGAGAACAGCAACAATGCTTATCTCCAAGGAATTTTGTTTGGGTAAAATGAAGCATTCTGGCACAAAATAAGTACTCAATAAAAGCAAAACTATTCTTATGGTTACTATTGAATTGTTATTTTTATTGTTATTGTTACTGCAAATATTAATCAGGCACAATAGTTAACCCTCTAAACACATATAATAAATGTTAGTTCTTGGGTGTTCAATGTTGCTGATCATTACAAAGGATCACAGATCCTGTCAGCCTCATTTAGATCTCCCAGGATGTGGCTTCACAGTTTATCTGGCTAAAGCTAATTCCATGACAGTGTGTGGTTTTATATGAGAATGCCTTATAAAGATAAGATTTGTATAACACTCCCAGACTGTGTGGTATGTACATAGGGTATGTAGGGAGAGAGGTATATAGTATGTGGTGTGTACATCTTTGTGGTATGAAGTTATATAGTCTGTATATGTGTACATGGTATGCATGGTGTGTTTGTGATCTGAGGGTACATGTGCTTTATGAGGTGTGAGTGGTACATATGTGTGTGATAAATAGTATGTGGTATGTTTGTAGTGAGTATGTGTGTGTTGTGGAGGTATACTGCTGTGTGTGGTATGTATGGGCAGTATGTATATGTACTGTATACATATATGTTGTGTGTATATATTATGAGTGGTGTGCTGGTATATGTGTTGTGTGTAGAGTGTAATGTATGTGTGGCATGTGGAAGTGTGGTGAGGACACGAGGGTGTGATATGTGTGTACTACATGTGGTGTGTTTGATGCAGGATAGGTAGGAGAGAAGGTATAGCATATAGGGCATATATGTTTGTGTAGCTGTATTATGGATGATGTGGGAAAGGGTGGTGTGTGTGATTGTGTATATATGTGTGTGTGTATGTGCAAAGTGTAGTGAAGTGGAGATGGTGTGGGCATGTCTGGCACGTGTGGGGTGGTATATGTAGATGTATGGAAAGGGTAGAGTGCATGTATGTGTGCATAAACAGTAGGAGCAACACATCATTCATTCATTGATGATGATGATGCCCAACACCACAATAACTGGCTTATTGTTGCTGTTTGGGGCAGAAGCTAGAAGTCCCTAGAACACAAAAACACAGATCATAACGAGAACAGCCTTATCTTATTTTTTTGTTGTTGTTAGTGGTGGGGGGGGTTGTTTTGTTTTTGTTTTTTTGCCAGTCCTGGGGCTTGACCTCTGAGACTGAGCACTGTTCCTGGCTTCTTTTTACTCAAGGCTAGCACTCTACCACTGGAGCCACAGTGCCACTTCCAGCTTTTTCTATATAGGTGGTGCTGAGGAATCAAACCCCGGGCTTCATGTATATGAGGCGAGCACTTTGCCACTAGGCCATATTCCCAGCCCCAGCCTTATCTTCTGAGACAGGAGAGGACTGATGAAGTAAAAAATATCAAGTCGTCCTACTGTGCTTTGGCATGGTTTAAATGTGTCCTCCAGAGTTTATGTGTTGAGCTGGGAATGTGGCTTAGTGGTAGAGTGCTTGCCTAGCATGCACGAAGCCCTGTGTTTGATTCCTCAGGACCACATAAACAGAAAAGGCCAGAAGTGGCACTGAAGTGGTAGAGTGCTAGCCTTGAGCCAAAAGAAGCCAGGAACAGTGCTCAGGCCCTGACTCCAAGCCTCAGAACTGGCCAAAAACCCAAAAAACGAAGTTTATGTGTTGAGGGGTAGTCCAGAGCTGTGCCTTTGAACCTTTAAAACTAAGATAAGTAAACTTTTTTTCTTTACAAAGATAGCCTCACTGACATATTTTGTTCCAGAAGCAAAAGGAAGGTAATACTAGTCCCATCTGTGTTTTAAGGGATAAAGAAACAGCTTAAATACTTTTAATCCTCTGGAATAATAGGAGACAGGGTCACACTCTGTGGGTATGAAATGAAAGTTTATGAAGATATGTTTATCTCAAAGACAAGCAGGAGCATAAAGTTTGTCCTGATGATTTTGTATTTTGTTTTTGTTTAGCTTTTATGAGTTAAGGGGTGTTTGTTTTGTCTCTCTTGTTGGGTTTACTCTTTTTTGGGGGGGTTACTCTTGATGGTTGAGTTTTACATATTCTTTGCTGCACAAATTAGGCATATAAAATGTATCTTTTCTCCTTGATCTATTTTTCAAAAGTTCTTATGGAAATACCACTCAAGACCTAAATCTTTTCTTCAAAAATATACTCATACTTTCACTACAAAACTAGAAAAATATTATCAAGAGGGATAAGTTAATATTTCCATTCTGTGAAAGATGTTCTTATTAAAGAATAACAATGAACTTCCAAGACAGAAATCCAATACAAACACAATGTGATCCACACATATACTTTTTTAATTTTCTGCTAGCTATGCTAAGAAAAATAGGATAAATTAATATTAGCAATATATTTTATTTTAGCCCAATATATCAAAAAAAACAGATCATTTCAAACTATAGTATAATCTTTGTGAAATATTTTATGTCCATTTTCTCATGTTCAGGCTTCAAAATCTGGTTCAATTTCAACACTATACTTCGATTTCAATGCTAAATTACCACCAGAAATATCTCACCTGTATTTATTGATCTCATAAGAGATCATGAGAAAGAAAATGTATTCCTAAGTGGTTCTAAACATACTTCCCAATTATTGAAGTAGATCATTTTAAAAATTAGGTTTAAACCATATGCTGGTAGCTCATGCCTATAATAATCCCAGCTGCTCAGGAAGCTGAGATCTGAGGATCCCAGTTCAAAACCAGCCCAGGCAGGAAATCTCTGAGAACTAGCCACCAAAAGGCTGAAGGTGAAGCTGTGGCTCAAGAGTGGAGCTGAGTCTTGAGGTAAAAATCAAGGGAAGAATGTAAGGCCCTAAGTTTAAACCCCAGTACTGGTGTGCGCGCACGCGCGTGCACACACACACAAAGTTTAAAGAAATACAATTGAATGGGATTTATCAAGTCTTTAGTGTGATTAATAGTACACAAATCAAAGATATGGGTGTAAATTTTCAGGCCTAGTGTTCAGTCCTTAAGTAGCATAACTCATTTCTAGTTTTATTGTCCTATGTTTTTTGTTCTTTTCTTGTCCAGTTTGCCCCCAGCCCAGCAAACATTGTCTATAGTAAGGCCAGGTCAGTCTTCTGAAAGATAATGTCTTTAAAAGGGCTTTACAAGCCACCAGCACAACAATATTCATCGCAGCACAATTTGTCATAGCTAGAATCTGGAACCAATCCAGATGCCCCTCAGTAGAAGAATGGATCAGGAAAATGTGGTACATATACACAATGGAATTTTATGCCTCTATCAGAAAGAATGACATTTCCCCATTTGTAAGGAAATGGAAGGACTTGGAAAAAGTTATACTAAGTAAAGTGAGCCAGACCCAAAGAAACATGGACTCTATGGTCTCCCTTATAGGGAATAATTAGCATAGGTTTAGGCAAGTCACAGCAGAGGATCACAGGAGCCCAATAGCTATACCCTTACGAACACATAAGATAATGCTAAGTGAAATGAACTCCATGTTATGGAAACGATTGTTATATCACAGCTGTAACTACTTTCAACGTGCCATATGTAACTGTAGCCTCTATTATTGATGATCTTCTTGTATCACCTTCCTGTGGTTGTACCTACACTTTCTCTGTATCTTATCTGAGTATATTGGAAACCGGGTATACTGGTATTAGAACTAGGAAATTGGAAGCGAATACCAAAATCGAGAGACACAGGGTAAAAAAAGACAAACAACTACAAAAGCAATACTTGCAAAACTGTTGGTGTAAATGAACTGAACAACTCATGGGGGGGCGGGAGGCGGGGAAGGGGGAAGGGGGAGGGGGAATGAGGGACGAGGTAACAAACATACAAGAAATGTATCCAATGCCTAATGTATGAAACTATAACCTCTCTGTAATTCAGTTTGATAATAAAAAATATAAAAATTAAAAATTAAAGGGCTTTACAACTTATTCCAAAGAATGTTTGTTCATGTACATGCAAAGACTTTTGTGTAAGGGGCGGGGGGTGGATATTAGTGCCTTTCTATACTGTCAGCAATGTAAACACCCCAAAGATAGGATTTAGAAAAACATGTTCATGATATAAAAAGGACATTGTATTAATTTCCTGTTGCTAGTGTAACAAATTACCACAAAGTGAGTATTTTTTTTTAAGTATGAATTTATTATCTTAGACTACTGGAGGTCCAGAGTCCAAATGATCTGAAATGGAGGTGTGAGTGGGCAGGTCCTCCTGGATTGCATAAGGAAAAATCCATTGCCTTGCCTTTTATAACTTCTGTTAGCTTCCCACATTCCTTGGTTTATGATCCAGCATTGTTCCCTTCTCTAGTTCTGTGGTCACATGCTCTCATTCCACCTTCCTCCCTCTTGCAAGTGCACTTGTGAACATACTGGGCCCACCAGGGTAAACCAAAATAATAGTTCTATCTCAAGATTCTTAATTTAATCGCATTGCCAAATACCCTGTACAAAGATTTTTGAGATTACTGTGTTTAACTATTCAGCATGTCAGAGAATATATTTAAGTGAATTCTGAGAAAAATAAATACATCTTGGAGCCAATGGTGTTATGCTAAGAGACAACAAAGAGGGAAAGGGTCCTCCAAATTTCTATGTTGCTTCCAACTTCTCTCACACAGTGATTGATCCCTGGCCCCAAAACTAAGGCTTTAAGCCTTCCTTCTCAGCCCTTCTAGGCTAATATATCATTATTCCCCCAAGGCCCCTCGTGGTTCCCAGCACATTGCTTTGTAATGGCAATTAATGACTTCTCTATTTTTTTTATATATCCCCTGCATAGACAATAAATATTCCAAGCATCCAAGATACACCCCAGAAAAAAAATACTGAACATATCTTACCCTGGGAAGGTTGGTAATTCACTAGTAGAGGCAGAAAAACAATAAACAAAACAGAGATAGAAACAATAGAACATACTAGAAAATGGTTAAGGCCTATAAAGGGAAATGAAGCAGCAAAGGAGGTGAGTTGCAAGGCTTAACAGGGTGGTTAGGAAACCCTTTGCTGAGAGGCTTGAGGGTGGGAGGGGCTAGAGACTGTGATTAAACCAATTGGTGAAGTCATACTCTGGAGCCATTTAGATCTCCTATCCTGTGCACATGGCAGCTTGTTGGCTACAAAAGGAAACAGACGAAGGGGCAGTTAGGGAAGATGGAGTCTGATCAGCAGAAGGCTTTGTCACCTTAGGCTCTCCAGAGCTATGGACTCTAGAGAGCTGGGACACTTGTCTCGCTGTCTTTGGTGGCCCTGTGGCCTTCATCTGACCCGACATAGCATTTGAGAGGTATGGTGAAGGGGAAAACTTCAGGTTGGAATCTCTCCCTCTCCCTCTCCCCCGCTCCTCCCCCTCCCCCTTCCCCCTTCCCCTCCCCCTCTCCCTCTCCCTCCCCCTCTCTGGAACATCTGTGGTGAGGAGACCCAAGTACCCTGTAGGGTGCCACCTTCCTCTCAGGGGATGAGCAGGCGGTGCACTGCTCTGGGCTCCCGCTTCCTGCTTACCAGCTGGGCAGCTCACTGAGGGCATGTCCCTCACTTTCACACCCCGCTAGGCTCAGGCCTGCTGGGGCAATGGATGTTCTGCATCCTGGGAGACCTGCCCACTACCTGCCCAGTGCACAGCCTCCCTGAACCCTGGAGAGAACAGGGGAGAGAAGGAAATGGAAGGAGGGCTGGGAAGGGAGTAGAGAAACAGAGCCCCGCTCTTCTGGAGCGGGAAAGAGAGAAGGGACATTATGAAGCTCCTTTGTTCCAGTGGCTGTGGAGTGACAAGGGGTTAAGCGATTTGCATTACTGTATTTGTGGCAGCCGCCTGTGCTGCACTTGGGTGGTCTGGTACAGTGTAGGGTAGCAGCCTATTAGCAGCATCTCGGGGTGATTTATGTAGCTGTCAAGCTGCCTTCACCAGGGGACAAGGGAATCCAGGGC
This sequence comes from Perognathus longimembris pacificus, assembly GCF_023159225.1. NCBI lineage: Eukaryota > Metazoa > Chordata > Mammalia > Rodentia > Heteromyidae > Perognathus > Perognathus longimembris. The sequence continues at coordinate 79,776,409 of NC_063161.1, read as the reverse complement.
ACCATTCGCAGCCGTGCTCCTTCTAAGAGGGTAAGTAAATGCAGGCAGAGAGAAAGAAAACAGCCCAAGGTGCCACCCCTCAGCCTCTGGGTCCCCTAATGACGAGTTCCTTCAATAGAAAAACATCCAGCTGCCCACCAGAGACTGCTCTTACAGAGCCACTCTGTCTAATGACAACCTAAGGCCAGGGCCCAGGGGCCTGGAGGGCAGGCAGGACTGGTTGGCAGGTTGCCACCCAGCATGCACAGGACCAGAGTGGTGAAGAGATAGCAAAAGGAGATGCTGTGTCCCTCCAGCTGGAGAGACATGGGCACCGGGGCCCTGAAGGGGGTGGGGACAAGTGCATTGCATAAACTGTCCCATCCTGCATCCAAGGAAAGTATTGTCACACAGATGCTGCCCACAAGGTCCCAAGATGCTTTCCTCAGAAAGGCTCCATGTGCCAGGCGTTCCTCAGGATCCCCGGACCTCAATCACCATTCTACGTGGGCACAAAGGCCTGCCATGGCATTGCAGTTGCACTGGAAATTGTAGAGACAAAATCATGTTGAAGATGAATGGGAGCACCCTGTCTCAGTCTCCTGTGCTCCTGGTTATACCTTATATGGTATAGAAGGTGAGTCCATTCGTAATCACCAGACACACACACACACACACACACACACACACACACACACACACATAAACACTTGTGGTTTGTTTTGCTTTGTAGGTATTGGGGCTTGAACTCACTTGGCTTTTTTTTTTTTTTTTTTTTTTTTTTTTTTGCTCAAGGCTGGTACTTTACTACTCAAGCCACACCTCCACTTCTATAAATACCTAGCATCCACCCACAAACATTGTGACCCAAAGGGAAGGCTGTCTCTCTTTCATTTGGTGTGTGATTATCAGAAGTAACCAGATATATGTTCAAAACTTCAGAAGTTTGGAGGGGAGTGTGTGTGTGTGTGTGAGAGAGAGAGAGAGAGAGAGAGAGAGAGAGAGAGAGAGAGAGAGAGAGAGAGAGAAGGAGAGAGAGAGAGAGAGAGAGAGAGAGAGAGAGAGTTCCAACAACAGTATTTCAATTCTTTTCAATGTTAGGGATTTTTCTTTCTTAGGCCTCTTTTCTCTCCTCTGCCAACTGGCATGTAGGGTTTTGTGTTTGTGATACTGCAGTGGGAAGCAGGTGTTTCATACAGAATTTGATTCCCAGCCAGAATATTTCAGGGGGAGGAGAGCAGAAAGGAATTCCTCATTGCTGCGGAAGCAAGGAAAAAGAAGAAAGAGCTGTATGCTTTCAGCAAACAATAACTGTGAACTGCACCTCATTCTCCCCCCCCCCACACACACACACACTTCTCATTCAAGATCTTTGCTTGCTCTTGGTGTAGTAGGAGTCATTGCTCCTAAATGGGGGTGCCCTGAAGAGGAAATCCCTTAGCTAGACCCACAGAGACACAGGTGGCACCAGCAGCTGCAATGTCCCTTGAGTTTCTTGACTTGGCATGAGCTCTGTAGACTTGGTCTTTTAACAGTCCTTTCAGCACTGGAGGGACAATGAGCATTTTAATAGGCTTCCTGTTCGTTCAGATAGGAAGCTGCTAATGCCTCACTTGGAAATGGTGCCTAGAGGTAAACATGCCAATTGGCTCTCCTAGCACCTGATTGCTCCTCTTTGCAAGGAACCTTGAGAACTCACTCAGCCAGAAGTTCACAAGTTTGACAGTTCAGTTCAGGGCATGGAAACGCTTGGATTTCCCACTGCCAAAGGCCTTTTGAGGACCCTATGCCCTTCTGTTTTCCAGGGCACCATTCTTCTACCCTTTTTCTGGTATAAAGGGAACAGCTGCCCTAGATGGAGGGGTTGCAGCAAGCTTGGCCAACATTCCTATTATAATTCCCATCTAAGCCTCTCACAGGTGCCCCCATGTCCAGCCATTATATACAACACTTGGTTCCTCAAGCTTGCTTATAATTTCAAATGTAAAACAGAGGCTTTCTGTGCTATCTGCATAAATCTGCACTACTGTCCCTCATAAGACTCCTTCTCAGCACCTCATACTCCTTTGGGATTTACAAAGCACAAGAAGCTTTGGGAAGTTGTTTTCTAGGCCATTGCCTAAAGATTCTAGAAAGAGACTGTCACACAGATATGGAAGGATACTATCCATATGGGGCTGCTCTTTAGGGATAAGAAGACAGGTGATAGAGGCATAAGTTGTCATTTGATGTTGTCATTTTCTGATACACTGTGTAAGGGAAGCTGTGCCCTGGAAATAATAGTGGGTGTAGCAGGAATGATTTTTTTTCTAAAACTCAGCTAATAAGGTTAAATAATTATTTTCATTATTAAGTTGACAACGGGTAAAACTTTCACACTAGAATTGGATAATTTCTGCTGTGGAAGTGGCAAAGTTAGCCTCACAACCTTCTCTCCCACTTTCCATACACAGCTTCAGCCTCATCGGATCCCATTCAGGACATTGTGACGACTTTCCAAATTTCCATCTGTCCTGTTTTTCTATGATTTGCTTCCTAAAGCACAATCTGGATCTCTCTTTGCTGATGTATTCATTGGATTGTTGCGATTGTCTCCCAAACTTGAGAATCAACCTGTTAAATCATATTTTCTTTATCTTTCCTGCAGAAGATACAGAAGATTCATCTAGTTCCATCAAGTAGAAGATCCTCAGATGAGGTTAAAAGTGTGTGAGTTTGACTAAGGCTAATAGAATAAATAAAGAGAAAGCTTTGTAAGACTAGAGGGAAACGAATGGACTGTGGTGGCAGTTTGACTACAAACGAAAAAGACAATGAAGAATGTGTAGTAGAAGCACCTCAAACTGCTTTGGAATATAAAGAAGCAATAGCAAACCAGGAGGAGTGATTTAACCATGCCAACAACTTGCCCAACAAGTAGGGCTAGTCACTGGCACAAAAAGCCAATGGGAAAATGATCCTACAAGATGGAGCTAAGCAAAATGAACTCCAAGATACGGAAACAAAAGGTTTTTCATTGTTGTTATTTTTAATGTACTATGTGAAATTATATCTTTTTTTCTTGCGTTTTTCTTTCCTATGGTTTATCCCCTGTGGTCACTGTATTTGATTTTGGTATGCTGGGTTGTGTGTGTGTGTGTGTGTGTGTGTGTGTGTGTGTGTGTGTGTGTGTGTGTGTGTTTAACTGAATTCAGGAAGGGAAGGGGAACATCATAATGGTGAGACAAAAGATAAAGTGATCCAATGTAACAGCAGTACTCACAAGACAAGATGTTGGAAATTAACTGTACAACTAGGGGGAGGGATGATGGAGGGGAGGGGAGGTGGGAGAAAAATGAGGGAAGGGGAAACAAGTATGACAGGAAATGTCCTCACTACCTTACATATGTAACTATAACCCCTCTATTCATCACCTTGACAATAAAATTAAATATTTTTTTAAAGTTTCATAATACAGGAAGAAAAACCTGGGAGGGAGTGAGGAAAGGAGTGACATTGCCCCCAAACAAATGAATTCTTTACCTGATTTATGTAACTGTAATCCCTCTGCACATCACCTTTATGATAATAAAAAAAACTTAAGAGGTTCACAATCTGGGCACCTGTGGCTCACCCCTGTAACCGTAGCTATTCAGGAGGCTGAGACCTGAGGATCATGGTTCAAAGCCAGCCGGGCAGGAAAGTCTGAGAACTCTCCAATTAACCACTAGAAAACTGGAAGTGGTACTGTGGCTCAAAGTAGTAGAGTGCTAGCCTTGAACTGAAGAGCTCAAGGACAGTACCCAGGCCCAGAGTTTAAGCCTCACTACCAACTGAAAAAAAAAGAGCTTCACATTGGACCTGCTTTTTCCTTGTTGTTGAGTTTATAAGTTTTGGTTCCTTTTTAGGTAACCTCTGTACCATGCATGATTGTTTTTAATAATTTGTCTTAGACATGGGCATTTTATAGTTTCCATATTCTGTTCTAGATGTTGTTCCATTGCTTTATCTATCTCACTTAAATTTGACTTTATCATTATACCTATTAACTTATTATTAACTGTACAGCTAATGTTTATTTAGACTTACCTAAATTTTGAATGAATTCACAGAGGAGCTTCACATTTTGCAATCACATCCTTCTTTTGTTTAACTTGTTCCCCTTCTGTGGCAAATCATTTTGAATCTTTGCAAGGAGGATCTGTAAATTAAAATTCATACCAGCATTTGTCTGATGGAAGTACCTGTAATTTATACATTCCTGAATAGAGAATATAGTAGAGAATTTAAATATACAATTTTAGGATGGGCCAGCACCAGTGGCTCATGACTATAATCCCAGAAACTCCTGGAAGTTGAAATCTGACAATCACAGTTCAAAGCTAGGCTGGCAGAAAAGTTTGTGACACTCTTATCTCCAAATACCTAGTAAAAAGCAAGTAGAGATGTAGTTCAAGTGGTAGAACACCATCCTTGAGGGCAAAAAAGGTAAAGGGTAGTGCCCAGGTCCTAAATTCAAGCCCGAGTACCAGCACACAAAAAATTTAAACCTACATATATTTAAAAAATTAATATGAGGTGTTGGGAATGTGGCTTAGTGGTAGAGTGCCTGCCTTGCATGCATGAAGCTCTGGGTTCGTTCCTCAGTACCACATACACAGAAAAAGCTGCAAGTGGCACTGTAGCTCAAGTGGCAGAGTGCTAGCCTTGAGCAAAAAGAAGACAGGGACAGTGCTCAGGCCCTGAATCCAAGCACCAGGACTGGCCAAAAAAAAAAAATTAATATGAACAATGGGAAGATGTCAAGGTTTTCATTATATTGCTCAAGATAGTATAAACCAAATAAACCTTGTCAAAGAGGCACATTAATAATGTAAAGGTACTAAATACAGTATAGTAGAAATCAATGAATTATAAGGTAGGAAATGATATGCTAATTACTAAATGAAAATCTAGATCTTTAATCTGAAAAGAAAGAAGACAAGCAATCAATCAATAAAAGCAACTAATTTTTAAAGGAAAAAAAGTGACAAAAAATAATCAAAGCTTTAAAAGTAGGGAAGGGTAGCACCTATATCACGCTAGGACAACTAATCAGTGACAAATTTTATCTTTAAGCTTTGCACACGCACTATCATTTTTCTCCCTACTGCATGTCCAGAAGGTTGTGTGTATGTCTGTGTGTGTGTGTGTGTGTGTGTGTGCGTGTGTGTCCCAGTTTTAGGGCACTCGGAGCAGGAACTCAGGGCACTGTCCTTGAGCTTTTTGCTCAAGGCCAACAGTTTACCACTTGAGCCACAGCTCCACTTTCAGCATTTTTGGTGCTTAACTGGCATTCAGAGTCTCACAGACTTTCCTTCCAAGACTAACTTCAAACCACCACAGTCAGATCTCAGCCTCTTGTAGGCTAGGACTACAGCTCTGAGCCACAGGAACCTGACCAGACAGTTAATCTTTATGAACCACACCAACCCCTTGGACATTGTTTTAAGATCCCCTCACTGGAGAAGAAATCAATAGGCTGGTACTCTGATCCTACAGCTCCTGCTTTTCACCAAGTATCTATTCTCCTGAGTGTCTAGAGCAGTTTTCTCCCTTTTTCTTTGGTGGGCTGCACCTTCCTTTTCCCTGTTGATTTCCTATACCACAGCCTATGCCTTTATGAGATTTTTTTTAACTCTCTTCAATTGGCCCTTTTTAGGTTGCTTCCCTTTGGGACTTTGCCAATATGGTACTACATATGCTATGAATGACTTTCAAGTAATACAGAAATGACCAATAACAACTATAGAAAATGGATATAAAATCAATCAAAACTGTAGCCTACCTGAATGTGAAAGAAGTGAGCAAATCTAGTATGATGAGATAGGGAGGCCCATATCTCTTATTTTACGTACCATAACTCTATTTAATTTCCTCTATTTCTTCCTTAAAGGAAGAATCACTTGTTAAAGCCACTAGGCACTGGTGCCTAACACCTATAATCCTAGCTGCTCAAGAGACTGAGGAGAATTGCAGTTTGAAGTCAGTTCAGGCAGGAAAGTCTGTGACATTGGAACTGTGGCTGAACTGGTTGAGCACTAGCCTTGAGCAAAAAAGCCCAGGGACAGCTCCCTGACCCCCAAGTTCAAGCCCCAGGAGGAATACACATGCACACACACACACACACACACACACACACACACACACGGAGAGAGAATGCAAATTTCAGTTACAGAGTCACTCTTTTCATCAGTGCTGATAGAATTCAGCATACGATCTTGGTTTGGGTTCCCTGAATCAAATACTGAAAGATTTGGGTGTGTTTTTAGTGAGTTGGTGTATTGATATAATTTGGAGTAGGATTTCAAAAGAAAGCACTCTCTAAGAGTATGTTTCATATAGGATTGTTGCTATGCAGTTTTTCTGGAAAGAAAAAGAAACCTGTTCTAAGACTGTAGTAAATGATGAGGTACTTTGCCCACATCCCCTATTTAAGGCTGATGTACCCATCCTTCAGTTGGGGGGACTCAAGTAGTAAGTACCTGTGTCTGAGTATCATCTTCAGCTGTAGGAAATGAGTCAATTAGAGGGAACAGCCAGCAGCCAGATAGAGGAATATGAAGCCTAACTCCTCTCCACAATTCAAGACACTCTGAAGATGCCATCCTAGTTCTAGAGCACCCAGTGGCATCTTCTGAGGATTAAGTTGTAGTTGTGGGCTGCTGTTAATACTTCTGCCTAATTCTGCCTTCTTTGCTCCCATGCAAGTCTAGCTTCCTAAGAACACAGCTCAGAAAGTAGCCTAAATGCAATTACTCACCTAAATTATCACTTCAGGCAGGGCATAGAAAGTTATTGTGCCAGCCTAACGTATGAAACTGTAACCTCTCTGTACATCAGTTTGATAATAAAAATTTGAAAAAAAACAAAAGAAAGTTATTGTGCCATACCCCCAACAGTCTGCAGCATTCCATGGCACATATTAGAGCATCAATATCCCTGACGTATATACTCCACTATAAAGAATCTTAACCTGCTTGACCCAGCAATTACCACATCTGTGTGCACATAGAACCTCCTTTAATGCAAACCAGCATTCCACAGAGTGTATCTTGGGGATGTTATTGCAAAGATCAGAACAGTCCCCCAACTATGAATCTATCTTCATATTAAGAGATAATGTTGAGTTTTAGTCTTGGAAAAACCAAATTACAAAACCAAGAGCAAGCTGTGATCACTAGGAGTCCATAAAGGGTAGCAGAATATCATCAGATTTTGTAAAAAGCTTAGGAGACAATTCAACCCTACTCTATACCCCCTGACTGTGTGGCCTCAGCCCTTTTGCCTGTAGTGTAGGACTCCTGTGAAGCAAAGATGTACAAAGGTACAAAGGTGGTCTGCATAACCTGTAGAAATTAAATTTCTGGAGTCAGAAACAAATTACCCGAGATAAACACCTAAAAAGGAAATGTTTTTTTGTGCTCACATTTTTAGAGGGGTTTTCCCAGACTTGCTTGTCCCTGTTCTTTTGGAGCTGTGGCAAAACAGAGCAGCATGCCAGGCAATGCATTGACAAAGCTACTCACTCGTGGTAGTGGGTAGCAAAGAGGAAAAGGGATGTCCCATAGTTTATATCTCTTTGAAAGATAGGCCCCAATTATCTAACTTCATCTCTCTAGGTTCCATGTACTAGCAGCTCCACCTCCTTCCTACAGCACTTACCGTACACAAAAATACAGGAGCCCTACTCACAATTTTACAGTCCTCATTATCATCACACACATATACATGGATTTCTTTTGCCCCAGCAACAAGAGCCTTGGCTGTCAATCAAATTATCTGCAGTCTTTCAATATGGAATGAAAATACAGTGAGAAAAAGATATAATAAACAGAGAAAAACACTAATTGAAAGAAAGCTTTGCAAATTATACATCTGATAAGAGCTAATATCCAAAATTTATATGAAACTCAACTCAATAATAAGAAAACAAATATTTCAATTTTAAAACGTGGGAAACATACCTTCAGAGGCATTTTTTAAATGATGAAGTCTAAATGGCCAACATGTCTATATTTGAGTCTCTCATTTTCATGTATATTCTTTTCCATTTTTTCTCTTAGTTGATCTCAGCCCTTACCTGAATTTTTATCAAAAGCAGAAACAGACACATACATTGTGAAACTCAAAGCTTCCAGTTTTGCAACTAGTTTTCATCTCTAGAGAAGGCTAAAATGGCCTCCTCCAATTTCAAAAGTGCCACCTCTGGAGTAGTGTATTTTCTTTATAAACAAAATTTAAACTTTATTGTAAAGGTGATGTACAGAGGGTTATAGTTACATAAATAAAATAATGAGTACATTTCTTTTTGAACAGTGTTACCCTCTCTCTCATTTCTCCCTCATTTCTTCCTTCAAGTTGTGAAGTTTATTTCCAACATAATGTCTAGTGAGCATCATTGCTGAATTAGTTCACTCTTTGTCCCACCATTTCTGTGATTCCCTTTCCCTTCTCCATATCAGAAAAAGTTATATACAAGACAAGGGGTAAAGAAATAAAAAACAGTGACAACAGGGAGTAAATCAAAGGAAATGCAAATAAAAGAAAGAAAAAAGAAATAACTGCAAACAGTAACTAAAAAAACAACTCGTTTCCATTTCTTGGATTTCATTTCAATAAGCATCATTTTATATAGACATATGCACATAGCCATCGAACCATTGTGATCCTCTCCTAAAAATACCCTCCTTTATTCTCAGTAATGTTCAGAGTGCTGTTTAATCATGTTCATGTATAATTATTTGACTTTTGCTACCCATTGGATTAACTTGCAGATTTATAGACATACTCTGGTTATTACTAATGAGGGAAACCATGCAGCTTATGTTTCTTTGGATCTGACTTAAAGCAAATTCAAGGAAGTGGGAAAATATCTCATGTGCCTGTATTGGGAGGATTAACATTGTGAAAATGGCAATACTGCCCAAAGCTATCCAAAAATTCGATGCATCAAAATCCCAACAACATTCCTCAATGATACAGAAGAAGCAAGCCATACACTTATGGAATAATAGAAGACCCAGAATTGCAAAAACAATAGTTAGCAGGAAGAAGAGTGCTGGAATATCATTGCCTAACTTCAAACTCTATTACAAAGCCATAGTTATAAAATACAGCTTGGTAACTAGCACATGAACAGGCCTGAGGACCAATGGAATAGAATCAAAGACCCAGAAATGAACTCATAGATTTATAGCCACCTAATCTTTGATAAGGGAGCCAAAAAACACAGGATGAAATAAAGACAGCCTCTTCAACAAATGATGCTGGCAGAATTGGCTACATACATGTAAAAATTGAAGTTAGATCCTTATATACCACACTGTGCCAGAATCAATTCCAAATGGATCAAAACCTCAATATTATAGGAAAGGATAGGGGAAATACTAGGGCTCCTTGGCACAGGTTGGAACTTCCTAAGTAAACATCCCAAAACAGAACAAATCAAAGTAAAGCTGGATAAATAGGATTGCATTAAAATGGTAGAGTTTCTGCATGGCAAAGAACATAGAAAGCCCACAGATGGGAGAAGATCTTCACTAGCTATACATCAGACATGGGCCTCTTATCTAAAATATACTTAGATCTCAAAAATTAAATCTCCCAAAAACAAATCCTCAAGGAAAAAACAACACCATGGATAAATGGAGTAAAGAATTAAAGAGACTTCTCCAAAGAAGGTATACATGAAGAAATGTTCAACATCTCTGGCCATAAATGAAATGCAAATGAAAACAACATTGAGATTCCACCTTACCTCAGTTAGAATGGCCATTATCAAGAAATCTAATAATAACAAATACTGGTGTGGATGTGGCCAAAAGACGCAGATGGTGGGAATGTAAACTTGTTCAACCACTCTGGAAAGCAGTATGGAGGTTCCTCAAAAGACTAAACATAGAGTTTCCCTGTGGCCCAGCAATCCTATTCCTAGGCATACCCAAATGACCACTGACAAGGCCATATTAAAGCTACCAGAACAACAATGATCATTGCAGTATTATTTAACATAGCTAAGGTATGGAATCAATCCAGATGCCCCTCAGTGGATGAATGAATCAAGAAAATGTGGTATATATACAAATGTGGTATATATACACAGTGGAATTTTATGTTTCCATCAGAAAGAATGACATTGCCCTATTCATAAGGAAATAGAAACATTTGAGGGAAAAAATCATATTAAGTGAAATAAAATAGACCCAAAGAAACATAGGCTCCATGGTTTCCCCAATTTGTAACAATTAGTCCTAGCAGAGAATCACAATATCTCAATATCTATGTGAATATGTCCATAAAAAAAAATGATGCTAGGGAGAGGGAAAGGGAGGGAGGGGGGAATGAGGGAGGAGGTAACAAACAGTTCAAGAAATGTATCCAATGCCTAATGTATGAAACTGTAACCTCTCTGTACATCACTTTGACAATAAATAAGAAAAAAAAAAAGAAATCATGTTACCACTGGAAAAAATGATGCTAATTGAAATGATCTCCAAAATATAAAAACAAGAGGTTTTTCCAGTTTTTGTTTTTGTTTAATATACTGTGTGAAGTTATTTGTTTTTCCTTCAGTTTTATTTGTTTCTTTGTTTGTTTTTGCTTTGGTTTATCCCTTGTTGTCACTGTTTTTTATTTGGGCACCCTGTGTCTTGTTTATCTCATTTGAGGAATGGAAGGGGAATAGCAAAATGTTGAGACAAAGGTCAAGGGGTGAACCAATGCAACAGCAATACTCACAAGACACTATGCTGGAAATAAACTTTCCAACTTGGGAGAGAGGGGAGTTGGAAGGAGGGAAAGTGGGAGAAAATGAGGGAGAGGGTAACACTGTTTGACAAGAAATGTACTCATTACCCCCTCTCTACCCCTCTGTACCTAAGTCTTACAATAAAATAAAGAAAAAGAAGGGGGAAAACAAATGAAGACTTACAAAATAAATTCCTCCAGCAATTCAAAATTAGCACCCCATACCATAAACATAAGTCAGACAAAATCACCAGACTTATCATTATATGAAAGGTGATACACTTTTAAGCCATCTTATATCTCGCTAGTAGAGTTAAGTCTGAGTTGCTTTATTCAATGGTGTTAGAGTAATACGATGTTTTAAAAATATATAGAAGAGGGGCTGGTGATATGGCCTAGTGGCAAAAGTGCTTGCCTCGTATACATAAAGCCCTGAGTTCAATTCCCCAGCACCACATTTACAGAAAATGGCCAGAAGTGGCGCTGTGGCTCAAGTGCCAGAGTGCTAGCCTTGAACAAAATGAAGCCAGGGACAGTGCTCAGGCCCTGAGTCCAAACCGCAGGACTGGCAGCAAACAAAAAACAAAAATAAAATAAATAGAAGAAACTTCACCAAGACCTCCATAAAGCTTGTTTCCACTCTTGTCTCAGATGCTGTTTCTCTTCCAAGCCACCTCCTGTTTACAACCCTGAGATGGAACACAACCAGAATGTAGACTGAATAGCTCAAATTGTATTTGAAATGGTTTCCTCTTTTACCAGTACCTAGTTTTGATCCATTTTCTCCTAATCAGTCCAATCTGTAAGAGAGAGGGATACAAATGATTCCAGTAACTCTGTCAGCTATCTCTCTATCCATCCATCTGTCTATTATCTGTCTATAAATACATATATGCTCTTCCCTTTCCTGCTCTGGAACACCATAATTGTAAGAGACCTGCAAGATCTAATAATGGAGTAGAACAACTATATCAATGTATTGTAATAAAAGTTATGTGTGTGGTTCTTCCTCTCTTTTCCTCTCATAACATCTTATAGCAAGCAAGCTTACCCTTCCCTGGGTGATGTGAGATGATACAATGCCTACATGAAGCAATGAGGTGAGGTGAGTGATGTGGACATTGTGCTGTAGAATTAGGCTGCTACAGACCTGAACTCAGGCCCTGTCACATCACAAGTCAGTCTGATGGTCTGCATGGCTATTGATAATGGCAGGCAGCATGTACCACATGAATAGACCAAACAGAGGGATGACTCACATCCCAAACAAGACAGAGCAGAAAGGCACATTTTTATCATGCCACCCAGAAAACGGTGCTATTTAAAACTTACAAATTGATTTTTGGATTGTGCTTGATAAAAAGGGAAGTGAAATTGCAGATTAAAAAACAGTGACTAAGAGAGGGCAATTGTATTTAAGCAGAAGCTAACTGAACCTTGGGCAGAAGAGTCCTCTTTACATGTGTGTACACACATACAGAGTAAAAGCTTGAGGTCATTCAGTTTTTAAACTTATTCCATTTTAGCCAAAGAAGATGCTGTGTTTTTATTTTTATGACTCTTTTATAGACTCTGAATGCTAAGAAATGCAGTCTTTATCTCCATTCCAGCAAAGTAATTCTAGCTAACGTATACTAAACATTAACACAATTATATGTCTCTCTCTTTTTTTGCCGTTCTGAGATGTGAACTCCGTGCTTCACACATAGTAGGCACACACTGTATCATTGAACCATGCCTCCAACACTTCCTGGCTGTGGTTACTTTTTATCTTTCTTTAAATAGCTATACAAAGGTATTTTTTTAAATTTTTTATTGTCAAGGTGAAGTACAGAGGGGTTACAGTTACATATGTTAGGTAGTGAATACATTTCTTGTCCAGCTTTTTACCCCCTCCCTCATTTTTTTTCCACCTTCCTTGCTCCCCAATCCATCCTCTTCGAGTTATACAGTTAGTTTCCAACATATTATCTTGTAAGTATTGCTGTTGAATTGGTTTGTCTTTTACCCTTTGTCTCATGATTTTTATGTTCCCCTTCCCTTCCCTAATTCAGACAGACATATATAAAATATCCAGGGTACGAGAATCAAATATAGTAACAACAGAGGCTAAATCATAGGGGAAGATGAACAGAAGAAAGGAAGAATTTCACATAGTACATTGAAAATAACAACATCAATAATAAAACACTTGTTTCCAAATTTTGTAGATTACTTCTTAGCGTCATCTTATGGGACCATAGGTACATAGGCATTGAGCTACTGTGATCATTTGCTAGGACTATCCTAGACATATATATACAAATTATTACTAATAAGGGAAACCATAGAATTTATATTTCTTTGGGTATGGCTCATTTCACTTAAGATGATTTTTTTCTATGTCTTTCCATTTTCTTACTCATGGGGTAATGTCATTCTTCTGCTAGAAGCATAGAACTCCATTGTGTATATATACCACAATTTCTTGATCCATTCATCTACTGAGGGCGGCATCTGGGTTGGTTCCATATTTTAGCTATGGTAAATAATGCTATGAACATTGTTATGCTGGTAGCTTTAGTAGGGCCTTGTTTGTGATGCAAAGGAATTTCAATTCCACATGTCAATTTATGAGTACAATGCATTCTTGTTTCAGTTTTGTTATTTAATCATACTCAAAATTCAGATATGATAAGCATCATAAATACATTTTTCACAGATAATTTTGCTGCAAATATAGTATGATGCATATTAATTACTGTCATCTCTTCTATCATTTCTCCCTCCCCATTGGTCCCAACCCTACCCTGCTCAGGTTTTTCTGAGATATGGTCATAGTTTTTCCCTAGGCCAACATGGATTGTAATCCTCCTATTTGCACTTCCTCCCACAACTGGAATGACATATGCCACTATACACAGCTTTTCTATTTGAAGTGGAATTGTGAAAACTTTTTGCCTAAAATATCCTGGAACCATAGTCCTCCTTATGTCCACTTCCCAAGTTGCTGGGATTACATTTGCTCGAAATGCTGCCTTCCCATGAAAAGCAGCATTTTTTTATTACTGCAAGTAAAAGAGTCCTCACTGACTTTTACTGAGTCACTGGATGAAGAACCTTTATTCTGAATAAAGATTTTTTTTCACACCCTTGCTGCTGCAGATGCAGTTCTGCACAAATGCCTCCCCTTGGTCCCTAGATCTTCTGTTTTCTTCCTTGATGAACAAATCCAGGCAAGCACTTAGCCTGAGGTGGTTGAAGAAGGTGGAGCCAAGTGTGGAATTACATTGTTATCACAGGTGCTGGAGGTGGTGGACATGGCCACATGCACATAAGCGGCCCTCTGAGTCAGGAGCTGGCTAGGGCATCCCTGGATGAAATAAGACTCTCATGGTACAAGTTCCTAGTTGTCCTGCTCTACCATACAGTAATGGATTTGACTCAGAAGATGAGCCAAGCTCTGTTTTCTCCCCCTGTTGCCTGATTACAGGCTTATCTTGTAGAGCTTGTTCTTGCCTTTCTAGAAACATGAAAAGAATGGACATATGAAGAAATGTTCAACATCTCTGGCCATAAAAAAAAAACTCAAATCAAAACAACATTGAGATTCCACTTAACCCCAGTAAGAATGGCCATTATCAAGAAAACTAATACCAACAGATGCTGGTAAGGATGTGGCCAAAAGGGAACACTACTACACTGTTGGTGGGAATGTGAACTTGTTCAACAACTCTGAAAAACTGTATGGAGGTTCCTCAAAAGACTAAACAGAGCTCCCCTATGACCTAGCAATGCCACTCCTGGGTATTTACCCAAATGACCATAATAAGGTCATACTAAAGCTACTGGCACAACCATGTTTATTTCTGCATTATTTACCATAGGTAAGATATGGAACCAACCCAGATTCCTCTCAGTAGATGAATGGATCAAGAAAATTTGATGTATATATACACAATGGAATTCTATGCTTCCATCAGAAAGAAAGACATCACCCCATTACAAAGGAAATGGAAAGACTTGGAAAAAGATCATACTAAGTGAAGTGATCCAGACCCCAAGAAATGTAGGCTCCCTGATTTCCCTCACTGGTAATAATTTGCATATGTCTAGGATAGTCCTAACAGAGGATCAAAACAGCTCAATAGCTATGTACATATGACCCTATAAGATGATACTAGTCAAAATGTACTGCAAGATATGGAAACAAGAAGTTTTTCTTTGTTCTTGTTTTGAATGCCCTATGTGAAGTTATTTCTTTTTTCCTTCATTTTTTTCCTTCGGTTTATCCTCTGTTGTCACTGTTTTTTATTTTGATACCTTGTATCTTGTATATATGTTTATCTGATTTGAGCAAAGGAAGGGGAATAACAAAATGGTGAGACAACAGACAAAGGGTGAACCAATGCAACAGCCATACTCACAAGACACTATGTTGGAAATGAACTTTACAACATGACAAAGGGTGGGGGGAAGAGGAGTAGGGGAGTGGAAAAGGGGGAGAAAATTGAGGGAGGGGTTAACAGTGTTCAACAAGAAATATACTCGTTATCTTAGATATGCAACTGTAACCCCGTGACAATTCAGAAAAAACAAACAAACAAAAATACATGAACAAGCCAGCAAAAAATCTTAATCTAGCTGGACTTGCTTTCCCTTGCATTTATTCCTTCTCAAGGCTTTTGTATACCCCCCTTCATTATAGATGTCTTTCTGCAATTGTTCTCAGAGAGATGCAATTCCTGTAACAAAAAATTAACCATTTTGGTGGATAAAGCTAATGGCGTTTAGTACATTCATGATGTTGGTCAATTACCACACTTATTAAAGTTCAAGACATTTTTATCACTTCCAAAAGAAATCTAACTCCTATCAGGCAGTCATGCCTGTCTCCTCTCCCTCCAACTCCTAGCATCCAATAGCTGGCTTTCTGTCTTTACCTAGGCTGATGTCATGTAAATGGTTTTAGGGCTTATTTCACTTGTCATAATATTTTCAGGTTCGCCCATGTTTTTGAAGGAATCAGGAATTTACTGCTTGTTGTGACTAAATAATATTCCATGGTGTGTTTCACACACACACACACACACACACACACACATCATAATTTATCTTTTCTCCTGTTACTGGGAATTTGTATTACCATTAGGCAGTTGCAAAAGATTGTTCTATGAATATGTACATGTACATGTATATGTTAATATAAATTTCTGTTTTCAATTATTTTGGGGTGGGGGGACCTGTACTAGGGCATGAACGCAGGGCTTTGGCTTCTTGACTCAAGGCAGGCACTCTTCCACTTGAGCTTCGTCTCCACTTCTGGCTTTCTGCAGGTTAATTGTAGATAAGAATTTCAAGGGGCTAGGAATATGGCCTAGTGGCAAGAATGCTTCGCCTCGTATACATGAAGCCCTAGGTTCTATTCCTCAGCACCACATATATAGAAAAGGCCAGAAGTGGTACTGTGGCTCGAGTTGGCAGAGTGCTAGCTGGCATTGAGCAAAAAGAAGCCAGGGACAGTGTTCAGGCCCTGAGTTCAAGCCCCAGGACTGGCAAAAAACAAACAAACAAAAAAGAATTTCAAGGTTTTATCTGCCCTGACTGGCTGTGAATAAGAATCCTCAACTCTCAGCTTCCTGAGTAGCAAATGGGGTTCATTTGCTCATAGCACTCCTGAATGACCAATGATACTAAGTATGTTTTTTTGCCAGTCTTGGAGCTTGAACTCAGGGCCTAAGCACTGTCCCTGGCTTCATTTTGCTCAAGGCTAGCACTCTACCACTGGAGCCACAGCACCACTTCTGGCTTTTTCTGTTTATGTGGTGCTGCGGAATCAAACCCAGGGCTTCACATATGCAAGGCAAGCACTCTACCACTAGGCCATATTCCCAGCCCTGGGATACTGAGCATTTTAACATGCATTTCTTAGCCATTTTTATGTTTATTTTAGGTAAATGTCTGTTTAAATCTTTTACCCTCTTTAAATTATTTGTCTTCTTAGTTGATTTGTAAAGCATTCTTTATGTAATTTTTGAATACTAGTTCTTTACCAGATGTATGACTTGCAAATATTTTCTCCCACTATGTAGGTTATCCTTTTCAATTTCTCTTTCTGTTTTCTTTCTTTTTTTGTTAATTTAATTTAATTTTTCTATAAAGGTGATGTAGAGAGGGGTTACAGTTACATAAGTAAGGCAATAAGTGCATTTCTTGTCAAACATTGTTTCCCCCTCCCTCATTTTTCTTCCACTCCCCTCCCTAAGTTGTAAAGTTCATTTCCAACATAGTGTCATATGAGTATCATTGTTGTATTGGTTCACTCTTTGGTCTTTGTTTCACCATTTTGTTATTCCCCTTCCCTTCCCCAAATCAGATAAACATATATACAAGACATAGGGTACCAAAATAAAAAAACAGTGACAATAGGGGATAAACCTGTTGCAAACCACCACGAGTGCCTTGTTCCACAGCGGCCAGGAGCAAGGCAATGATAGAGACTGACTTAGAAACCAGTTTGGAGTAACGGGGGGTCTGTGCTTCATACCAGCAACAGACATCCAAGGTCCCATGAACAGAGCTTTTATTGATCATCAAAAAGGGCAGTATATACACAATGCAAGGTAGCAGTCTCTTTTAAGTTACCCACACCAGAGTGGGGGGAACAATCCTAGGATTAGTGACTTCCTATAAACAGGAGGTGAAGGTGACCAGCAAACAACCACTATTTGAATAGGCCCCTGCCTAGCTCCAAGGTCTAGGGAAGTTTGGATGCAGATTAACTCAAACCTACAATGGAATCTGTGGTCTTTGTAATGCTAGGACCCATAAATATTTCTCAGGCCACTCTCAGCCTTCTGAGAGTCAGAGAATGCCATTCCAATTCTCTTTGGCAGACCTCATGGATCCACACTTACAGGTTCCCATATAAACCAAAGGACAAAAAATAAAATAAATAAATAGCTTTATTCAGTATATTAAAAGCACTACCAATAACAAAAAAAACCTCTCTTGTTTCCATATCTTCCATCTCATTTCGATTAGCATCATTTTATATGGTTATATGTGGATAGCTATTGCACTGCTGTGATCCTCTGCTAGGACTATCCTAGACATGTACTAATTATTACTAATGAGAGAAATCATGGAATTTATGTTTCTTTGGGTCTGGCTCACTTCACTTACTATGATTCCTTGCAAGTCTTTCCATTTCCATTTCCTTACCAGTGCATCAGTGTCCTCCTTTCTGATGGAAGCATAGAATTCCATTGTGTATATATACATCAAATTTTCTTGATCCATTCATTTGCTGAGGGGCATCTAGGTTGATTCCATATCTTAGCTGTGGTAAATAATGCTGGAATGAACATAATTTTGCTAGTAGCTTTAGTGTGGCCTGGTGATATTGGGATTTGGATTCAGAGTCTTGAACTGGGTGCGGATAGGAGAGACAAACTGGAAGAAATAAAGGGAAGGGGTGACAATGTCCATAAAGAAATGTACTCTTTATCTGACTTCTGTAACTGTAACTCCTTTGTATATCACTTTTATAGTAACAATTTAAAACCTAAGACAACATTAACTATAAATAAAATGTTATCTTTATAAAATATTACAGCTGTCCCAAATGATTTGTGGCATCTTCACAGATTATTCAGGCCACATGAATCTGTATAGAAATATAACCCAAGAATAGGCCATAGAACCCAATTCCTAATATCCACTTTCTGTGTTTTTATTTCCTAATGCTCTTATTATCTTATATTATGTAAGCAACTTGACAATATCTTTGTGATAATATAGTATTTTATAACTAAATTTATAGAAGAAAATAAATGGATGAAATTTTGAGTTAAATTTGTCAATATGTGAAGAACTATGGAATAGTTATTTATCAGTTTTCCATTTTACTTTGTATTTAATGGATTTTAAGGATGATACATGAATATGTATATACAAAAGTGAAAAAGAGAAATGAGCTATGAAGTCATAAGATGACATGGAGGAAACAAAAATACATACTACTAAGTGAAAGAAACCAGTTTGATAAGCTGTGTATTACATAATTCCAACTCTGCAAGATTTTTTGCCAGAATGTCCCAAAGACTACAGAGCGAGTAGAAAGATAAGTGATTATCTAAGGTTAGGTGAGAGGGAGGGATAAATAGGAAAATCACAGAAGATTCTTCCATCAGTGGAGTCTCTCTATTTGATACTGTAATCACAACACTTGCCACCATACATTTGTGAAAAATCTATAAAATGCATGCAAAGCGTGGAGCTGGGACTTTGGCTTAGTGGTATAGTGCTTGTCTAGCATCCATGAAGCCCTGGGTTTGATTCCTCATCACCACCTAAACAGAAAAGGCCAGAAGTGGTACTGTGGCTCACATGGTAGAGTGCTAGCCTTGAGCAAAAAGAAGCTAGAGACAGTGCTCAGGCCCTGAGTTCAAGCCCCATGACTGGTTTAAAAAAAATGCATGCAAAGAGTGAACCCCTAAAGCAATGGATTTAATGAGAGGTCAATATACTTTTTTTTTTTTTTTTTTTGGCCAGTCCTGGGCCTTGGACTCAGGGCCCGAGCACTGTCCCTGGCTTCTTCCCGCTCAAGGCTAGCACTCTGCCACTTGAGCCACAGTGCCGCTTCTGGCCGTTTTCTGTATATGTGGTGCTGGGGAAGCGAACCTAGGGCCTTGTGTATCCGAGGCAGGCACTCTTGCCACTAGGCTATATCCCCAGCCCCAATATACTTTTATCAAATATGACAAATATACTGCTTTGGTGCAAGATACAGATAATGTGAGAGGTTGTGTTTGTGATGAGGGCAGGTGGTATATGGGCATCTTATATTTTATTTCCTGCCAAGATACTTAGGAGGCAGAGATCTGAGGATCAAGATTCAAAGACAGCCTGGGCAGAAAAGTTCATGATATTCTTACCTCCAATTAACCATCAGAAAGCCAAAAGAGGAGCTATGGCTCAAGTGGTAGAGCATTAGCCTTGAACATAAAAGCTCCTAAGGGACAGTACTAGGCCCTAAACTCAAACTACAGTACTGGCACACACACACTCACACACACACACACACACACACACACACACAGTAGCAACAACATCAGGAAATGAGTAAATGGTCAGCTCACTTTCAGTCACAGGAAGAAATGCCTTCCAGAAGTAGTAATTGTAGCTTTAGCAAATGAAAATACAAGACATCCAATTAAATTTGAATTTCTCATAATCAATTAATAGTTTTAATCCCAAATATTGCATGATATATACTAAAAATATATGTAACTTTTAAATCTGAAAATCAAATTAAATTTGAAGCCATATATTTCACCTGACAACAGTATCTATTGAAACTGTCATTTTGTTCCTTTAAAGACATATTTTTCTCCTGAGATAGTTTTGTTGAACTTGAGCTACTTCTTTTGTGGTCTCAGGAAAGGAAATTCTAGAGAATTAGTGTGGAGGAAGCCGTCTGTTAAGGAGATACAATGAACTGAAAAATACCAAGAGCTAAGTGGAATGCAAATTAAGTCAATCATGCAAAGTAAGTCAGATGGATTGCAGAAGTGAAAATCGAAACCTAAGCTCTTATGAAATTTTAATTATTATTTGAGAAAGATATAACCAATCACAAAGGTCCACAAAAAGAAAGCTAGCCAATCAAAAATAGCCTAATAGCGTAAACCTTCATTTCAACCTTGCCTGCTGTGTTCGTTTGCCTAGCTACTTGCTGTCTCTCTTGTACCAGTGTCCAAACAAATTGTTGCCTTTTCTTGCTCTACTATGTCAGTAATCTCTTTCGCCAACCACAGGCTCCAAAAACGCTGAACAATTATGATAAAGAATAAAATTAGCTCTCATATTTCAGGCAACCAGTGGGGTGAATGTACAACTTGCCCATCCATTCTCCATTCCATTTGTGCAAGCTAATGACATAAAATTGAAACAAAATGGGTACCACTTTATATCATAGAAGAGATCCTGAAATATATCATATCTCAATTGGAATAAAGTGCCTTTATTTAAAACAACACACAAGTATATACACACACTTTCACATACACAAAAACTCCATCTCCTTTGTTAAAACCATATTTCCATCATATAGTTTCCTTCAGAAACTAAGAAACACACACACTGACACATAGACACACAGACACACACACACACACAAACTCATACACACACACCTCATCCAGTGACACAAAGATCACAAATGGTTTTTAACTGTTTTCAATGAAAAAAAAAGAAACCTGCATTTCCTCCTCAGCTCATTTCCACTAAGCATTCCAATACCACCTGCTTCTGTTTAAGCAAAAGACTTGCCTAATTTATCCCCCAAACTGGGTTCAATTTAATTATGGTTTTTGTTTTAACCCACAGCACTTAGTGATTAAGACAACAGGAACCAAAAGAAGCTTAGACACTGGAATAAAAGTTTGTTCCAAACAATTTGAGAAGTCTGTATATGGCTATATACTCTGTTCCTGCGACCCAGTCAGATGTGACATTAAAGACTCTCCAGGGAAAATAGCCATGTTCTGACACTTAGAAAGAAGTTCATCTCATGCTTTCCCTTTGGAAAATTTCAAGAATTCTCAAAGGTCTCTAGCTACTTAAATACATTGTCTAGCTTTTCCTCCTGATTTCTTAGGAATTACATCAGAATCATCTAAAATTCCATGGCAAAGACTATGGGGAAGTGCCTTTATGCATGCAGCTGGTTAATGTTCATGGATTATTCATGAAGCCCCACCATCCCAAATTGGTCTAAAGGAAACAAGAGGACAAAAGGCTCAGTAACCAGCCTAACTAACCGGCTCACTGATCGGATGAGGTTAGTGTAGTCATCTGAACGAAGGCCCCCATCAGATCTGATTTCCTATGAGTCCCAACTGATTCTGAGCAGCAAACACAAAGCAGCTGTTGCTATGATGGTAAGAGCCAAGGCGGCTCTGCTCTGAGACCCTTTCGTCTACAAGTCTTGGGTAGTAAAGGATTCTCACTGACATGCCTTGAAAACGCATGGATACAAGGTCAGCCACATAGTCCTTAGTGAGCAGCCAGCATGTGTTAGAAGGAACCAAGACAGAACAAGACAATGTAGGCATGAGTGAGATTCTTTCAAGGACCTTGAGCAGTGTGAGAGCTATCTCAGCAGAAATTGTAATCTAGGCCTTGGTGACAGAATCTGGCTCCTATAAGTTCTCTTTATTTCAAATTTAAGCTGCTTTTTGTACTGTTCCCTTCTTTGTAGAAGAATGCTAAAATACAAAGACTGGATGGTGGCCCTTATCAGAGAAAGTCATTGGTTTGGATGAATACTCAGAAATCATCCCTCAAAATAGGGTCCAATATGAAACAGTTCTGTAACTACTTCTGTGTTATCTTAGAAACTAAGGGTAAATTACTTTGGAAGGAAGATTGGCTAAATGCTAAAAAATAAAATAATCACAATAATAATCATCATAATAAAAGACCAACAGGGCATCCCCAAGATGTGGAAATCCCCAAAGTGTAGAGTAATAGAAAATCACTCAAGTGAGACTGGAACACAAAGCATCACAGATGGTGCATAAAGGTGGTCCAACCAGGCCCCCTTTGCTGAAGGACTGAAGATCTTCTTGTCTAAGCCACTGAGCAAACTGATGGCATGAAATCTTCAATGCTGTCTCCCTTTGAGGCTTTCTCAGCTTCTGAAAATCATGTTGCCCAAGGCTACACCCTTCCTAGGGTAACCACAGCGTATTCCTGATCGATTTCAGCAAAACTTAGAGGATGTAGGAAACAGGCAAGCTTCAGAGTCCTGACAGTCAACCAAGACTGCTGCAAGGAGCATTTTGCCCATTCCTGAGTCCTTTTCCTTTCCTGTGGCTTTTCTCATCCCTTTTCCTTAACAAACATTTGCATTCCCTGCCCCATCTCAAGACCTGCCTACCAGAAAACTCAGCCTGTACCACCATCTGGATCTAGAATTCCCTTAAGATGTTTCTTGCTGAATCCAGCCAAACCATTGGACAGTGCTGGAACAATTGGTTTTACATGTATGGGTAAGAACTGCACAGAAAATTCAGATCATCAATTTTTTGAGGTATTTGACTGAAGACCATGTATAAGTTCTTGGCATTAGAATAAATAGGTACCAAAGGAAGAAGGGCAGCATAGAGATCCTGCATGGGTAGTTGTGAAGGCAATTTCATTCCATTTTGAATTTGGTTTTCATTCTTTGCTGTGGAAATGAATCATTTTGTCAGTGGTATGCTGACTTAATAGTGGTAATCCATCACTGATCCCTTTCATTAAAAGCCAGGTTGAGGGATGACAACTTTTTAACTTAAATTTTGTTTTTCATCCTTCACCTCACTTGAGGAGGTCAAGGGATAGAAGGTCTATGAACACAGACAAGTACAGAATCTAGTCATCTCTTGAATGCATAAGAGGATTCACTCATTAGTTTTGAGTTACAAAAAAAGGCTCACTATCTCAGATTTGGATCTCTTTAACAAGCTCCAGGGAGAGGAATTTTGACCACTGACCAATACCATGATCACAGGGAAAGCAAAGCTGCATGTCTGAGCTTGAGCCTGCTTAGGGCTAGAGCTGCCACAAAGAAATCTATTTTCAATGTTCTGAAAGATTATAGCAAAACAGAGCACCGCTCAAATAAGAACAAATCTAGAATCTGCATTTAAACACTGAAGATCATCACAGGAAAATGAAGACACTAGGATGAACAGAAAATGTTGTGTTTGTTCCTAGCCTATTCAGGCATTCTTGGGCTCCAGCTACCATCACCTGTCACTTTCATGAGGCAGTTTTTAGGACAAGCCATGAAACCAGCTTTTTGTTTTGAGGATCATGTTTCTTAGATGATTTTTCAACAAAGATGGTCTTCTTTGCCAACACTCCCAGAAGGGCTGATGTCAACCTGAGATGACATGGCCAAACAGTTGTACATGAGTCACAGTCCTCCTGTTACGAGAAAGACCATGAGAGGTTAGGAGCCCAGAAATCACAGCAGGAAATGCTAGATCAGATTTCTTTGCTGCTCCAGCTGGAGCAACTGTGTCCTCAGAACATCCAACCACAGTGGTGCCAGATGAACAAAGCCTGTCTACTAAGAAGGATACTGGAGAGAATAATGGCACAGACATTCGCATATCAGATGACAGTTCTGGGCTCTCTGTGAAAGAATGTTCTACTGAGTTTCCATCGCTTCTCTTTGCTGCTTGACTTTAGGTTATATGAGGATTGCAGAGAGTGCCACTTTAAAAAATGGTCCTGAACCCCACTCCTAACATAAGGAAACTGAGTCATTAGAGTATCAGAATAAAGAAAGGGCAGAAAGAAAACTCAACAGACCAACAAGCTTTATTCAGGAGTGGAGCCTGGGAAGGGCCACCAGGTCTCCTTCAGCATGGCCAAAGGGGAAATGGTACACACCCCTTACAACTAGGGCTCTTTAAATATTAGTGGAAAGAGTGAAGTCAGGTGGGGGTGCAGATGGAAGTAGGGTGAGATGAAAGCAGGGTGGGTGAGCAATGTTATTTTCACTGAGGAGTTTCAGTGTCTTAACAGCTTCGGTGTTAGTCAGGGATGCCCGTATCAGATATGGCCTTGGTGTCAGGCTCACTTCCAAGATCACTGGTACATTTCTTCTGGGGTTAAAGGGAGAGGAGATGGTTTAACAGGGTCATCAGCAAGGACAATTCTGAGATATGGTGATCAAGGAGGAGGTAGGTGCTTTAGACAAACTCATTTTCCATAGTTCCTGACTCTGAAAAAGCATCAGAAACAAAGGGAAGCGGGGCACTGTTATCTTGTCTGGCTACTTCCTGCTGATGTAGGGTGATGAGGGGACTAGGAATCTTATGCTTTTAGAATCAATGAGAGGAGAAGCAGCAATTGTTCTGTTGACAGTTTTAGGTATTGACAGTTTCACCTACTATGAGTTAATTTAATTTGTCACAAGGTGTTTGAGAAAAGAAACACCCTAGTTTTACAAATGGAGAAACTGAGGCTTGGAAAAGATAAGTAGGTAATTAATCACAAAGCTGCTAGAGCACAAGGATTCGTTGTTGTTTTTTTAAGTGCAATGCTGGGGGTCTAACCCAGGGCCCACCATATACTAGGTAAGATTCTCTACCATTGAGCTGAATCTCCAGCCAAAAGCAAGGACTTAAACCCAAGAAGATCTGAGAGGAACACAGCATGTAGGACATTCAAAATCTAGACTTTTGTCACCTCTTCGGAGATCCCCATGCAGTGACTTTCATGGGGGCCCCAAAATCTGTAACTTTGATTATTTGTATGACTATGTGAGTTAGGAAAAGAAAACAAAATACTGCTATCCTTACTGCTTCTCATAAAATTGTGTGTGTGTGTTTGTTTGTGTGTGTGTATGTATGTATGTGTGTGTGTCCCTCTATTGGAGCTTGAACTTGGGGCCTGCAATTGCAGTTCCACTTCCAGCTCTTTGGTGGCTAATTGGAGATAAGAGTTTCACAGCCTTTTCTTCCCGGGATAGCTTTCAATCTCAGTCCGCAGATCTCATTCTCTTGAGCATCTGTGAACCAACAGCTTACCGGATATATTTTTAAATCCTTTCCAGTAGATAGGTGGCTCAAAAAGATTCTAGTTTTTAACCCTTTACTTTTAAGGCAAAGATGTTGCTTTTGCAAACACCTGTTGATTTCCTGTGAAACTTATAACATCTTATTATTTAGATGCCTTCCTTCCCTACACTGTTTCTGTTCATATAGTAAAATCATTGAATCAAGATGAAGGGATTTCCAAACGCTATGTAATAAATTTAAGAGTGGGTAACATTTTTGCATGACTATCAAGAATGAAAAATTAAAAAAAAAAAAACACAAGAACAGCAAGTGCTTGATAAACATGGCCACAGAATTAGAGAACTGTGGAAGGGCCAGGTGTCCACAGTCCAAACCCTCAATATTCTCAAGGTCTCAAAACTTTTCTTTTCCTAAATCATGGCAGTGTGTGAGGCTGTTAAGATACAGATGCCTCTGCCCCCCTCCTGAAGATCCAATTTAGTGAGTTGTGATGGTTCTTAATAACAAGAATTTTAAAAGAGCTCCTGGTATTATTCCAATGAAAATCGAGCCACAATTTGAAAACCAGGGCAGTATTTCAAGACAGCTTAGATGTAGAGGATGAATACATAGATGGATGGGTGGTAGATGGAAAACAGAATAGCAACAAACCAACTCAAATAGATCAGACGATCGAGTGGGAAATAGTCATTTATTCATCCCACTAAGTAATAAAAATCATTTAACATACAAACATACATTCACACACAAATATATGTATATACTTACTTCACTAAAAACCTTCTTGAAGTTTTATTCTTCTTATTCACTTGATGTGCCAACAGTACCATGATATATATCTTTTATTTTGTTGATTCCCAATGAATATCCTAACCATGAATCAATGGATCAAGGTTTCAAACGTAACTTTAAAAGAATGGTCCTAGGACTTCTTTAAAACAAAGGCGTTGCTTAATGCTACTAACACTACACTTTTAATTGCAGGTGCCCTTGAACTACCCTGAATTCAATAAATAACTATCAGTTCCTATCTTATCCTAGCCCTTTGCTTTTCTCTATCAAATTCTACCCTACATCCTGTTCACACTGCACCAATGCCTTCTCTTCTCTTTTCACACCTATGGAGCCCTTGTGCTTTATCTATCTACAGCACCTCTCTAATCTGCCTCCCACTTTACTCTCCATTCTAGTCCTGCTTTCCCTCACTTTTCCGGTTCATGGCCTCTCCTCATTACTCATGCCGAGTGAATCATCTCCCTATTACCCGTTGTGCTGCCCACAAGACATGGAAGGCCCTAATTAACACAATCTAAGGGAAAAATCATTGTAATCCTACATTTTCTTTCAGTTTATTGGCTTCTACTAAATCATATAGTTGGCATCTCATGACTAGTTCAGAACTAAATTTGATGTAAAAGCTAGAATTTAAAGCTTTTAAGAACACTATTCTATGTCCATTTTTACTAACAGACTCACTTTATGCAGTAATTCACATCCTCATGTTTCTATTTTGTCTTGATTTTCAAATGAACCTTACTCAGAGGAGTCCTTATGCACGTCAAGCCAAGATCATTCTTTCATCGGCACAGACATGCAAAGGTCACTCATAACCATTCCTGACATGGAGATGGAATGAAAGAAGGAAGTGGGTGACTTTCCTATGCAAACCTTTAAGCCATTCCTTCAAAATTGGCCAGTTGCCCTTGCCAAACATTATCAATCACAGGGCAATGCAAGCACAAGACGTAATTTCAGAAACAGTGTGTGCTGTAATGTATTCAAATTTTTTGTTTTAGAAATTCTGCACATTTGATATGGACAATGGAAAAAATACATACTGCCTCAATCTTTTATGTGCTAGGATTACAGCAATGGACACTGGGCCCAAAAGTCACATTTTTTAAAAACTGAAAACATTTTACTAAGCAGCCTCATCTTTTTTTTTCAGAAATTAAGATTTTCAGAGCTAGATAAGGAGGGTTTTTTCAAAAAAAAAATTCTCAGCACATCCTACCAATACATTTTCCTTAGTTTTCTAACTTATAGCCTACGTGGCAACTACGAGAGTTTAGCTCCATGGAAAACTGGCCAGACCAATTTGACTTTCTCAAGAGTATCAGAATCATTTGTTTGTAGTAAACCAATTTTATTCATTTGTTCAGCCACTGAGTCACTCTCTTGGGCTAATCTTTGATACACAGATTGTGGGCTACGCCTTTTGGCTATGTTGGCAACCCAAACCTCAGTTTTCCTTTCCATATAGAGAATTTTTGAGGCTGTTTTACAGTCAAAATGGGGCGAAAGAAACCTAGTGCTTCTTTAAGCCTCTAGGCCTCCAACCATCTTAGCTGTATTAAATACAACTAAAAACTCCTTCTGTAGAAATGCTTCGGGGCTTCTGGGTGTGGGGTTCTCCTGGCTTTTGTCCTACCTCACCAGTACCTCCATCCTGATTTCTTGTCCAACATCTCTAACTAAACACAGGCATTCCTGTGGGCTCTTCTGTCCCAGCCCCAGCCCACATGTATATATCGTTTCTACATACTCTCCTCAAAGTAACCACCTCTATTCATGTGGTTTTAAATGCCCTTCATGTGATGGCAACTCCCCATGGTTTATCTTTAGCTCAGAAATGTCCCTTGATCTGGGTATCTACACCAACTACTTACGAGGGTGAAAACAGGAATATAGTAGTTCAAGGCAAGTCTGGGCAGACAAGTCCACAACTCTCCATCTCAATGGAGGGAAAGTGGACATGGTGGCACATGCCTAACATCACTTCAATACAGAAAATCTAGTATAGGCAGATTGTATTCCAAGTGTGCACCACGGCAAGAAACAAGACCCTGTATAAATACTCAAAAAAAAAAAATCAAAGCCAAAAGCAGGGCTGGAGACATGGCTCAGCCATAGAATGACTAACCATCAAGTATCAGGTCTCCATACTCAAATATTGAGCAAATTTTTTTTTTACCTTTTTTTTTTCTCAAATTTTTATTATCAAACTGACGTACAGAGAGTTTACAGTATCATACGTTGGGCATTGGATACATTTCTTGTACTGTTTGTTGCCTTGTCCCTCATGCCCCCCTCCCTCCCCCCCTTTCCCTCCTTCCCCCTGGTGTTCAATTCACTTACACCAAACAGTTTTGCAAGTATTGCTTTTGTAGTTATTTCTCTTTTTTTACCCTGTGTCTCTCGAATTTGGTATTCCCTTTGAATTTCCTACTTCCAATACCAGTAAACACGGTTTCCAATATACTCAGATAAGATTACAGAGATAGTGTAGGTACAAACATAGGAAGGTGATACAAAACATTATCTATAATAGAAACTACACATACACATAGGATGTTGGAAGTGGTTACAACTGTGATATATCACTTGTTTCCATAACATGGAGTTCATTTCAATTATCATCATCTTATGTGTTTCTAAGGGTATAGCTATTGGGCCTTGTGATGCTCTGCTATGGCTTGCCTAAACCTGTACTAATTATTCCCAATAAGGGAGGCCATAGAGTCCATGTTTCTTTGGGTCTGGCTCACTTCACTTAGTATAACTTTTTCCAAGTCCTTCCATTTCCTTACAAATGGAACAATGTCATTCTTTCTGATAGAGGCATAAAATTCCATTGTGTAAATGTACCACATTTTCCTGATCCATTCATCTATGGAGGGGCATCTGGGTTGGTTCCAGCTTCTCGCTATGACAAATTGTGCTGCGATGAACATTGTTGTGCTGGTGGCATTACTGTGATTTTGTTTGTGGGCTTTTGGATAGATACTTTTTACCTGCCTATTCCAAGTATTCCCTCCTTACCAAGTCTCTTTTTTCCTACAGGACACCAACTCACACAATGACAGCAAATCCAAAATCCTAATTGAGTTTTTCCTTGGCTCTACTCCCTACAAGCGATCAAGTACCTCAAAACTTTCTCTTGACTCAGGTGTGACATTCAGAATACTCAGCTGGCACAGATGACATCTACCCTAGTGGGCCAGCAGTGGGTAGCAGGGGAAACATTGGAACCTCAATGGGCTGGCTAGAGGGCCAGCAGGTCATAAGGGAGTCCTCCACAGAGTTCAGAGACATAGGAAAAGCAGAGTCTGACCATCAACAGAAATCCCAGAGGCCCTGTGAGGAGTCATGCCTTTCTACTCAGAGGCTGCATCTGGTGCAGATAGGCTCATTTCTAGGCTTGGTAGATAGAACACTTTTTCCAGCATGACCCCCTGACATTTTCTCACTGATCCTAGTATTAAGACCTCATGGAGGTTGTATCCATACAGGACCAGGAGAAATGAAAAACCTGTAATCCAAGATGCTGAACCCTGGCATTCCTGTGCTGGTTTCACCCCCAAAGAGCCAGCATATTCATGCACAATGACACCCGATATCGTCTATGGCCAGGAAGCCCGATGATGCCCCTCTAAGACTGGGCTGTGGTCCCTGTCAGCAGCACCTGCCGAGGCACAGTTCTGAGCAGGGTAATGGTGGAGTGCAGACCTCACTGTGGCGCCAGAGTTTGGACACAAAGCATCTCAACAGGCTTCCTCATGATGCCCATCCTCCTTCGCATCACTGATGCTCAGTGCATGAGCTATCCTACTTCATACAAATGTTTGTGTGTGTTTTTCTTAGAGATTTAATTTAGGTAAGAGAAGAAGAAACTCAGATCAGGAAGTCCAAAGAGAAAGGGACAAAGAGAGATAGAGAGACAGAGACACACTCAGGGCTCGTGGACTTCTTCAGGTCTCCTCTCATTGCCCTTGTATACAGATTCTCTTTCCCCGTGTCTCTAAAGATAACAAAGCTCTGAGAGTCAGGAATGACTTGCTATGTGGCCCAAGGCCTGTCCTTCTATCTTCTGTTTTGATCTTGCTTAAAAAAAAATTTTGACGGCTGGGAATATGGCATAGTGGCAAGAGTGCTTGCCTTATATACATGAAGCCCTACATTTGATTCCCCAGAACCACGTATATAGAAAATGGCCAGAAGTGGTGCTGTGGCTCAAATGGCCACAGTGCTAGCCTTGAGCAAAAAGAAGCCAGGGACAGTGCTCAGGCCCTGAGTCCAAGGCCCAGGACTGGCAAAAAAAAAAAACTGTTTGAGATAATTGTAGACTTGTACATCATTGTAAAAAAAAAAAATTCCAGAGAGAGAGAGCTGAGCACCAGTGGCTCTCATCTATAACTATAGGCCAAACTTAACTCCAAAGACTTTATCTCGGAAACTAGGGAGGAGGTAACAAACAATACAAGAAATATACCCAAGGCCTAACGTATGAAACTGTAACCTCTCTGTACATCACTTTGACAATAAATAAGAAATATATATATATATGAGTGACCAAAAAGCACATAAAAAATTCAAAATCGTTAGTTATCAGGAAAATATAATTAAAATCATTAAAAAATTTTTAAAAAGAAACTATGATTGTATTTGAGAATGAGGAACCATTTCATTTAGAGCTATGCTTCTTTCAATGCTCTGATCAGGAATTCAAGGTGAATTATTAGAATTATTACACCCTTGGTACCAAGGGCAGGAGTCATCTGAGGTCCATAGTATGCTGGTGTTCCTGAGGTAAACCTATCATTTTTGCTCTGTGTGCAAACAGATCACAATGAGCTTCCTCAATCCCAATGTATGTATCCTTCACACCAAGAACAAGATCTCACCCATTGGATGTGGCCAAAAGGGAACCCTACTTCATTGTTGGTGGGAATGTAAACTGGTTCAGCCACTCTGGCAAGCAGTATGGAGATTCCTCAGAAGGCTAAATATAGAACTCCCCTATGACCCAGCAGCCCCACTTTTGGGTATCTATCCAAAAGACCACAAACAAAATCACAGTAATGCCACCAGCACAACAATGTTCATTGCAGCACAATTTGTCATAGCGAGAATCTGGAACCAGCCCAGATGCCCCTCAGTAGACGAATGGATCAGGAAAATGTGGTACATATACACAATGGAATTTTATGCCTCTATCAGAAAGAATGACATTGTCCCATTTGTAAGGAAATGGAAGGACTTGGAAAAAATTATACTAAGTGAAGTGAGCCAGACCCAAAGAAACATGGACTCTATGGTCTCCCTTATTGGGAATGATTAGTACAGGTTTAGGCAAGTCATAGCAGAGCATCACAAGGCCCAATAGCTATACCCTTACGAACACATAAGATGATGCTAAGTGAAATGAACTCCATGTTATGGAAACAGTTGTAACTACTTTCAACGTCCTACGTGTATCTGTAGCTTCTATTATTGATGATGTTCTTGTATCACCTTCCTGTGGTTGTACCTACACTATCTCTGTAATCTTATCTGAGTATATTGGAAACCGTGTATACTGGTATTGGAAGTAGGAAATTGAAAGGGAATACCAAAATTGAGAGACACAGGGTAAAAAAAGACAAACAACTACAATAGCAATACTTGCAAAACTGTTTGGTGTAAGTGAACTGAAGGGGGGAAGGGAAAGGGGGAGGAGGGAGGGGGGTATGAGGGACAAGGTAAAAAACTGTACAAGAAATGTATCTAGTGCCTAACGTATGAAACTGTAACCTTTCTGTACATCAGTTTGATAATAAAAATTTGAAAAAAAAAAAAAAAAAAAAAAGATCTCACCCATGGTGAGCAAACACAGCCAGAGGAAGGCACCAAGATCACTTCACCCGGGCTGGGGATATGACCTAGTGGCAAGAGTGCTTGCCTTGCATACATGAGGCCCTGGGTTCTATTCCACAGCACCACATATAGAGAAAACGGCCAGAAGTGGCGCTGTGGCTCAAGTGGCAGAGTGCTAGCC
Organism: Perognathus longimembris pacificus; assembly: GCF_023159225.1. Taxonomy (NCBI): domain Eukaryota; kingdom Metazoa; phylum Chordata; class Mammalia; order Rodentia; family Heteromyidae; genus Perognathus; species Perognathus longimembris. Next base: position 79,744,282 of record NC_063161.1, on the reverse strand, counting down.
TTGAGCAAAAAAAAGAAGCCAGGGACAGTGCTCAGACCCTGAGTCTAAGCCCCAGGACTGGCAAAAAAAAAAAAAAAAGATCATCTCACCCATGGGAGAATGCAGTCATAATACTCAATGGACATATGTGAAACTTAAAGGTGGGCTTGGGAGAGATGGGGGAGAATGATAGAAGGAGTAGCATTAATCAATATGCATTGCACTCACAAACTAACATATTGAAACTCCAATTACTTAACAATAACAATGAAACCTCCCCCAAACAGACAATATCCATGCAGATAATGTCTTTGTGTTACAAGAGTAACCCATTCACCAGTTGTGGTTACTGGCATGTTTAAAATCAAATAATTTCTTTGCGAGAACACTCTCTTCCCCTCACCTTCCATCTCCACACGTGGCCATTTCTTGGCCTCCAGTAGGACTGGTTCTAGGATCCTCTGCAAATATCTAAATCCATGGATGCTCAAGATCCTTATATGAAATGATATTCTATTGGCATATAACCTATGCACATCCTCTTGTATACTTGAGGTCGTCTTATAATTCTTATAAATGCTTATAATTCTTACTATACTGTAAATACTATAGAAGTAATTGTACTATGTTGTGGAAATAATATGGAGAGCAAAAACTCTATATTCAGTAGTACATTTTCAAGTTTTTCTCCTAATATTTTCAATTTCTGATTGGTTAAATCCATGGGTGCTGAACTCACAGATATAGAGGACTATGTGTCTCTTCTCTTCAACAAAGGCAAAGAACCCCATCTGGTACACACACATAGCCCCTTGTTTGTACTTCCATACTGAGAGTTAAACTTGTGTAAGTGTGGCATTTATACCTAAACCCTCATACCTGCAGATGACATCCCTGAGCCAGTTGATAGTATTCTTGTGTGGCACCTGCCCCTCAGAAGTACCTCAAGGCAACATAAAGCACTCAGTGCCTCTGGAATCTGACCTTTATTTTGTCTGATCGCCTGGTATTTGTCTCAAGAGCATAATTTGGCTTTTGCTAAAGTTTCAACTGAATCAGGAATTCCATTATTTTTACTTGAGCATGGTCTCCTAATCTGGACTATTGATTTAGACCAATACTGAAACTCTCATCTAAGATCCCATTGATATTCAGGTCTTTCTTGACCTTTACGGGTTTTCTTGACAATTCCTGGACTCACAGGCATCATTCTATTTGCATGTTAAAAATACCTCACACTTGATTCACTGTTTTCAAATATATTCCCATATTGGCTCTCCATAAATAGCTTGTGAAGTAAGTGGTTTATCCTCAATTTACAGATAAGCCAACTAAGGCTAGGAGGAATTAAGGAATTTATCCAAGGCCTACAGAGTGTCTTCACTTGTGCCCCAACATCTCTGAATCTGTTACATTAAACAGCCATATAGAGAAGAAAACATTTGAGAGAAGGAATGTATGTGTGTCTATACATATACACACATTTAACAATTCATGACACAACTACATAAAGTTATTCTGAAAAATTACATGTAATTGTCACATAGCATTGATTATATATATATAATATTATGTGTAATATATCTGTAATAATTATACACTAAAAATAATATGATATGTATTTATATATAGGATAAAATTTTAAAAGATGTGGCTATAACCAAATTCTCCTAAGTTTGAACAAAACAGGAATGGCATACACACATAAATACTCATTCAGACAGGAGATTAGATTAACTTCCAGATCCACTGGCAAGAAATGAGACAGGTCTGAGGGTGGAATTTATATAAATGACCCGGTTGCATAGTTGCTAAGCTCAAAACTTTCTTACCTTTGATAAGCTTGTCCTGAATCAAAATTGAGTGAGTAAATTTTGTCCTTGGAGAACTTTTTTCATAACTCTTCTGGTATTGTTTGATTCATTTATTTATTCAAGAAAAATGTATTTGGGTGGTGTTGAGAGAGCTAGAGAACAATGGGAGGGATGATATTGACCAAGATGCATTGCACCCGTAAGTTAACATATTGAGGTGAAACCCCTTTGTACAACTAAAGATATTTTTAATAATTTTATTGTAATTATTAAAGTGTTGTACAGAGGAGCTATAATTTCATAGTCAAGTAATGAGTACATTCCTTTATTTGGACAATGTTACCTTTCCTTTACTTTCCTCTGATTTTCCCTCCCAGACTTGTCCATAAGTTACATCGGTCATTTTCCACCGAGGGTGTGCTAAATAGCATGATTGCTTTTATTTTCCCTTTCTCCCTGTCTGGTACAAGTACTTAAAGTTAATTTTTAAAATATTTTTTTTAATTTTAAAAAGAAAGATTTATTGGATTAAGAGTATAATACAGTGGCCAGATACTTGCCCAGCATACACAAAATCCTGGATTCAATAGCCAGCGCAGAAAGATGGAAGAAGAGGAGAAGAACAGAAAAAGGAGGGAAAGAAAAAGAACTGGCACAGGAGAATGTACTGAGTTTCCACAGAGGAAGCATTATTGAGCTATCTTACAATCTTCAAAACCAATATATTTTCCTTAGGTGCAGAACATCTCGGCTTGCATTGACCACATTTACAGTGCTCAATGGAGTTAATGGTGACTGCATTGGGCAAGAGGAGGAGGAGGAACACAAATTATTGAGTTTCTGTAAAGAAGGAGAAGGAAGAACAGGAGAAGGATGAGGAAGGAAGGAAAAGGGAAAGGAGGAAGAAGTTATTGAGTTCCCGCTATGAACCAAGCAGTCTGGCAGGTGCTATAAACATGAAAATGACAGTGAAACAGGTCAAAGAGGCAAAGATCCACAGAGCACAGAGATGTGATAGCTCCTATTCAGTGAGAGCACTGATGAGAGGCTGGAGGCTGGGCGACACCAGTCCACACTGCAAGTACCTGGAACATCAGGTACCTCAGAGCTGAGGACTGAACTCAGGGCCTTGCACTTGTCAGACAAGTGCTCTTCCACTGAGCTCAATCCTCAACACCAACACCCCAACACCTTTTTTTAAAAAAACATGAACAGTGGTGGAAAATATGTATCATGTATATTTACTTACATTGATACACATATGAGTAGATGAACATATTGATTTATATTTGTAGTCAGTCCACAACTTACCATTGTTTGATTAAGATAGTTTTTCAAAATTGGAAAGTTGCTGTGTCCAAGCCAGTGATGCAGATTATAATCTTTTTTTATCTTTTTTTTTCAAGATTCTAGGCATCAGCAGTGAGCACAGCTCACAGTTTACCACAGCATCTCCAGTGCTACACTAATACTCCAACAGCACTCACTGTAGCTCACCACATTTAGTGTTCCTGGGCCCAGAGAACTCCAAGCTTGCACGTGAATGATATCTACCCTTGCCACCATTCTCCTTCCCAGCTTTAGTACAGTATTCAAGAATTTACACCAAGGGGCTGGGAATATGGCCTAGTGGCAAGAGTGCTTGCCTCCTACACATGAAGCTCTCGGTTCGATTCCCCAGCACCACATATATGGAAAACAGCCAGAAGGGGCGCTGTGGCTCAGGTGGCAGAGTGCTAGCCTTGAGCAGGAAGAAGCCAGGGACAGTGCTCAGGCCCTGAGTCCAAGGCCCAGGACTGGCCAAAAAAAAAAAAAAAAAACATTTACAGCAGATACTCAACTATTAGAAAACAAGTTTCATGCTACATAAATTTTCTAACTGGGCTGCACAGTTGGGAAAACCCAACTTTACTGTGTTGTTCTGTAGGTTTGTGGACTAAATGCAGCTCTGACCTAAAGTATTTTCAATTTATGAAGATTTATCAGGGGCTGGGGATATAGCCTAGTGGCAAGAGTGCCTGCCTCGGATACACGAGGCCCTAGGTTCGATTCCCCAGCACCACATATACAGAAAACGGCCAGAAGCGGCGCTGTGGCTCAAGTGGCAGAGTGCTATCCTTGAGCGGGAAGAAGCCAGGGACAGTGCTCAGGCCCTGAGTCCAAGGCCCAGGACTGGCCAAAAAAAAAAAAAGATTTATCAGGATGTTGCCCATCTCAAGTGGAAGAACCTAGACACACACACACACACACACACACACACACACACACACACACACACACAATGTACACATACACACATCTACATAATGCACAGGTACACATATACCAATATGCACATACCTACCCACGTACACACATACACATAAGCACACATTTACACAAACCTAGAGACATACACACTTGCAAATATACACACAAACATATATATATATACATAAACATGCATCCTTATACACACACTTCAGTTGTAAAACTAAAGCACATTTTTGTAAAACTAACCACTACCACATGTGACACACTCAAATATTTACTATTAAATTTCTTCCTGTTATAATTATTTGACCCTGGCTGCTAACCAACTACTTGGTTTCATAACCTCTCTAGGTAGGAACTGGAAGAGGCTACCGTCTCTCCAGGCCCACCTCCATCTCTCCATGCTCCTCTCCTCAAGGCAAATATATGGGCAAAGCTGATAGATGAAATAGAAGGTTAACTCTCCAGCACTATTCACCATAGGTTTGCCAGGAGGCTACTTTGGCCTACCCAGTGATAGTCATTAAATCAGTGCTTGTCCCACATGCTTGCTGCATTGATTACAGCAAAGAAGACACTTTCATGATACTTACGTGAGATGACAGAAGTCATGAAGTGATACCTTGCTGAAAGGGATTCCAAAACAGAGAACAGAAGATCCAAATGCAAAGAAAACCAATTTTTGAAAATAACAGTTGAAGCTGGGCACCGGTGGCTCACATCTGAAAGCCTAGCTACTCAAACAACTGAGATCTGAGGATCACGATTCAAAGCCAGCCTAGACAGGAAAGTCTATGAGACTCTTATCTCTGATTAATCACAAGAAATAGTGCTCTGGCTCAAAGTGGTAGACTAGCCTTGAGCTGAAGAGCTCAGGGACAGTGCATAGGCCCAGTGTTCAAGGCCATGACTGACCAAAAAAAAAAGAAAAAGAAAACGAAAGAAAGGAAGGAAGGAAGGAAGGAAGGAAGGAAGGAAGGAAGGAAGGAAGGAAGGAAGGAAGGAAGGAAGGAAGGGAGGGAGGGAGGGAGGGAGGGAGGGGGAGGGAGGGGGAGAGAGGGGGAGGGAGGGGGAGAGAGGGAAAGAGGGAGAGAGGGAGGGAGGGAGAGAGGGAGAGAGGGAGGGCAAGGAAGGAAGGAAGGAAGGAAGGAAGGAAGGAAGGAAGGAAGGAAGGAAGGAAGGAAGGAAGGAAGGAAGGAAGGAAGGAAGGAAGGAAGGAAGATATCAGTTAATCCCTTCTGTAAGTTATGCCTGAAAACCTGGCCCTAAATTTACCACTGGGCTTTTAAAACATGAGCCAATAGATTCTTTTTTTCCATAGGCCCAGTTGAGTTGTGTTTTTTTGTCATAGGTGTCCCTGACTGTCTTTTTGTTACCAGCTTTGGCAAATCTCTAGGCATTTCTTCTTCCTATCAACTTCCTGCCCTGTAAAGGGGCCCCTCCTTTTCTTTCCAACTCAGAATCCCCTCTATGCACCCTCACTCCTGTATAAAAGGCTCAGGACACTCTTAACTAGGCCATTTCTAGATATGTCTGCAATTTTCAGCTTACAGGTTGAGAAAGTCCCCTGGGTGTGGTGGTTTCAGCAGTATGGTCAGACAAGGGAGAGGTATTAGAGTGAAGACTCACACCGTGTCCTAAGAAGATTATCAGCTCAGCACTGTACACAGGCGTCCTTTCCTTTTTTTTTTAATACTTTTTTTTCTTATAGTAAAGGTTTATATTAACCCAGTTTTCAAGTTGTATACATGATCGCCTGCTCCATTGCTATGTTGGAGGCTGTGTGAAGCAGGCCCAGGATTTTTTAATACTTTTAAGGTCACATTTTCATTGTTTTTTTTCTTGATGTTACTAAGCAATGGGCTCTTTCCTATAACATTAAGGTTTCAGGAAAAAATAAACTGTCTGAGTTTATTTTAAATTAGTTTTTTTTTTACTCTACCTTAATTTGAACAAGACACCCAAAGAACTAGCCTGCAAATGGTGTCTTACGTAAAGGAAAATGTGAAGGCTTCAAAAATAAATTCCCTGCCAAAATTTCAGAGCTGTAAAAGGTGGTGCCTAGAACCGTCAAATGTCAGAAATAATTACCAGACTGAATGTGATTCATGTACCTACAGGACATGATCAAGACTAACCTTTCCTGACTCCATCTGTCTGGACAAAGTACGGGCGGGAAGCTGCCCAGCCCAGCGCCTTCAGGCCTCATGACTGGGAGAGAGAGAATCTCAAGCAATACCAAGACCTCCTCTGAAGCTACCAGCAGGAATCACATGTACTCACTAGTCAGCTGCTGAGTTTGTTTGCTTCTAGATGCACATATATAATTTTTCAACAAGATAAAGATGCACCATATTTTATTTACTAAAAGGTATTAACCTACCTTCTATTGCAAAGTAAAACATAGTACAGAAACAGAAAAACTATACAAAACAAATGTAACATCTTCATGAATTATGGCAACTGCCAAAAAACATAGAACTTGCAGAAACACCTGGCTTTTGCTTCTTCTCAGATGAAAAATAACTCTATAGAGATCATTCTGTGAACTCTATTTTTAAAACATAATCAGTACTTACATGGTAATTCCTTCCTCAAGTTACATTTTTTGTTATTTTTAAATTTTATTAATATTATTTATCATGTAAATGAGAGTGGAGGAAAGGGAGGGGCAGGGGAGGGGAGAGCAGGGGAGGGAAGGGGAAGAAAGGGAGGGGGAGAAGAGGGGGAGGGGAGGGGAGGGGAGGGAAGGATAGGGAAGGGAAGGGAAGGGAAGGGAAGGGAAGGGAAGGGAAGGGAAGGGAAGGGAAGGGAAGAGAAGGGAAGGGAAGGGAAGGGAAGGGAGAAGGAAAAGAAGAATCCAGCATGGTGGGCTTGAGAGATTGGAGCTTTGTTTTGTATCCTATGCCTGTTCTGCCTCATTTCCTCCAGTCTCTTACTCATTTCCTCTACTATCAGACATAAGGTAACTCATGCTAACACACAACAAGTTTACACAAACTTGTATGATGTTAACCATACTTATTAGCAGACTCTATTGCAGCAGCATGTATGTCTTGTATAAAAGAGCTAATATCATCCATGACAACTCTATGAAGTAGGTACTATTATCAACTCACTTAATATGTGAAAATCAGCAGCACAGAAAGGCTATTGAGTTCCCAGAGTCACACAGCCAGTAAGAGGTGCAATTCGACCAACTCCAAGTAATATGACTCCAGAAATGGACAAGCACAAATACAAACCCAGGCCCACTTTTTCATCCAAATAAGAAGACATTACATGAATTATAACCTTTATATAAATATGCTATAAGAATCATTCTAAACCAACTAATTCATACTCATTCTTGTTTTGATGGCAGCATACACATAACTCATCTGTCGATGAGCTATTCTTTGTACATAGTTGTTTGCTTGATGAATAGCACTAAGGAGATAGATTCACTTGGGAGGAAGGTTCTTTTTTTTTTTGCCAGTCCGGGGCCTTGGACTCAGAGCCTGAGCACTGTCCCTGGCTTTTTTGCTCAAGGCTAGAACTCTGCCACTTGACCCACAGTGCCATTTCTGGCCTTTTGTATATATATGGTGCTGGGAAATCGAACCCAGGGCTTCAAGCACTCTTGCCACAGGCCATATTCCCAGCCCCTGGAGGAAGGGTCTTAAGAGTAGAATTACTGTGTTAAAACTTACAAGAACTTTTTATGTATGCATGTCAATACTGGAATTTGAACGCTGGGCCTGGGTGCTATCTCTTAGCTTTTTTGCTCAATGCTAGTGCTCTACCACCTGAGCCACAATTCCACTTCTGGCTTTTTGGTGGTTCAGTGGAGGTAAGAGTCTAATATACTTCCCTGCTTGAGTTGGCTTCAAGCCGCAAACCTCAAACCTCAACCTCCTCAGTACTTAGGATTATAAGCATGAGTCCCAGTGACCAGAGTTATTTACACTTGTAATCACTGTGGCCAGATTAATTCCTGAAAAGGGTAGCTATGCTCCACTTGTCACCAGCGGACTGTGAGAAGTCCTGCCCTCATCACCAGCAGGAAGAAAATCAAATTCCTGTAGATGTGGAAAGTTCTCTATGCCTCTTTACGTTGCATTTTACTACTGAATGTCTTTGCATCTTCTCTTTATATTTTTCACTAATTTTCCACTGGGCTGTTTATGTTGCACTTGGTAATTTGCAAGCTTTTTGTATATTCATGCTCTGATGCTTTTTTTTCTGCAGAAATCCATTAGATAACATACCAGCAGACTAAATGCTTAAGTGTAGTTATTCATATACATTCACATCAAGTCAGTTGCCTCTAAAATGTTTATGTATATTATTCTCTAAATGTATGAAATGTATCAGAATCCTGTACTTTGTCAACATCTTTGTCCAGTGAATCTGCAGAAAGAAATGTTGATTGTGAATTGCAAGAGGTTTCTGGGCTCGTGTCCTTTCTTTGTGCACCTTTCTAATGCAGACGCATGCATGAGAACGCCCCTTTCCTTGAGATTTTATGAGGACATTTTGTCTAAGCCTGAATTCCCCATTTGCACCCTAGAAAAATTTGGTCAGTGTCATGGTTTTGATGCCATCTGTCTCCACCCCAGCTCACATCAAGGCTTAAGTCTTCCATACAGCAGCGTTAGGAAGTAGAGCACCACATGAATTGGACCAGTACCCAAGAGTGAGATATGTCTTAAGGGACTGGATTAGTCAGCTTAGGAGCCAGGTGTGACAAAGTTCTGTTCAGCCTCTTCCTCACACTCCACTCACCACTTTCACACATGCTCCTACTACATTGTATCATCCACCATGCCGTGATGGGACCGGAAATCCTTCACCAGAGGCAACCAGATGTGGCCTTCTGACCACAACTCCAACTATGACTTAAGTAAACCTCATTGTTTTGTAAGTCACTCAGCCAAAAGTATTCTGTTATAGCAACTTCAGGGAGACTAAGTCAGCCAACTAACATTACAAGTTTCTATCTTAAATGCTGAAAATTATTTTCTTTTCAGTAAGTCCACATTTCCAAGGAAACTTTTTAAGCTCTCTGTATTCACTAAGTTTCCAGAAAACTAGACCCCCTGGCAAGGCCTTGTGTACAGGTAGTTTATTTGGGCCCAGAATTCAGGATGAAGGGAAAAGAAGAGAGAGACAGAAGAGAAGAATGGGTGACTCGGGTATAGCTCATTACCACTATGGGCATCTGGGATCACTCCCCAGAGGAAGTATATAGAAAGTACCTCATAGTTGTACCTGTGAAACAAGAGGTCAAAGCTAGAGGCTTGGGCCACCAAATATCATTACTCCTAGCTGAAGACAGCACAATGGGTGGGAAGTCCCCTCTCCTTCAGAAATGCTGCTGATCGCAGGCCTGAGTCAGAACAACACAGAGACAATGAGGCATGCACATGAGGCAGCCTGCTACTAGCACACAGATATGTCTACTACAGAAATGCTGAAAACACAGCAGGGGCCAGAGAAATGGCTCGAGGCACAAATAAATACTGTTTGAGCCCTCTTAAGCAAGCCCTGACACTGGCTTCAGATATTAGCTTCCTCTTGCGCCTCTGAATTTTCTACCTTTCCTGCTTCTACTACCTGCCCAATGTTTCTTCCCTCTACTAAGGAAAAGTCCCTTGCTTTCTTCATAGTCTAAAATTATTGAAAGCTCAGATTTGAATGCCCCCTTGGGGAGGCAATAGAGTAGTATGTAGGGTATAGGTTTGGGGGACCCCTATGGTTTGAGTCTTGAGTATCTCCCAGTGTGCAAGGAGCTATTGAGAGATGGTAGAATCTTTAAGAAGTGGAGGCTAGTGGAGGCCTTTGGGTCATCGGAGGGTGTGCTCTGGAAGAGCAATGTAGGATTCCAGTCTCATTCTTTCCCTTTCATTTCACATATTCCATAAGGATGAGCAGCTTCCTCTCTCACTCATGACCTGTCTCAGGCCCAAAAGTAACACCATCATATGGCCACAGACTACAACCTATAAAAGGTTGATCCAAAATAAACCTCTGCTCTTTTAAGTTGACCCTGCCAAGCATTTATCACAGTGACAGAATGTTGACTGATGAAGGGTCCAGCCTCAATGCTTTGTCTGCCTTTGCTTCTTTCTCACTGCACTATAGACATGAGGAGCTAAGCAAAGGTCTTCAGAGAGATGATCGCCTTCCCAGAATGCACACACAGGGAGGCCTGACTTGGCCCGAGTCTCTGTTGAAGACAAGCATCGCTCTCTGCAGCAAAGTGAAGCCAGTGCCGAGTGTTTCAAGCCGAGTGTCTCTGCTCCAGTGGAAACCAGGAAGCACCTGCATAGGAAAGCAAGAGAGGATCCAGAGGAGCAGACAGGATTGAAAACTGATGAAAGCAGCATATCCAAGTCCTGTGTCACTTCTTCCATCATTCTCCAACAAGAGAAACCAGCCCTGTCAGATTGCATGGAGAATTCCGTGGAAGGTGAGACTTACTTCCATAGAACAACAACAGAAGAAAGGAAGAATTAACCTCACTCACAAAAGGGAAAAGATATGAATGTGACAAGTTGGAGACAATTCAGGTATGTGCCACTGCTCACATTGTGTGAATAGCATTTCCCACTCACCTACGAGGCTGAAGTATCAAAACTGACATCATCCACACATTCCCTGCAAAGTGACAACAACTATTTTTATCATAAACAAGTCAGTACAAAAGTCTTCCCCTCCTAATTTAATTTCAGGAGACATCATGCTAATCCTTTAATTAGGCATCATGTTTATCTGTCAAACTGACTTTCTGCTGAAAAAGTATTTTGCTCTCAACCCATAGAAGCTGTGATAAATATCCTTCTCAAAGAATGTATGTTGCTATAGAAAAATACCTTTCTTTAAAAAAAAAAAAAAGGCGACAGCAGAGTGGGAAACTTAATCCCTTTAAGAAGTAAGTACTATCCAGGCCTAATCAAGAGCTGCTGCCCTCAAACCAGCTTCCTGCTGGAGGAGCCCCAGACAAAGGCCTCAGAACAGGGTCCTGATGTGAAGCAACTTTACAGCCAGCTCCTGGGGATATTTCCAGAAGGGTGTTGTGGGATTTCACTGAATAGGAACTGCAAAGAAAACCCTCAGGTCTAGCTGAAGGACCACCTGCTCCAAGGCCTGGAAAGAGAAACTCATGGTGAGGCCAAGGCTGAGTAAAAAATCTGACATCAGCCGGAAGTGGGGCAGCTGCAGTTTGAGGAGCTGGGCCAAGTCCCGGCTGTGCCCCTTGGGAGCTATGTGATGCTGGCCAAGTTCCACGGCCCTTATATAAGGCATTTTCCAGAAATTGGAATAGCAGCCTCCATCTGACAAGATGGTTGTTAGGTTTCATGAGACAGTGAATATGCCAGACTTTGCTAAGAGTAAAATAAATACATGATGTAAATAAATATGAGCTGATTCTGAATGGATTGTGTTTAAATATATGGAGAGGTCAATCAGAAATTTAAGTTCACTTTCCACACTACAAGATCTTTCTAAGCCCCATGGAAACTCAAAGCAAATACTTATAACTTTACTTTAGAAACCTGAACCTAGTCAAATACTTTACAAATCCAGAATAATAAAAACCCTTCTAATGCTAGAGCCAGGAATAGAGAGGCAAGTAAATAGGATAGAGTAAAATGCCATGAAAAACAATGAAGGAAACCAGACATGAAATACTGTTTTTCACCTACCACAGGGGGAAAATATGATTACTTCATCTTTGTGAGCAAAAGGATAGCGTTCATTTTTGAAGAAACCACCTGCTCTTCTGCTGCTTTCTGAGGTGGTTTTGATCAATAAAAATCTTGGCGTACAAATCAGCAAAGCACAAACAAAGCTTGGAGTTTCTTTCTCCACTTGCCCTTAGACTTGGGAGATTCATACAAAATCAGTGAAAGATAAATTTCTGGCTTGAGATCAAAACAATCACAAGGTGCTATTGTGTAGCTTTCACCTCTGCTACACAACCAGGAAGAATGATAGAGAGGAGCCAGTGATCCCACCACGGACAACACATTCCTCACTCCAAGCTCCCATAGGGAGGAGTCTCCATCAGATGAGGATGAGGAGGTTTAAAAATTTCAGCACTGGTAGGGGGAGGTTGGGCTAAAAAGAGGATGAAAGAGGTTGAAATAGATAATTTGCAAATAGGAAAACAGAAGGAAACCTGTTGAAATTGTTTGGGGAAGACAGAGAGATAGATGGAGAGAGATTAATTGGAATGTGTTATAAACAAGTGTGGAAATGCAATAATGAACTCTTCCCTGTCTATAAATTATATAAGCTAATTTTTTAAAGGTATTGAATGTATATCCTACAAAATGAAGAAGAAGAGAAGGACCTTGTAGGTAGGGGAGGGATGGGTGAGAATGGGTAAGAGACTAGATGAATGCTGACATTGATTAAGGTACATTGTATTCATAAACTGATTTGTTAAATGGCAACAGCTTTGTAAAACAACCTAAATATAATAAGAATAAGAAGAACTTTGAGCAGGGCGCTAGTGGCTCACACCTGTGATCTTAACTACTCAGAAGGCTGAGATCAGAGGATCAAGGTTCAAAGCCAGCCTGGACAGAAAAGTCTGTGAGACTCCTATCTCCAATAAACTACTCAAAAATAGCTGAGAGTAGCACTGTGGCTCAAGTGGTAGAATGCTATCTGTGAGCACAAAGAGACTCAGGGACAGCACCCAATAAACTACTCAAAAATAGCTGGAACAGCACTGTGGCTCAAGTGGTAGAATGCTAGCTGTGAACACAAAGAGACTCAGGGACAGCACCCAGGCCCTGGGTTCAAGCCCCAAGACTGGAGGAGGAGGAGGAGGAGGAGGAGGAGGAGGAGGAGGAGGAGGATGAGGAGGAGGAGGAGGAGGAGGAGGAGGAGGAGGAGGAGGAAGAGGAGGAGGAAGAGGAGGAGGAAGAGGAGGAGGAAGAGGAGGGAGAGGAGGAGGAGGATAATTATTTTGGTTCTGGAAACAGCCCAGATGCCCTACAATAGATGAATAGACTCCAAAAATGTGGTATCTATCCACAATGAAATTGTACACAGCCATTAGAAAAAGTAATACAATATCATGTCATTTGCAGGGAAATGGGTAGATCTAGACAAGTCATGTTAAGTGAGGTGAGACAAGCTCAGCAGCATAAATGGTGTGTGTTTTCTCTCCTATGCAGAAGCTAGACCTAAAATAAACTGGGACATGAAAAATTACACAGGACTCTAGATATTCACACACAGCAAGACCAAAAGAGGATACTCAGGAGAGGAACACAAAGGCACACATGCCTATATGCATCTTCTGATTATCTAAACCAATATTTATTGAAATGAACTCCAGGAAGTGGAAGCAAGAAGTTTTTGTTTCCTGTAAAAGAAAACCATGCTTCCTCACCCCTAAAAATAAAAAGGTAGAGCCATCAAAGGGCCATCCATAGAACATCACAAAGGACCTACATAAAGCAACTCCATCTTCCCTTTTCACTCCCAAGCCACAATATTCATCATTTAACCCTGCTTTAGGCTGTAAAGAACTAATATTGTGTCCAGTAATTAACCAAACAGAAACCTATGGAGGAACCATAGGTTCAACAGGAGAGGGCTGATAACTAAAACAGGAATTTCAAAAAACACCAAGGAACAAAACCCATGACTAAGCAAAGTGTCAGACCCTGATGGTGGAGATGACATGGCTAAAGTCCTACTGGTTAGATAAGAAGTGCTTGTCCTCTGGTCCCTCACCCGAGAAGGGACACACCCTCACTGATGGCCTTTCTCACCCCATTTAAAAAGATGAACTAGCCACCCACTTAACAGCTACAGACTTACAAACAAATATGTATCAGTATAGATATATGTATAAATTCTTCCTTCCCAGCCATGTCTTCTCCATTCTAAGTATCAGAGTCCTGCACAAACTAAGGACAATTAGCAAACAATAGATCTATTTGGAGCAACAAAGAACAATTAGGCCACCCTATGCAGAGCAACTTAAACAACACTGTGTGTGTGTGTGTGTGTGTGTGTGTGTGTGTATGTGTGTGTGTGTTAGTATTGGGGCTAGATCTCAGGATTTGAACACTGTCCCTTAGTTTTTTTGATCAAGGCTAGCATTCTACCACTTGAGCCATAACTCTACTTCCAGATTCATTAAAAAAAAAAAATGGTGGTTAGTTGGAGATAAGATGCTTGCAGATTTTCCTCTCTGCACTGGCTTCCAACTATTGTGATCCTCAGACTTCAACCTCCTGAGTAGATAGAATCCCAAGAGTGAGCTACTAGTTCCTCACTTATTCTTAAATAAGAGCAAAACTGTATGAATTTTATTCTGTAATCCAATCCTAAACCTCAGACTAAAAGATCAAAATCCCAAAGGTCTATCAGACTACAGAGTGGGGGATCCTAGAGAGTGACAAAGGATGCAGTAAAAAACGAGCTCTCATTTCTGCCAGAAGATCAAAGTTTACATTGTTCTCTTTTTACCCTGGACAATGAGCTACACAGATGAAGATCAATGAAGAGGGTGATGTCTCAGGCGCAGGGATCAAACTGGAATGGGAGTTTTCTGGGTAGTTCTCAGGCTCTTGTTTTCAGTTGCCTTCTCCTGCTTCTACCTGCGACCTCATGTTAATCCTTTTGCCAAGTCCTGGAGGTTTTACTGCAACTAAACAATGAGTAGATGTCCCAAAAAGTTCCCTCTGCTGATAGCATCTCTTGCTAGACATAAACCCCTACTTTCAAAGCTTGAAACTTATTAACACCCAAACAATGTTTATTACTCTGCAGCTTGTGGTCCTGTCATGGATTCCATCCATTAATCGTATTTGATTAACTCACATACCCAGACACTGATGGTTCTGTCATGGGCTGGTGTTCAGATGGGTCCTGGAGACAGATGGAACTGACTGGCCACAGATGAATGAGCTTCTCTACAACAGGAAGGCTGAAGAAACACACTAGACCAAGGAGAAAATGCAAAATAAACTGGACTCTTCATCACAGTGAATAGCCAACCAGCAGCTATGGCCAAAAGACAAAAGTGGATAAACAAGCCAGACACTAGGTTGTTCATGCCTGAAATCCTAGCTCTTCAGGAGGTTGAATTCTGAGGATCACAGTTTGAAGCTAGCCAAGGCAGGAAAATCTGTGAGACTCTTATCTCCAATTAACTACCCAAAACCACCAATGGTGGAGCTATGGATCAAGCAGTAGAATACTAGTCTTGAACAAAAAAAGCTCAGGAACAATGTCTAGGCCATGAGTTCAAGCTCAAGTACTGGCTACACACACACACACACACACACACACACACACACACACACACACGAACTATCATAGCCAGCAAGGAAGAAAGCAGCAAAATAGGTGACATGGCACAGGCTTGTAATCCTAGGACTCAGGAGACAAAGACAGAAAGGTCTGGAATTTAAGGTGAGCCTGGGCCACATAGTTTCGAAGAAGGAAGAAAGGGAAGGAGGAAAGGAGGAGAAAGGGAAGGAAGGAGGGAGGGAGAAAGGAAGGAACAAAGAGAAAAAGGAAGGAAGATGAAGGAAGGATGGAAAGAAGGAAGGAAGGGAGAAAGGAAGGAAGGGAGGAAGGGAGGGAGGGAGGGAGGGAGGGAGGGAGGGAGGGAGGGAGGGAGGGAGGGAGGGAGGGAGGGGGGAGGCTTTTCATTTAAATTAAAACTCAAATAGAAAAAGACTAAATTCCTAAAGGAATTCTCTGACTTAGCTGTATAACAGTATAAGAGGAATGAAGTATTTTATCGGAGTTAAAAAATTTAATGAGATGGATGCTGTTTTGAAATGTAGCTTCAACATCTGATGATTTAACTAGAACACTTCAAGAAAAAAATGAAAACTTGGATAAATAGTGAATTTCCTCATTGGATTCGGGGGGGGGGGGAAGAAACAGAGTGAATACTAAAATTGATTGAAAGTCTGCATCTCCAAAAGTAAAAGTAAGGTTTGAGAAATGCTGAATCTTTTGGAATTTGTTATCATATTCTTTAGCATTTGAAAATTTTTTATCCACTGCTAATCATCTTCTCCTCATTTTGCATAAGTGTCTCCCTTGAGGAATGTAGGGAATGGAAACCCAGTAACTATATTGGCAGTTTCTAGATTAATGCATTAACATGATCCAAAGAGGTACACATCCACTGGCATCCAAGTAAAAGAGGTACATATCATAGAGAGGTACTATGGGCAGGAATTGAAAGAATGTCATACTTAGGGCTGGTGAGGATGCTGATGCATATCTAGCAGCAAAGTGAATTGTTACCATGTTTATGGAAAGTAACAAGGCAACCTCAAATATATTAGCCATTAAATTGCTGGAGGTGTGGCTCATTTGGTAGAACACTAGCCAGTGAGCAAAAGCATTAGGCACAGAATCTGAATACCAGTCTTGGAAAAAAAAATTTCTCTAATGTGCAAGCTTTTCCATCTAGCAGTTCACTTTTGACTATATGCCTCAGAAATGGAATGATCAACATAGAAAGTTATTTACAATGATATTTAGTAAACCATTGGTTTAATGATATTGTACTTGGCAAATGCTAAGTGCTATTAAATGGATACAGAAATGTATAAAATGATCCAATTGTAAAATAAACACAGATCACCAAAATTATGTGTGCATATGTGTGTGTATTTGTACATTGTGATGATAATATAAGCTTAGAGCAAACAGGTACACTATTTTTAGATGACAGGTAAATTGAGAAATTATGGGAATAGGGAAAATGATATGTAGCAAAAAAAAAAAGAGAAAAGGGCTGAAATAAAGCAGACCTCTGCAAATATGATATTCCATTTATACAAAACTAATATATACACGGTTATGTATAAATGAGTAAGAAGACAACATTAGAACTGGGTCTATGACTTGAGAATTAATATACTGAAAAAATTATCAAAGTAATAAGAGATGTGTTCTTTTGCTTTGTTAAGCCAGAGCTATTCCATCACCCAATAATAAATATATAATTCTATCTCCTAAATACATGTTATGTCCTATTGTGTTTAGGTATATTTGTATTTGAGCCTAGAAATGTCATAGAAGATGGACATGAATGCATAGATACCTTTCTCTTGGTGATATGCTTGAATTGTTTTTTATCATTTGAAATTTTATTTGATAAAGCAATGTCCAGTTTCCCAAATAAGCAAAACACATTTGTAAATAAAGAAAATGAAAAAGAAGGGAGCTAAAGTGGGCTGAAAGGTGATCAGAAAAGGAACGTTATCTGCCTGAGGGGACCTTGACAATGTGACATAAGCTATGTGTGAGTTCAAAGATGGAAGGGGTAGCCAACACTGGCTTTGCACCAGACCTGTGCTAGCACATTTACCTTGAGGTTAAAACCTGGCTGGCTCACACAGACCTGAGGACAACCTCTCCAAATAAGCCTTTAATAACTACTTTCAGCTTTAGTGGGAGAAGGAGAGGAAGGGAGGCACAAATCATGTTATGTAGCTGCAGACATTTGATTAAATAAAATCATGCCACAAATTGGAGCACTTGGCGGGAAAGTAATAAAATTAATAAATTTTTCTCATGACTTGAGAGTTGTCTGACATTAAAATTTCACTTTCCTGTGGGATAGTGCGATTGTGGGGTTTTTTTTTGGGGGGGGTTACTTTTAGTAATAGGGTTTGAACTCAAGGCTTCATACTTGCTAAGCTGGTAAGATACTACTGAACCATCCCTCCACCCTGTTTTTCACTCGTTATTTTTAGGATAGGCTCTCACACACTTGAGCCTTCAGTTACCTACTTTTAGGCTTTCCTTCATTTCTGGGATCATAGGAGTGTGTCATTCATCTAGCTTCCTTTTACTCATCCCTGGTGGACAATGGATTCTCATAGACTTTCTGCCTGGGCTGGCCTGATCTTATCATCCTCCAAAGCTCAGCTTCCCACATATGTTAGGATGACAGGTATTCCTCACTCTGCCCAGCGACGAGTTTAGAGGAATCTCAAAAACATTTCTCCTCAGGCTGGCTTCAGACCTACAATTCTCTGGTTCTCAACCTGGCAAATAGCTATGATTACAGGCGCAATCCACCAGCACCTGGCTCCACTGTGATTTTTTAAAATCTTGTTAACCTTTTTAAAACAAGATCCTTGGAATTCAGAAAGGAGCTCATGAAGAAGCTCTCATCATCCTGATGTCTCACCTCTCAAATGAACAGTAAAGGAGCAGGCCTCCTATACATTGTGCCTCAACATGGTTGATATTTTTCTTCCTCTCTAGGTTACCATATTACATGGCAGTTACAGATGCTGAACCAATGAATGTCATTGCAATAGCATGTAGTCTCACAAACATTTATCACATTGGGGTTTATGAGTTTATAAAAGAACTTACTTATTAAGTAGCCCTAATCTACAAATGCCATGTACATTGTTAAACAAGTCAAGGTAGCCAGGCACTCATGGTCCATGCCTATAATCCTAGCTACTCAAGAGGCTGAGATCTGAGGATTGCAGTTCAAGGCCAGCACAGGCATAAAAGTTCAGAGGAGTCTTCTCTCTAATAAAGCACCAAAAGGCAGAAATTAGAGGTGTGGCGTAAGTGATAGAGCACCAGCCTTGAGCAAAAAGGACAAAAAGTATGAAAACCTGAGTTCAAACCACTGGTACAAAGAACCAAAAGAACTCAAGGCACAGGGGCATTGATTGAGTTTTTCTAAATCCAAGAATTCTGTATAGCTATAACAGGAGAGCAGAGATACTTCTGGAAGTACTGGCACCTGATTTTACATAGAAAGCCTCCATTGTTTTGGAGAGTAAGGGAGGGAAATCCCGGATAAAATTGAGGGTAACTAGGAAAAACATATTCCAAGAAAGGTGTCAGGAAATGAGGGAAGGTCACAGTCACTTTTGCCAAAAGGCCTCAAATAAGTTCTACTTTACACTCAGGTCTGTGAGTGGATCTTTTCAGAAACAGATGGAACAGACTGTCTGTGAGCTCAAGGGCTGAGTTGACTATGATAATGAGGAGCCATCTAGTAGGAGGAAAGAGCACAGAAAGCATAAAGGTGAAGAGAAAGACACAAGCATGTGGTGAATGCCTGGCATATTGGAGTAGATCTTTCCTAGATATAATCTCACAGATTTCTTGCACTAAGCCTACTAGATGAAACATTTCCCCATCGCCATAGTGATATAGAAACAGACTTAGCAATGCCAAGAATGAATCTTGCATCATTCAGGTGGTAAGAACAGAGACAGGAAGACAAGCCAGATCTACAGGAGGTCCACATCTACGCTCTTTTGCAGCCACAGAGGAAGATGCCAGGGGGACCCCAGAAATGTGCTTAGCCAGGCACACACACATCTCCATAAGCAGCTTGAGGAGTCCTATTTTGGGCTCAGAGTCCTCCTCTGACACCCTTTTTTCTCATCCTCAACACTACCCTTATGTACCAGCCGAATCTTATTTGGTAATGTAGCGTCACATAATGTTCCTGGCTTCCAATAGTTATTAAGACTCTCTTGTGAATCAGTGTCCCTTAGAGTAGGCAGCTTTAAAATTACCAAGATCGGGCTGAGGATATGGCCTAGTGGCAAGAGTGCTTGCCTTGTATACATGAGGCCCTGGGTTCGATTCCCCAGCACCACATATACAGAAAATGGCCAGAAGTGGTGCTGTGGCTCAAGTGGCAGAGTGCTAGCCTTGAGCAAGAATAAGCCAGGGACAGTGCTCAGGCCCTGAGTCCAAGCCCCAGGACTGGCCAAAAAAAAAAAAAAAAAAAAAAAAAAACTTAAAATTACCAAGATCAACAAGTTGAAAATAAATATTCATCTTACCCACAGACTGAATACCAGAGTTGCTGAACCACCAAACTTGTCATTTACCAATTACCATTACACAATATGTTATTAAAATGAAAGATAACTTACATAACAAGGACAAA
Source organism: Perognathus longimembris pacificus (assembly GCF_023159225.1). NCBI lineage: Eukaryota > Metazoa > Chordata > Mammalia > Rodentia > Heteromyidae > Perognathus > Perognathus longimembris. The sequence continues at coordinate 79,724,311 of NC_063161.1, read as the reverse complement.
CATAAAACATCTATCTAAAGGAATGTTCTTGGAATAACAGCTTGAGATACTGATCTAGATATATATAACCTGTCTATAACAATTCTGACTGCTTATTGGAAGAGTTGTTCTGGCCAGTGTTATAGTCTCCTTATGTAACATGTCAATTACCTCAGTAATCAGTAATTGTTCTTCTCTCTTTGCTAACTACTTCAGATATTGCTATTAGAGAAAAATCCACTAAAACTTCATTCTAGAATGGCATTAAATTTTTCAACATTAATTCCCTATCCAGGGCTCCAGAAAAATAACCTGAGATAAAGTATCCTTAGACTTTTCCATGAAGTGATTAATTATGCAAATAGAAATGATTTCTTATAATGTAAATGTCATCAGACAGTTCTAAAAAATGCACAAAGCCAGCCAGCCCAGCTGAAATGTTCTAAGGGCAGATACCAAGTTGAAATGTCTACTTTGACTTCTTATTTTGTGGTCAAGCTTTATTACGTAAAGGTGGTTTGTGTTTCACACTAATTAGCTAAAAGGTTTGGACATTAATCCAATACCCAATAATCCACCCTCTGTAATGAGGTATTTTTTTTTAAAAGGCCAGTTCTTGCTTTAGTATATTTACATTAGAAAAGAGACATGGCAGGCCCTTGAATGCCAGCAGAAGAAATGTCTAGTTTACTTTCTACGAAAGACATTTCCTCCTGATTTCCTGTGTGCCTGTGGACACATTATTGACGTACCAGGAAAGGAGACAATGATACATGGAAATTTTCAGTTAAAGGGAAGCCATGAATATCTGGTAAGAAAATTACCCAAATATTCTTGATGTAAATATATTCTCTGAAACCAGGTGTGGAGGCTCAATCCTGTAATCCTAGCTACATGGAGATAGAGATTGCTTGGGAGGTAGTTGGAGACCATTTAAGCATAAAAGTTCATGAGAGTCCATCTCAACCAGTGGCTAAGTGAAGTGGAACATGCCTATCATCTCAGTGACAAAGAATCAAAAGTATGATCATCACAGTACAGGCCAACCCAAGCATAAAGTGAGATTCTATCTGGAAAACAACCAGTACATCAAGGTCTGCTGGTGTGGTTCCGTTGGGGATTCATCTTTACCTTAAGGGGGGGAAGGGCGAGGAGAGCGCTCCCGAGATGCCGCCCTTCCCCCAGCCCTGGGGCAGTGTGGAAGTGAGCCACACCTATCTCCTTCTGGGTCCGGAACCAGAAGGGTTAGCTTTGAGACCATCCCCCACCTTGCACCAGCGAGCACACAGGGCGGTACTATGGGAAGTGATGTTAGCCCTTGAGGGAGGTCCTTGGGAGCTGCTCTTGGACGGACAAGCTCGCCAGCCTATCGCAGCTCATGCTCAATCCTTGTCATCACTACTATATTACTGTGAGCCCCTCCCGAATAAACTGGATTGCTCTCCGAAGAGTCTCCAAGATCTGTCTGCGCCTGGCTTCCTTGGTGGGTAAGGAGGGAGGAAAAGGGGATCTCGTTCGGCCACGTGCACCTTAGGCTAGCCCATGTCCCTCGCTCCACCTTGGCCACCTGCTGGTCGGGTGCCCAGGGAAGAGGGTGGAAAGGGGAGCACTGATAAGGGAGTAAGCTTAGCATCCCCGCACCAGGGGAGGTAAATCTAGCCCGGCAATTGGCGCCCAATGTGGGCCGGAGCCCGCGGAGGGAGTCTGGCAGCTACCGGCAAGCCCTAAGGGAATTGGAGTAGAGTCTCCGGGACACGTGGTTCCCCCATCAGGTCAGCAAAGATGATGGGACAGATTCAGAGTAGGTGGAATAATTCGCCCCTTATTGATTAGGGCAAGAATTGGAAGGCAAGGAAGCAGAGTTGGGAGAGGAACTCCCCCTTGTGACCTTCCAAGCTATCAAGACCCTTAAGGCCTGCTTTTCCTCCGACCCAGGGGAGAGTCCCTGGACTCAGGACAGGGCAGCAGGGGGGAATTTTGATTTGGAGAGGGCGATGCCCCACTCGGAGGGGCCCAGGGAGGAGTGTGAGCCTGATCTCCAGGACCCTGGACTAGCTGCCATGGCCCCGAGGCACGTGGCAGGAGAACAATGTGCTCAGGAGCCACTGCTGGCTCACTACCCCTCTCCTACCAGAGGCACGGCTCAGCTCCATACATATGCAGATTTAAGGAGCCCGGCTGAGCAGCAGCAACAGCCCAGTGGCTGCAGTAGCATGCATTCACCGAGCTCACACGACTCAGCAAATCTCAACCTGGTAGCCATCTCAGCCTCGTGGCGGCCCCAGGAGATACAAGATTTCAGAGAATTCAGGAGAATAGTCCTCGAGGGAGGGGGACCAAACACCCGCTGGGGGGAGAGCCTACTCAAGGGCGTGGCCCACCGGTTTTCTACCGCTCAGGAGTGGAGAAGCCTGGCCCAGTCACTGCTTGATAGAACAATGTATGAGGAGTGGTGTTCCCTTTTCAGGTATGAGTGCTATGCTCAGGCAGAGAGAAATCAGGCCACTGATCCGCCAATCCCCATAACCTTTGACATGCTGTTTGGATCCACCTGCCCCCAACGGGCTGCCTTCCCTGCCCCCTATTCAGAGCAGATACAGGCTGTGGGACTGGCTGCATGGCGTGGCTTGGGAGAGGGGTCCCTAGAGACCCCAGCAGTAAAAGCTACCCAAGGGACCAATGAGAGTCTTGCTGCCTTCGTTGGCCGAGTGAGGGACAATCTCCACCGACAGTTTCCTGGGTCCCAGGTAAATCAATTTCTAAGGACCCTGGTGTGGGAAGGGATGACATCAGAATACAGATTGGCTTGTGCAGGAGTAAAGGAGAGATCTGTGGACAGCTGGATTTACGCTTGTCAGGGCATCAGTGCATGAGCCCGCCAGGCACAGCCGCTGACCACTCTGCTTACTAAGGAGCCTGCCCCTGCCCCCACCGGTGAGGTGAGCAGGGAGCGCTGTTTCCAATGTGGTGGCTGGGGCCACTTCAAGAGGGAGTGTCCTTCTGGTCTTGTAAGATCTGGTGCCTCGAGAGGACAGCCCTCTGGCTGGGCCAAGGAGCTACCCACAAAACCTTGCCCCCACTGCAAAAAGGGATTTCATTGGTGAAAGGATTGTAAGTCCAGATTTGATGCTAAGGGAAGGCCTTTAAACTATTAATGGGGCGCCCTCCACCCCCGTCACCCAAAGGAGGTGATCAATTCCAGGACAGGCCCAATAAACAGCCTGAGGCCAAGGCCCTCTGGGCAGTCCCAATAGTCCCAGAGATGAGGCCAAAGACAGAAATTATCATAGCTGGAAAGAAATTCCGAGTCTTAGTTGATACCGGAGCAGATTGGACCATATTAAAGAAGGAACTAGTGCCTCCATGGTGGGACCTAATCCCCGGACCCCAGACATCGGGGGTAGGAGGCACAGCTGAGAGTGAAACAACAAGGGACTGGCTTCCCTGGGATAACATGAATGGTGGCAAGGGGGTAGTGCGCCCCTTAATAATGACAGACTCACCAGATAACCTGCTAGGATGGGATATCTTGGGAAAGATTAAGGCCGCGGTCATCACAGGCCAGGACCTGTCAGGCGGCCCTAATGGCTGCCAAAAGGCGCCTCCCTCTGAGGCCTCGGGGCAGAAGGCTCCTGTTTCTTCTACAGGGCCTCACCCCCAATTCTAAGGGCCACTGTTCCTACCGTCCCTGCCATTCGATGGCTTCCGGGTCCCCCGGTGTGGGCGGAACAGTGGCCACTTCCCTCAAACAAGCTAGAAAGATTAAAGGAAATAATATCAGAACAACTGTCCCTCGGGCATATTAGACCTTCGCTGAGCCTTTGGAACAGCCCTGTATTTGTTGTACAAAAGGCCTCAGGTAAATGGAGGATGGTACAGGACCTAAGAAAGATTAATGAGTGGATAATCCCCGCCGGCACTCCTTTACGGGGGCTGCCATGGATCCCCTCTATTCCTCGGAATCTTAATTTCATTATAATTGACATCAAGGACTGTTTCTTTTCCATTCCCCTTGACCCCCAGGACTGTGAAAAGTTTGCTTTCTCTGTGCCCTCAGTTAACTACCAGGGGCCAGACCAGAGGTATGAGTGGGTAGTCTTACCCCAGGGCTGGGGGAAGGGCGGCATCTCTGGAGCGCTCTCCTCGCCCTCCCCCCCCTTAAGATCAAGATGAATCCCCAACATGGTTCAAGTGGCAAAGCACTTGCCTAGTAAACATAAGGCCCTGAGTTCAAACCTCAGTAGTGAAATTAAGTAAAACAATACGTGAAGAGTCTTTATTCCTAAACAATAAGAAATACATAATTTAAGTGTGAGCAAGTCTTGTTTTTTCATGGAAAATATAGTCATGGCCAAGACACATGAAAGCATGCGGACACCATTCAACATTATAGGAATGAAAGCAAAAACTATAATAGATACCATTTCACACTTGCTAAGATGGCTAGAATCAAAAAGTCAGAAAATAGTAAGTGATGGTAAAGATGTAGAAAAATTGGAATTCTTGTGTACTAGTGATAAGAATGTAAAATGGTGCCTTGAAAACAGCCTGTCTGTTCCTTGAAAAATTAATTCATATGATCCAGAAATTTCATTCTCAGGTCTCTAACTAAAAGAAGTTAAATCCAAGTACTAGTATTTCACCCCTGTAGTTCTAACTACCCAGGAGGCTCAGAGCTGAGGACTGTTGTTTAAAGCCAGCCTGGGCATAAAAGTCCATGAGATTCTTATCTCCAATGGACCACCAAAGATCAAGAAACAGAGCTATGACTGAAGTGGTAGAACACTAACACTGAGCAAAGAGGCCCAGGGACAGTGCCCAGACCTTGACTTCAATCCCAGGATTGGCACAAACAAAAGTAAACATATATGTCCATATAAAAGTATGTACATGAATGCTGATAGCAACAGTATTCATAAAATTCTCAAACTGGAAACATCCCAAATGTCCAGCAACTGATAAATAACATAGGTATGTCCATAAAACAGAATATAATTTAGCCATGAATACTTCTCTCACCATCCTATCCCACCTTTGTAGATAGGGGAGAAAAAATTGAGAAATATCTGTGAACTTCACAATCCAGAGGCATAAGCTTACTTAAAGACTGAGACTTAACCAGAGGTCCGAACACTCCGCATCCAATACCTTAGATCCACAGCCCTGAATGCCAATTTATAGCACAGAATTATGGCTATTAAAAAGTTACAAAATATTCTGAAAATTAAAAGTTTAAAAAAAAAGAATTTTGAAGAGGTACCAAGCATCTAATTCTGACTCTAATTTGATGGGAAATTGAAATTACCAAACCTTAAATTCAAAACAACTGCAATTTATTATTTGTTTGAACACTGCCATCCTAGCTACTGAGGAGCCTGAGACCTTAAAGTTACAGTTTAAAGCTGCTGTAAGATGAAGCTGAGGTGCCAGACTTTGAAGTCAGGCCCCACCACGTGAACCCCATTTTAGAATCGAACCCTGAGCCAATCAGATTTGTACCTGTGTTCTAATCTCGCTTGCACAGCTGATTGTTGTAACCTTGTTCTTTGCCTTTATAAGCCCTGTGTAATCACAGCTCGGGGCTTCCTCCTAACCTCCGCTGTGTCAGTGGGTAGGACGAGGCCCAAGTTGGCAGCTCGTTAAATAAAGCCTTGCCTTGCTTTTGCATTTCGGAGTGTCTGAATCTCGGTGGTCTTCTTGGGGGTGGTCTTGCGACTTGGCACAACAAAGCCAGTCAGTGAGATAAAGAGAAGCCACATCTTGAGAGGTCCAATTGGGAATCTTTATTAAAATGATAGTATCTTCAGAAAACTGAAAAGCAATACCTACAACCAAGATCAACCCTAATGAAGGGCTGAAGTGGGATGCCATATTGACTGGAGCAGAGCCCGGAGACAGGACCATACATACAAAGCCAGGCAATGGCATCTGCCCTGGTCGGACCCTAAAATCTGGTCGGCCACCTGGGGGGGAGGTGGGATGGGGGGAGTGGTTTCTCACAGGAAACTCCGGAGCCTCCCAAATTCCAACAAGATTGACAGATCCAGTAACCTATCATCCTAGTCCCCGCCTCTGCATGCCTATCACCTGGGAGATGGGATTTCCCTGGGGCTAAACAACACAATGTATTTACATTTCCTCCTTGGGTCTAAACAACAGGGTTTATCTGCAATTTAAAGGATGGCTTGTCTCACTTCTTTGCCTTGGAAGCTAGGTGGGCAGCCCCTGTCACCTGGTTAGGTGCCAGGATGGCTGTGAAAACAAGGTGACTTATTTAAACACAGTCTTTTTCATACTTCAAGCCAGCCTAGTCAGAAAACTGAAAACTTTTGACTCCTATTAACCAGCAAAAATGCTGAAAATGGAGCTGTAGGCTTAAGTGGGAGAGCACAAGCCTTGAACAAAAAAGCCAAGCAACAGTGAAAGGCCCTGAGTTCAAGCCCAAGTACCAGCACATACACACACATAACACAGAGAGAGAGAGAGACAGACAGACAGACAGACAGACAGACACAGACAGAGAGAGACAGAGGAAAGAGAGAGAGAGAGAGGAAAGCCATTAATATGATGAGCCCTCTAATGAATGAAATAAACAATATGCAATATAATGCAAACCATAGATGGAAATTCCATGAAGGTGTCCACAATCGTAGGTCTGCAACCATTGTCACACAGAGGAAAACACATTAGATGGGCTCACAGAACAACTAGACATGACTAGAGAAAGAATTTCTGAACTCGAGACTATCTCAACAGAAAACTTCAAAGCTAAAAGCAAAGAGAACCATGATTGCAAAAGCCCAGGATATCCATGAACTGTAAGATGAAGACATAAAATCTAGCATATATGTAATGTGAATATCAGAGGAGAAGAAAGACAAATAAGAAATATTTGAAATAATAATGTTCAAGATATCCTCCAAATTAGTGTCAGACACCAGAGCAAAGGTCTGGGAAGCTCAGAGAATGCTAAGCAGGCTAAATGCAAAAAGATGAGAAAAAAAAAACACCTTACAACTAGTCATATCATTATATCATTGTAAAAACTACAAAGTATAGTAATATAAAGTTCTAAAGCAAGTCAGATTTTTTTAAAGGAAAAAAGCAAGCCTTCAACGATTTTTAACCTCTCTTCCTGAGAAAACTAAATAGAAGAAACAAGCTTTAACATAATAAAGGCTATATATCACAAACCTATAGCCAACATAGTACTAAACAGGAAAAAACTGGAAACCTTCCATCTGATGTCAGGAACTGAACAGGAAGTATACGCTCTCCACACTCCTGTTCAATGTAGCACTGAAATTCCTAGCCAGAGAAATTGTTGTAAGGTATTTCAAAATCAAAAGACAAAGGATAAAAGACAAATGATTCCAAAAGCAATACTTATAAAACCACTTGGTGTAAACAACTGTACAACTCATGGGGGGGGGGGGGAGAGGGAAAAGGAGAGGGGGGGAAATGAGGGAGGAGGTCACAAGTTGAACAAGAAATGTACTCACTGCCTTTCGTATGAAACTGTAACCCCTCTGTTCATCACTCTGACAATAAAGGAGAAATTTTTTTTTTATAAAAGGTATCTCAAATACAAATCCAGTCACAAGAAAACAGAGAAGCCACATTTATTTCTTATTGTTGTTGGTCATCGGGCTTGAACTCTGTCTCTAAGCTCTTCAGCTCATGGCTAGGGCTCTACCACTTGAGCCACAGTGCCACTTCCAGGTTTCTAATGGTTAATTGTAGATAAAAGTCTCATTGACTTTCCTGCCCGGGCTGGCTTTGAACCACAATCCTCAGTTCTCAGCCTCCTGAGTAGCTAGAATTACAGGCATGAACCACCAGCACCCTGAGAGAAGCCATATTTTGAGAGGTTGAATTAGGAGTTCTTATTGGAGGCTGTCGTCTGCAGATTGGCTCTTGTCTCAAAGATCTGCAGCCCCAAAAAGAGCTTACACAAGGCTTTTAAAGAAAACCACATGCTTGGGATGGAGACACTCAAGCCCAACAAAAGCATACATTATATGGACATACTCAGGTACAAGCCCAGGTATCATCTTTTCCATCTAGGGAAGATGTACCTCAACCTTCCATATAGGGGAAATATTAGAGGCTACTCAGAGCCAATGATTCAAGCCATTTAGGGAGATAATCAAGGCAGAATCAGAGCATTCTCTACGCAAAGCTTTCTTAAGGCTATGACATTGCATTTATCTGTAGCAGAGTTCTCCCAGCTCACCTTGAGCTAGGGATCTGCATTCAATGATGCCTCTCTCAGCTCTAGGCTTTTCAGCACTGGAGGGAGAGCTCCCTCTACCCAGCAAGAGACACCAGGATTGCTATAAGAAGTTAGTTTAGACTCTGCCTCAAAACAAAGGGAATACAAATAAACAAGGAAGGAGTCAAATTATCCCCCATATTTGAAAGACCCTAAAGATCCCATTAATAAAAGGAAACTCTCAATTCTGATAAATACTTTCAAAAAAGTAGAAGGACATGAAACAACACACAAATAAAAGTAGCTTTTTACATATCTCAACAACAAACCCACTGAAAAAAAGTCAGGAAAAAGATCCTATTCCAAATAGCATGCAGACACCAAGGATTTTTAGGACAATGAAACTACTCTGTATAATGCTATAATGGTAAGTAGAAGTTAAAAGTTTGTTCCAGTATGTAGACTGTACACAGTGGATGTGAGCTGCACTGTAAGTCGAAGACTCTGGGTGAATTTTGAACTGCTCTGCTTGGTATACTGAGGATAGAAGGAGCAAACATGGGGCAGACATTTATATGGCAACTCTGTATCTCCTGCTCAATTTCACTATGATCCTCGGGCCTCTCAAAATTTTTATGTACATATTGCAGACTAGTATACAAGAAGAGATGCAAATATATTTGTTTTTATTAGGGTAGAGAAAACTAAAAAGATAAATATTAGGTTCTCACCATTGCTTAATCTAGATAGGAGAGGGGGAGTTGGGTTATGTAAGCACACTTTGGGAAAAATGATTATTAACATTTTAGTGAACCTTTATATTGCTTCACTTGAAACAACAAGATGTATTACTTTCACAGCAGTAAGAATAATTTAAAATAACAAGTGAGGCAAAGAACATAAAGAAGGCCTCTAAGAAATTAAATTGATGGTTCAGTCACAATTTTTATCTTCAGGTTTAGTTTCATGTACAACAATATGGGTTGACTGTCCAGACCCCCCCCCCCAGAAAAAACCACCAAACTATAAGGAAATTGCATAGAAATAGCTGTTAGCTGTGAAACTGTCTTAGTAGCTATTCTAAAAAGACATTCAATAAAAATAGTCTTGTAATACTTGTGATAAGACTACTGTACAATTGATCACTTGATGTCATTGAATCAAGTTCCTTTTGTGGGGCAAGGGACAAAGAAGTCCAGAAATATTTCATGTACAATGTATAATACAAGACAGGAAGCTAGCAAAGATAAGAGTTCAGTATACTGGTGAGTCCAGTGGATGCCATTCACCCTCACTTCTCAAGCAAAATCCCAGACATTTACTTCACAACTGAAAAAGACTGGAAACTAAGAGCCTTTTGGGGGGTTGGGGGGAGGTAATGAATTGCCCTCTAAGTGTTATCCTTTTCCTGGGAAGGTTGTACCATGCACATTGACAATATCATTCTTTTTTTCTTTTCTTTTCTTTTTTTTTGGCCAGTCCTGGGCCTTGGACTCAGGGCCTGAGCACTGTCCCTGGCTTCCTTTTGCTCAAGGCTAGCACTCTGCCACCTGAGCTACAGCGCCCCTTCTGGCTGTTTTCCATATATGTGGTGCTGGGGAATCGAACCGAGAGCTTCATGTAGGAGGCAAGTGCTCTTGCCACTAGGCCATATTCCCAGCCTGACAATATCATTCTTGAAAGTGACTGTGAATGTGGTTAAAGGAACAATCTCTGGGCACAGAATGGTTCTTCCACTCACTGACCTAGAGAATTCATTCTTCACCTATGTGACACAGCTTCCTCCAGAAATAATAATAATAAAATAATAATAATAATAATAATTTCACCTTTGAGTAGATACATGAAAAGGAGGGAGAATGCAGTCAAGAATTCAATGTATATCCTACAAAATTAAGAAAAATGAGGGAAGCACACTTTGAAAAAAAGTGGTTATTAACTTTTTAATGCACCTTTATATTGCTTCCTTTGTAACAACAGATGTATTACTTTCACAATAGTAAGAATAATTGGGAGCAGTGGTTGAGAATGTTGAAAGAGGTGACATTAGTGCAGATGCATTATATTCATAAACTGCTTTGTTATATAGCAACTCCTTCCAACAACTACTTAAAGATAATAATAGTAGTAGTAATGATAATAATAATAAAATTTTCACCTCTGGGGACTATAAAGGTTAAATATGCTGAGTACTAGTGACTAGCACTTGTAATCCTAGCTACTGCTGAGATCTGAGGATGATGGTTCAAAGCCAGCCTGGACAAAAAAGTTGGTAAGCATCTTATCTCTAATTAACCATCAAACAGCCAAAAGTAGAACTGTAGCTCAAGTGGTAGAGTGCTAACTTTGAGAGAAAAATCTAAGGGACAGTGCCCAGGCCCTGAATTCAAGACCCAATGCTAACAAACACAAAATCAAAATGGTTAAATATGTTAATATTAGGAGAAACATTTAAAAACTATGCCTAGCACTAAAACATGTGAGTTTTTGTGCATTAAAATGTTCTTACAGTTTTGGTAGACTTTTCTAAAATTGAATATAATGTGATGCATTCTCTCATTCACTCGACACAGATGTATTAATTAAATGCCTCCTGCCTGCCAGGCATTGTGGTAGACATTTAGAATAATAATTAAATGAATAAATAAATCTCATAATCTCTGTGTTGAATAGCCCATTGTTTCTTTTATAATGCAACTACTATCTCTTTTCAACACACAGGAAAAATGGAAGTTTTTATTATTGTATAACTTGTCGTAGAAGAATATTCAAGCCAAGACTCATACAGCAAAACTAGATCCTCAAGGAGGAATATCAGTAATAGAAACCAGAGGTCTTAGCACCCCAACTCAGCATTTAACCATCATTAAACCTGGAATAACAATCCAGAGTGAGAGTTTGATCCTGTCACCTTAAGAGTTTGGTGAGTTACCTCCATGTGTGGTCAAGTTGACAGCACTATTTAGATAACCACAAATGTTCACACTGTACAGGTCTGAGAGAACTCATCACTGATAGAAAAATGCGTTTCACAAAAATTGCTAAACTAGATTCTGCATTTTTTTCCTTTTGAGTTTTATGGAAAAAGAAATACCTTCAGGGTGTCAAGTATATGTTTCTCTTTTCCTTTTTAAAACTTTTAGGCAAGCAAACAAAGAGCCACCCCTTTAAATGTTCACTGAAACGCAATGACATTTCTACAGCTTTCCTCAAATTAATAGGATTTAACATGTTAGTTCTACTTTTCATTTTGGTGCTAGAACTAGGGCTTGAACTCAGGGCCTCATACTCTTGCTCTCTTTCTTGCTCACATGGCACCTTACCACTTAAGTCATACCTATCCTATGGGCTTTTGGGTTGATTGGAAGTAAGAGTCATGCAGGTTTGTCTACCAGGCCTGACTCCAGACTATGATCCTCAGATCTCAGCATCCTGAGTAGCTAGGATGAGAGGCAAGATCCACAGGCATCTGGCTGCAGGTTAACTTTTGAAAGTAATTGTGGTCTTTTTATTTCTTGTAATCTTTAAGTTTTTGTCCAAGGGGGTTTCAATTCAGCGTGTCAATTTATGAGTCTAATCATCTTGATGCCCGTTGCCTCTTCCAGCATTCTCCCCCAATTCCAACCCCCTTTGCAGTCTTGATGAAATAATGCATCAGCTGCTCCACAGTGCTTAGTATGCCCCAGGCGCATGCTTCATTCATTTAATTTCTTCTTTCACATATTCATTCTGTGGGTGTAACATTTTCTATGTGCCAGACAACATACTGGAAACTTGGATTACAAAGTTGTTTTCGATTCACAGCAAAACTAAGTACAAACCTCCAAACTTTATAAGGATTCGTACAGGAAATATTGTTTCTAGCAAAATAAGTACAACATTGGGTGCTGCTTTTGTATGGGGAGCCACCAGCCTGATATATCATTATGACAAGGGGCTACAGTTCAAGGGCTAATTTCTCAGGCACTATGCAGTGCCCAAGGCTTGGGGAGGGGATCGATGAGTAACTGACCTTTTCTATCTAGCATTACTCCCAAAGAAATACTGATCAAAAATATTGTGCCAGGGCTGGGATGTAGCTCAGTGGCAAAGCATTTGCCTAGCAAGTGCAACGTCCTGGGTTCGATTCCCCAGTACCAAAAAAGAACAGACCAAAAAAAAATATATTCTGCCAACTGAGATAACGAACAGTACTGACCTGGAAACAGTGCTCCAACATAGTCACCTTCCTTCATCTTTTATAACTCCAAGTTCAGGTGCAAGTAACGTATTCACCAGTGGGTATCCCTCTTACCTGGCTTTGATCTGCTCCCCTGGAGTAGAGGCTTCTTATCTAAACACATTTTTCCATTCCTACACTATTCTAGAGCCTCAGAGTCATACTGTCACAGGACAGCTATAAAGATTCTATAGTGGGGGAAAAAATCCATTGATCAGTGAGTAAACCACACATGGAATTAAAAAATCCTGTGTGTTGGCATCCAGAAGCCAGAGCTTAGTGGGGTCATATCTGAAACTTGACTGCTGAAGGAACATGGTTTGCTTTCTTTTTTTCTTCCTTTCTTGTTTTCCTTCCTTTCTTTTTCTTTTCCTTTCTATCTTTCTTTCTTTCTTTTGTGCTGATTCTGGGGCGTAAACTCAGGGCCTGAGTGTTGTCCCTGAGCATTTGCTCAACACTAGTGCTCAATCAGTTAAGCCACAGTCCCATTTCTGGCTTTTCGCTGATTAATTGAGTGGCTTTCAACTGAAATCCTCACATCTCAGCCTCTTGAGTAGCTAGGATTCCTGGTAGGAACCAGTGAGTTTCATAATGTCAGAAATCCCTTCATGAGTGAGTTCCACCTGCTTGCTCATCTCCCTCCAGAAAGATGAATAAATACAAAACCAAAAACTAAATAAAGGCAGTCATCTGGAAAAAAATAAACCGAAATACAGAAATTAAGGTGACAAAGAAATCATGTTTGGTTGAAGCCTGACAGATGCATATGTAATCCTGAGCTGCTCAAGAAAGATGGAAATTAAGGAAAGGGAATCAGGAAGGAAAGGGAACTCTTGATGTGCAGGAGATTGCTGGGGAGGGTAAGGGTCCCTTTTTGTTTTCACAGTTCAATTGTAAAAATAACTGATAAAGCTCCAGAAGGCCTAACTCTGCCATTTACAAGCAGGCCCTGTGTGAGAGATATGGCTTATGGCAGGCGCCAACAGAATTTATTATCAGTCCTATTCTTAACATACAACATAAGAACAGATGAATCTTTTAGTTTGTCATTACCTAAGTCTCCCAATCTGTAAAATGGAAACAATCATGTTTCTCTATGTTTTATGCTTTGAGATAGTCATTGTAAGGAACACACCAAGATAACTAGAAAGAAGGTTCTCAAAGAATACTTGTATTCAGTTTATGTTAAGAAAATTTATTTCCTTATTTTCCCCAAGACAGTGCTACCTACCATCTGTGTTTTATCCTGTGATCTGAGGATCAACATATGTTTGTCGTCTCCATCAATAAAAGGTAGTGATAACTCTTATTTCACCAACCAGGCATGGGTCAGGAAAAGGGTTTGATAGTGAGTGTGTAGTGGTACACTCAGAAGTTTGAAGCAGAAGGAAGGTGAGTTTGAAGCCAACCTGTGCTGCAGTGAGACCTTCTCAATTTTTTTAATTTAAATGTTTAAAAAGCTTTATTAGACACTAGGCACCAGCTGCATAGCCTACTCAGGGACGCAATGGAACATTCAGATCAATTCTTCACCAATAGCATTCTCAACCGTTATATAGACACTGAGATCACAACCAAAACTACCAAGTAGACCTGTGGAAAGAGAAAGCTCTGGGGATTTTCCTTCATGAAGGTTAGGCAGTGTATCTTTCTGGTCCTTGAAGTACAAGTCCTGAATTAAACTTTGGGGGTTCAATCAATGTTTGTTGATATTCTTGCTCAGTGTTGTCAAGCACCTAGACCGCCCCTTTAGGGGAGAGACCTGAAATAAGATATGGGGGTAGAAATATCCTGAATAATTCATACAAAAATAATCCAATTTTGCTATGCCTGCAGAAAAGGAACTTCAATTGCTATGTTTAGAAACTTCATATCTCATCCTAATCTTCCATATTTCCTTCAGTCCAGGATTAATAGAGTCAGAAAACATGGCTAGGAATTTATTTCACTTTAATTCTGCTTATCTAGATAATATACAGAGAGGATGATGAAGTTCTAATATGATGTCTCTAACTTATGGCTGAATTTGTCTTTCTAAATAAAAATTTAAGTGGAACTGGACATGATAAGCTATGTAGGACTCTAGGGATTCACACACAGTCAGACAAAAAGAGGATACTCTCAGGGGAGGAACACAAATGTGTAACTCCTCTGAACATTTAAAGTACACAATCTATAGAATCAAACTCCAAGAAATGAAAAATGGTTTTTCTCTGTTGTAAAAAAAATAAATAAATAAAACATTAATATTGATGCAGTTAGGCCATGCTATGACTATTTCCTCTGTCTACTGCTTTTGAATTTTTGTCCGATTTATCTTTTAGACATAGGTTGTTCTTTATGCCTTGAAAGCCAAAAGGATTCTGCTTATTGTATAACCTCACTAAAACCTCAAGAGTATGACTAAGCTTGGCGCTGGTGGCTCAAGCTTGTAATCCTAGCAACTGAGGAGGCTGAGATCTGAGAATCACTGCTCAAAACCTTCGGGAGCATCAAATCTGAGAGTCTTTCGTCCAATTAACCAGTTAAAAGCTGGAAGTGAAGTTCAAATGGTAGAGCACCAACTTTGAGTAAAAAAGCCAGAGTATAGGACCTTGAACTCAGGCCATAGTAACACACACACACACACACACACACACACACACGCACGCACGCACACACGTAGTTGAGAGAAAGCACATTCTGTAGAGACTGTTTCTGGTGATCAGCAAAACCTTTTGGCATGAAGGCACTTTGTGTGTCTATCCTTTAGTTCATTTTCCTCCTGAAGGTTAAGGGTTCTCAGAGGGAGATATACTAGTCAGTGACCTTATTCAATCCTTAAATGTATTCACTGTGGTTTTTCCCCAGCAGGGCTCCAACAGCAGAGATTAAATGAGACTTTGACCCTTAGTGGCTTCTCATTTGACAAAGCAGATAGCTAGAGGTGGTGTCTACTGCCACCTTGTGGAACAGAAAAACATTTCTGGTATGCCTGCATATGTGTTTGCGTGTGTTAGTTCCAGGGACTTGAACTCATGGTGTGGGTGTTTTCCCTTATATATTTTTGCTCAATCCTGGCACTGGACTGGTCAGGAAAGTTCATGAGACTCTTACCTCAAATTAACTAGCAAAAAAGCCAGGTGGGGGAAGAGCAAGGGAAGGAATGACATTGCCCAAACAGAAATGTACTTTTTACCTGACTTATGTAACTTTAGCCCCTCTGTGCCCAGGTTCTGAGTTCAAACCCAGTACTGTCGGGGTTTTTAGCACCCCCCCACATCCTGTGGGAGAGACAAATGAAGAAAGGAAAGGGTCGACAGACCATCGCACCTAGCCCTCCCTCACCGGAGGACAAGCAGACGCCTCTGCGAGTCAAGTCAGCGCAAGATCTCGTTTATTGAGGGGAACACATGTAACTTATAAGGCACAAGAGCCAATCAGATCGGCAGGAAGGGGAGGGGTGTACGTGCACCTATTTAGGGACTGCAAGGGGAGGCATGAGCTGTCCATAAAGGCAAAGAGCCGAGGACCAATCCTAGAGGCGGCCAGATTAGCCACACGTGGCCCCAGGACTGAGAAACAGGCCAGGCGGGGGCCAGCTAGTTGACTTCCTCTTTCTGATCCAGGTGTATCCCACACAGTACTATCACAGAAGAAGAAAATATATAAAGGGACAGAAACAGATGCCCCAGGAGTAGAAGTACCACAGGGAAAACGAAGTCAAAGAAAAAGAGAGGATTGAAAAATACAATGCGTGTGAGGTACCATGTGATGGCTCCTACTTAATTCTCTAAGTTTTCAAAAAGAGAAATAAGGAAGCAAGGAAAGGCCCATGCGATTTTTCTGAAGAAAGGAAGGCATGCTTTTTAAGAACATTGTGATGTCCCTGGTGCTATTTACCGACTATATCAGCCCTCCCATGTTGCAAGGGGATTGAGGTTGCACTTCATTCTCAGGTGGTTACAGGAGATTATGTGACTAGTTTTGGTGGATGGTTAGAGAGCAGCAACAACATATATTCTTCCAGGACAGATTCGATTGTTGATTCAAGATTTAGAGTTCCCTTATTTCACTACACCATGATGGTAGCCTGTAAGACAGTAACTGCTTAGCCTTCCCATATATCTTTGAGAGAATGATGTGAGCACTGCCACTTGGGCGAGGCATACTACACGAGTTATATGAGAAACAAACCTTTAGATAGACCAGTAACATTTATGTGAGTTTTTCTGTTATCTTTAAGTAGTTGTACAAAAGTGTTGCCATTTAACAAAGCAATTTATGAATTCAATGTATCTTGATCAATGTCACCCCCTTCAACATTCTCACACATCCCACCCCACCCCCTCCTTTCCTCAGTCTTCTTAATCTTGTAGGATATACATTGGATTCTTAACTGCATTCTCCCCCTTTTCTACTCTTAATTTGTACACTACTTCCCTTTTACCTCCATCCTGTCCCTTTACAGTATCCCTTTCCTGATGTTTAATTTTGCTGGACTTTGATTTTACCTTTCTGCAGAACTACACTAGTGAGTTCTCCCTTGAATCCACCATATTCCATTTGTATACACTTGCATACTACCCAGTGTATTTACTTATAAATTTATTAGCTAAATCCGCCTTCCACATATGAGGGGAAACATGCATCCTTCATCTCTCTGAGTCTGACTTGCTCTACTTAACTTGTTTTTTCCAGGTCTTTCCATTTCTTTACAGATGGCAAAATATCATTGTTTCTAATAGATGACTAAAATTCAGTCGTGTACATATACAACATGTTCCCTGTTCACATATAATGGTAATATAGGAAATAATATTTGTTTTATTAACTTAAAAGAATCTTACGTTACAGTTATACTTTTATTTGTGGCTTTGTCTATGAGCATTATGGAATAGTAGTTTCTTTTTATTCTTTCCAAAAAGAAAAATACAATAAGTGGCAAGATTGCAAAAATCATTTGTATTGTGTTCATTTTTAAACTAAAATGAGAAGTGATTGAAAAACTATTATTATTGAGTTACAAAAATAAAAATGAAAATAACTTCAGAGAGAGAAAAAAGAATTCTCATCAGCTCCTAGAAGAATTGAGTGCAGGCAGACCTCCAATTTAATAAGTTCTCTTAGGACAGTAAGTTAAGTCTTAGTCACAGTTCTGGCTCACAGGCTTTCTTGCTTCATTTTATCATAATATATTTTATTGTTTATAAAGAATCAACTGTGCTCCTTAGATAAATGATAGCATGAGATAGTGACATAATAATCTTATGCAGTAGGATAGCGCAAAATTCAAGAGATTTCTGTTGATGGTGGTCACAAGGCTTGAACTCAAAGACTGGGTGCTGTTCCTGAGCTTTTTTGCTCAAGGTTAGTGCTCTACCACTTTAGCCACAACGATACTTCTGGTTTCATAGTGGTTAACTGAATCTCAAAGGTCTTTCCTGTCCTGGCTGGCTATGAACTACCATCCTCAGATCTCAGAGTCCTGAGTAGCTAGGATTACAGGCCTGAGTCACCAGCACCCAGTTTTCAAGACATATTTTTTACTCCACTTAAAATCAGTGTCTTTTCAGTGTCTTTTTCAGAGACAAAGTGTGGAAATCAGGGTATTTGCCGTGTAAAGCTATAGCTCCAGGAGGCTCCCCTAGAAAAGCCATCTTCTTGAGAATCTCACTTTCAGCATCAGAGTCTCCTTGTGGGTGGAAAGCTGCAACAGCTGTTCTGTTTCTACTACCTTGTTCTGGCACTCTACCACATAGGTATCTATGCTCATTCTCTCCTTAGGTGTAATAAGTGCACTGTCCAGGTTACTCAGGAGCCATATCTAGCTCCTCACACCAACATCAACCCAACAACACTGACTCTGTGCCTCCAATTGATCATTAACTTCTTTACCAACCGTTGTTGTGTCTCTGACAGTGGACATTCCCTTGGCCTGTTACCACCACCTCCTAAAGAGAGTTTAGTTATATGTTTATTCCAAGGAAGATCCCTGGAAAGAACCAGAAGCAATGCGTTACACCCAAACTCTACAGGTATACAATAGATAAAATACTGTGCTCCATTTGTGAATGTTTGCTGCTAATAAAATGCATATTCAAGCTGAGCACTAGTGGCTCACACCTGTAATCCTAGCTACTCAGGAGGCTGAGATCAGAGGATCAATGGAAGCTAGCCCAAGCAGCAAAGTCCCAGTGAGACTCTTATCTCCAATTAACCACTCAAAAACCAGAAGTGGTACTATGGCTCAAGTGATAGAGTGCTAGTCTTGAGCACAAAGAGGCTCAGGGACCAGCACCCAGTTCAAGCTCCACAACCAATCAAAAAATGCATATTCATAAAAGAATTACTGAATTCACTGCATCTTTGTGGCATTTTTGTAACTGCTGAGGCAAAAAATATCAAAAGCATAAGCCACAAATCTGTGGGAGGTCCATTAAATTGAATGACTTTAAGCGGAACTGAATGAAACTCTATGACCACCAAGTAATCACTGATGTTGACACCAGTTTTCTGAAACTAATAACAAAGTCACAGTGTTTAGTGTGAGAGTAGAAAGGTAAAGTCCTCCCTGAAGTCACTGCACCTGTCATGCATTGTGACTCCCAGCATGAACAAGAAGAAACCTCACAGTATTGGGGAATATCCTGTCCTCACAGCCTAACATTGACAAGTACAGAGAGGCCAAACCCCACATGCAGGTTCACCCCAAAGGCAGACCTTGAGATGACCAGAAATCAAAGGGAAAGGACCACCCCCAGCAATCAAGTGCACACATTGGAAAACTTCCCTTCCCATGATAGCTAAGGTCCCTTCTCAGACTGATGGTTTTATTCATGGAATTCAACACCAAAAGGTAAGGCTCTCAATCCTAGCTCCAGTTGACCACAGACATGTAAATGAAATCAAGATATGAGTGTGTCTAGAACCCAGCACCACAAAATTAGATTCTATCTTCCCAAACCGTGTCCCATGACATAATAGTATCCATAACTAAAAGTACCAAATGAGAGACTTCCACAACTTATTGTCTCATTGTTGTTTTGTTTTTAGTCTACTGCTTGGTGTATTGCACCAAGGCACTTTTATTGTTGATTTGTTATTATGTCTGGGGGGGGCGGGGTTGGGGGGTGCTTTTTGTATGGCACTGGGTTTGAACTCAGGGCCTTCTGCTTACTAAGCAGGCACTCTATCACTTTAGCTGTGGCTCCAGACCTGTTATTGTCTTGATTATACACAATAACTCTGATAAAACATAAGATGTTTATGTCTCCATTTTATAAGTGAGGAAAATAGCGGTTTCAGAGAAAGTAAGTAAACTCCCTAAGGTCAGTAAGGTAGGGAGTCAGCATCTTCGATCATATTCAAAGACAGATTTGTTTTTGAAGCTATGCACATGTTTAATCTCTCTTTTCCACTCTGCTTCCTTCCAGAACTGCAGTGCTCTGATTGAGGGCATCAAGGACCACTTTTTTGTCTTTTGAGAGTATGTCTCATTTGTCAGTGGTTACTATTAGTGCCACCTTCAAGTACAGGACTATCAGAGGGTCAGAAACCAGTGGCTTATGCCTATCATTCTAGATACTCAGGAGGCAGAAACCTGAGAATGAAAGTTTGAAGCCAGAGTAGGCTAGAAAAGTCTATGACACTCTTAACTCCAATTAATCATCAATATCCAAAGGTAGAGCTGTGGCTCAAGTGGTAGAGAGCCAGTCTTGAGCAGAAGAAGTTAAGGGAATAGTACTCAGACCCTAAATTCAATCCTCAGTACCAGCACTACTCCTACTACTAATAATAATAATGATAATAATTAATAATAGTAATAAATACAGAGAAATTTGAATCATTAAATCATAGACCTTAGAAACAGCCTTGCAACTAAGCAAGGGGTCAGTCAGTTCAATCACATTCTAAGAAATAAGCAAAACAGTGGATGAGAATGCATGCAATCTCAATAGCCAGCTAAACTACAGCCACCCAAATGGAGTGCTGTCTCCTCAAAATGTCATAACACAATACCACTGACTCCATGGGTACTTGCAATGCTAAGCACTTACTTGCAACATCATATTTAAAACTTCTTCAAAGTTTGCTTACAAAGCATCTAAGAAAAGATCTCATTACTCTATAATCATTCCCTTCTTTGTCTAAATATAGTATTATCTGCCTTAATTACCCTCTCATTTACCAAACTTGGCTCCAAATGGGTCTTGGTTATTTTCAAAAGCTAAATCAGATTTCTAAATATGAAGATTGCCCGTCCATCAAGAGTATCCAGTAGAAAAAAATTTAAATAACTATTGAAGTGTTTTTAAGACAAGATTGGTATTTTGTTTGTGTGTTTCAAACATGGTCTCATGAGGTTGCCCAGTATTTTTGAGCTTCTGAGTGCAAGTAATTCTTCCACCTCAACCTCCCAATAGCTAATATGGTTTTTCTTTTTTATTTTTCTGTACTGGAGAATCAAACTCATGCCTTTGCCAATATAAAACAAGTATCCTATTACTGAGCTAAATTTTTAGCCCTTTTTACATTTTGGAAAATGTGCAATCTTCCAAAGGAAAGATTTTTCCCCCATCTTTATTGAGAAATAATTGACAAAATTTGATTTATCCCAAGTGTACAATGTAATGATTTGCTATATACACACATTGTGACATAAATACTACAATCATATTGACAAACACTTCTGTCCCTATAGTTAATTACCACGTGTTTGTAGTGAAAATATACTTATTTGCTCTCTTAACAAATTTCAAGTCAATAATACAGTATTATTGACTTAGTTATCATGCTGTCCATTAGATTCTCCAGAATTTATTTGTTTACAACTAAAAGTTTCTACCTTTTGACTCCCTTATCTCAATTCTATACCTTGGCAACTGCCATGGAAAGTGTGTGTGTGCATATGGCGCGTGCGCACATGCACACACATACTTTAGATACATAGATATTTTAGCAATAAATTCCAAGCTTTAGCCATAGATATTACTATGCTTTTTGTTAAGTAAAGGGAATACTTTTCTAAATGGCATGAGAGAGCAATGAAATCATATTGTATTTGTCCTTTTGTGTCTGGTTTATTTTATTTATCATTAGCACCTCCAGGCTCATCCATGATGTCACAGTGACAGAATTTCCTTCTTTAGGATTGAATGACAATGTTATATGTACGTTTTCATGTGTAAACAATTATGTTGTTTCCAAATAAATACCAAGAAGCTAAAACATGGTTTGTCAGAGGGGAGAGGAGCTTAAAGGTAAGGGGTCAGACAAATGGAGAGGGAAAGTGTGGGCAAACACAGTCATAATATCCAATGTACATATATGAAAATAGAACCAGATAACTTGAAGATATAGTATGAGGAGTTGAGATATATGGAAAGGACAGAATGTTGGAAGATGCCTTGTATAAATTAACATGTTGACTTGTACAAACATTAAAAACCATAAAATAACAAAAATAAAAGCCCCTGGCAAAAAGTAAGTTGTCTCCATATTTGACTGTAGTGTGGAGTTGCAACTACGCCTTTGAGATCTGACTTCATTTCTGTTGACTGTATGTACTCTGAAGTGAGATTGATATATCATATGGTAGTTAAGAAAAACTGCCATATTCTTTTTCATAGTGGCTATCATGATTTACATTCCCAAAAGCAATAATTAAGGGTTTATTTTTCTTCCTAACTTCACCAACACTTATCTCTGCTCTGTTTGATAATAGTCATCCTAACAAGTCTGAGGTAATATTTCATTGTGATTTTGACTTACATGTTCCTGATTAGTGATGTTGAGGCCTTTTGTACTTGTTGGTCATTTGTATATCCTCTTGGGAGAAATGTCTAGTCAAGTCTTTTGCTTATTTTTTAATCTGGCTAGTTGTTTTGGTTTTGGTTTTGGTGTTTACTATTCAACTTCACCAAATCTTTGTATGGCTCAGATATTAACCTATTAGTTTATTTTTGCTTTTGTTGTATAACCATACATTTTAATGTATGAGTTCCAGAGTATTTATTTCTATAAGTTATTAGTTTATTCTATCATTGCTCCTTGCACGGTTATTACAATTAATAAAAACATCAGTTAATGGCAGCAGTACATTACTAATTATAAATTACCAAGATAAAACATTCTTTGCTTGAAAATATTTTCTATGTTCTTCTTAAATTTTCTCAACAAATATAGCATTAGGTCTTTCAATGTTGTTTTATATATTTACTTATTGTAATTTCATATATATTTTATTTACTAGCTTTTATCTACTTTTATTTGTCAAGATAATTTTTTTAAAACACCTGTCTATTCTCTGTGTTTAATCTTAAAAAAGAACACTGAGTAGTGATAGCCAGATGTAGTATAATTTTTGAGCTAAGATATTGGTTCTCAGTTATTAATGGCAAAGTATAGTTGTATTTGTACTCCACAGTAAATTGGGTTCACTTTATCGACAATAGAAATCACTGAACTATTTAGTAAATTTTTAAACTTCTACTTTATAAAGTAACTATTGCTGTAAATTAGGCATTGAATCCATTTATATATCCTTTTCAGGTGATTCCTAAGACATGACTAACAGCAGGGCTCTCGCTCAGCAGTAGAGAACTTAACTAGTATGCTCTGGGCTCTAGGGACACTCCCTAAAACCACAAAAAGAAAAAATTAGAACCACTAAATATAAATATTATCTGATTGTCATTATTTCTTGCTGTTCTCACTATACATAAAAGATTACTAAATATATGAACAAATATGGCAAATAATTAAAGCCAAAATGTTAGCTTTTATGTATTCAGCATATCTATATGAAAATAAAGACTAGGATATGGAGGAGTGGCTCAAGTGGTCAAGTACCAGCCTTGTGTGAAAAGCCAAGTGAGAATATAAGGCCCTAAAGATCAAGCCCTAGTACTGGTATGGCATCAAGAACAACAAAAGAATGAACACTAGCCAGTCATGATGCTGCATGACTCTGATCACAATATTCAGCAGGCTGAGGCAGGAGGACCATGAGCTCAAGACTACCCTAGATAATATAGTGAGATCCTGTCTCACAAACTCAAAAAAAAAAAAAAAAAGAGCAAATACCGAGATACTAAACATAGCCTTCGACATAAATATTTTCATTTCATAGAATGAATAGACATATATAGTAGTAAAATGCATGATGTATAGATATCTGTTCTTTTTTTCTACTTTCTCAAGTTTTTGTCTTAAAACATATAAAGAAATTAATTTAATTATGACAAGTACATTCTATCTTTTGCTTTTGTACTTCCAGCATGGTAAAAATTCAGAAAGACACATGAATCATCACGATCACATCAGAGTGAATGCTCACAAGATGAAGATCCTCCTGGCACTGGTATCCGGGTCATGAAAGGAAGTACTGCAGGCCCCACCAGCCCCTCCCTGTCACAGCCTTCCCTTGGGAACAACTCAGACAGATGGAGCCCATAGTTCAGTCTTGCCTCTTGAAACTTCACATAAATGACATTGACTGAATTCCTTGCAAACACTGCCTTCCCTCAGTGTCGTTTCTGAATCTCTATTGTATACGTAGTTGGCATTTACTTTCATTGCTGTATCGTAATTTACATCTTTCAATTTATATCTTGACTAGGCTTTTCCATGGTACATACTCAGAAGTCATCATATGTTGATTATCTGAAGCTCAAGCTTAACTGGGCCTTCTAGATGATAACCTAGTCCTTAAACAGTTGATATCATCTATACATGTGCCCATTTTAGTTTAAAGGAAAGAAAAAAAATACTAAAACGTGCTATGCTTTGTAGAAGTTGCACCTACAAAATGAAAGCAAAGATTCAACAGTCAACCAATTTATCTACATGCTGCAGACAGAGAAACTATTTTATTTTAAAGCACTTCCTCCCCCAGTGGGGAAATAGTCCACTTTATGTAATGAGTTTTATTTTTCAGCTCTCTACACTTACTAAACTCACTGAAATATGGGCACATCTTTGTTTTATTTCTGATGAGTTAATGACCTCAATTGTGTTAATAGTTTGCTTACAACCCAGGAGTTGTAGTAGTAACAATGTTTATTATTTCTAGAAAGCCTTTTTAATCTTCAGGGGTATATTATAAATTACAAATTAATTAAGTTCTACCTCCACCCTGGGGAAGAAAGGAATTACTATATTTACTTTAAAGCTCAGTATCCCAAAGCCAAGTCTGAACTAATTGGCTGTCAGCCACAGAGTATGTTTCAGTCCTCAAACTGAAGATCTTGGCTCTGTGTTCCAAATACCTAGCTTACATCAAAGGAAAACATTAATATTCTACATAACAAAAACTCTTGCTATTCTGATCTTGACCTAAAACTAAGGAGTGTGGGGTTGAATTTTTAACCAAGTGCTAATTTTTATGCTCATCAATAAATTTCAACCTCAGTAGGAATGAGTACAAATGAATATTCACCAAGAATAAAAGGTTCAGACCTGAGTGCTGGTGGTTGGCGCCTATAGTTTTAGCCACTTAGGAAGCTAAGATCTAAGCTTTATAATTTGAAGCCATCCCAGGCAAGAAAAGCCTGTGAAACTCTCACCTCCAATTAACCTAAAAGTAGATGTGTGGCTCAAATGGGTAGAGCACCAGACTTGGGGGAAATAGCTAAGAGACAGCACTCAGTTCCTGAGTCAAGCACCTGTACTAGTGCATACACACACACACACACACACACACACACACACACACACACACACACACACACACACTAAAAGGTTCAGGAAAATGATAGCCACAGAAAGTGAGAAAAAGATAGTGCAATTAAAGTCTAATTATGTCCCCAGGAAGTCTTATGATTAAATTCCAAATGACTATTTGCTGAGGAAACTCAGAGGTATTCTGCTGCTATCTTCCAGTGTGATTACAGATGGAAACTGAACACCCCTGAACTAATTCAATAAAGCCACTCTATATCTTTCTCTTGATCTTTTTCTAGCCATACAAATGCTGACATAGGAGAATACTTGTTCTAAAATGGCCATCTTCCATTCCTGATCCTGGTCCAAGACGAGGCTCTGAGTATCTGTTGGAAAACAGCTGCTGCACATTTCTGGGGAAAGCATTTCAATCGAACCCCATATTTGTTTCCAAATGTTCAGGAATCAACATTTAAAGAAATAAAAATTTTACATTTTCCAGATCAATCTCCACCTGCTCCTGAATTTGCCCTTGGCTCCTCTGGAATATGTCCACTTAATTCCTTACTTTATGTCTTTTTTACTTTCCTATTGAAAGAGAAATGTGGTCATTTCAGTGTAAAAACACAATTAAGCATTGATGTCTCACACCTGTAATTCTAACTACTCAACAGAATGAGATCCAGAGGATTTCAGTTCAAAGCCAGCCTGAGCAGAAAAGTCCTTGAGATTCCATTTCCCATTAGCCAGCACAAAACTAGCCTGGAGGCATGGCTCAAGTATGAAGCACCAGCCTTGAGCAAGCAAACCAAAGAATAATAAAAAGACCTGAGTTAAAGCTCCAGCAGTGGCTAAAATATATAAATATATGTAAATATATAAATATAATAATAATCAAAATAGTAACAAATTAGGATTGGAAGCTATACTTTAGCTCATAAGTACAAAAGGCTATCCAAAATAAATAGGTTATTTAAATAAACAGCCAAAAATAATCTATTAAAAAGCAGAGCTTCATAATAAACAAGGAAGAAAAATCAACAAAGAGTCAGGAAATTTAAGAGGAAATCTTTTAGATACCTGCCACTGTGCAATGTCAACTGGAATCTAAAATAAGCATACACTGAGGTAAAGAGTTGGTTGATGAAAGGTGCATTTTTATTATCTTTAAGTAGTTGAACAAAGGAGTTGCTATTTAACAAAGCACTTTATGAATACAAAATGCCTTGATCAATATCACCCCTTTCAACATTCTCACACATCCCTCCCCAACCCATCCATACCCTCACTTTTCTTAATTGTATAGGATATACAAATATTAGATTCTTGGCTGAATTCACCTCTTTTCTGCTCTTTATTTGTTTACCTTTTTCCCCTTGACCCCAGCCTATTTCAGTACTAGTTCCTCAAATCAAAGAAAGAGTTGATAAATGGGACTACACCAAACTAAAAAGTTTCTACATGGCAAAGGATATAGACAACAAGCTATAAACACAGTCTCCAGAGGAGAAGATTTTTGCCAGCTACACATCAGACAATGGGCTAATAGCTAAATCCTCAAAAAAAATTGAATTAATAAATGGTCTAATGAGCCAAAGAGAGTCTTCTCAGAAGAAGTAAAATGGAAAATAGACACATGAAGAAATGCTCAACATATCTGGCCATAAGGAAAATGTAAATCAAGACAACATTGAGATTCCACTTCACCCCAGTTAGAATAGCCATTATAAAGAAAATAAACTATAACAAATGCTGGAGAAGATGCAGCCAGAAGACAATCCTAATACACAGTTGGTGGTAATGTAAATTAGTTCAACCACTCTGGAAAATAGTGTGGAGGTTCCTCAAAAAATTCAACAGAGAACTACTGTATGATCCAAGAATTCCTCTCCTGGGCATTTACCCAAAAGATTACAAACCCAGATACAGTAAAGCCACCAGGACAACCACGTTTATTGTAGCATTACTCACCACAGCCAAGGTATGCCCCTCAATGGACGAATGGATCAAGAAAATGTTGTATGTATACACAATATAATTTTACTCATCCTTAGAGAGAAGGATATTATGCCATTTGTAAAGATCTGGGGGGAAATATGTTAAGTGAAGTAAGTCAGGCCCAAAGACACAAAAGCTACATGTTTCCCCTTATATGTGGAAGTTAGATTTACCTAATAAACTTATAAGTAAATACATTGGGTGGTATGCAAGTATACACAAATGAAATGTGGTAGGTTTAAGGGAGAAGCCAAATAGTATAATTATTTACAAAATGAGTTTTTATTTTAATAACTTTATGAGCACATGCATGCACATGTATGAGTGTTACTGGGACATTTCCATGCATATAAGGTGCTCCTATCATACTCAACCCCTCTATCACTCTTCCAAATCCTTATCCCCACTTTCTGAAACAATTTCAACAGGTCCCATTGTTCTACTGTCATACAAGTTTATAAAAGCAATAGAAGCCATATTTAGTTCATTCTACTTCACCATCTCCATTGGGTCTCCCCCGCCGTCTGGTACCTGACCAACAAATATAGCTTGTTTCATTTTCCTGCCACTTATTTTTCCCATTTTTAGTGGGTATCAACTGTGCAAAGAATTTCACCATGCTTTTTCATACATGTATTTAGTATGTCTTAGTCAGACTGACATTCTTTTTTCAATCCCTGATATACCTTCCTGTACAACTTTCCTTATGCCATTAATTCCACATCAAATATTGAAATTTCAGAAGACAGTGTAAATAGAGTAGGAATCAAAATGTATAATCAGAAAGCAAACTTATTATTATTTCCCATTGTCCCTTTAAGTGTATTCAGTGAGATCATCTCTTCTCCTGACACCATCACTCCAGAAGGAAACCTAATCCACCCCTTTATTTCTCTGATCTCTTTTATAAAATGCAAACAGTTAAAGTTGCCAAATATGATACATTAATTCACCATAGTACAGTCTTAATTGTAGATTAAAATGCTCACAGATTTGCTATAGTTAAAGCTTCATCTTAACTTTCTTCCTTTCTCCCTTCCTTTCTCTCTTTCCTCTTTCCTTCCTTCCTTGCTTTCTCCTTCTTGCTCTTCTTTCTTTCCTTTGCCCTTTCTTTCTTCCTTCCTTTCTTTCTTAGATAACATCTCACTATGTATTCATGCACTCTCCTTCTACTTACAGGTATGGAATGTCCCCATACCTGGTCCACCAGGAAGCGTCAAGTTGGAGGAGATGGTAAGGCACGTCTGGTCTCTGCTTTCTTCACCTAGATCTACTTGCCACAACTCCTGATCACTTCAAAGCTGGGATTAGGGGAGAAGGGAAGGGAAGTAAGTTCTTTCCTGATTTCTACTTCTAGCACCTGACTATAGTCAACTTTGGACTTAACAAATGTTTAAACCCTTTTAAAAACCCTGAAATATGCTCCCGCTCGCTCTCTCGTTCGCTCTCTTGCTCTCGCTCTCTTGCTCTCGCTCTCTCGCTCTCTCTCTCTCTCTACACACACACACACACACACACACACACACACACGGAGGGAGAGGAGAAGGTAGAAAATATTTATTGAGGAGACATGCTGGTTAATTCCCACCGTATATAATAGATAACCATTTAAATATCTTCTTCACTATTTTATTTTAAATCTTCCACTGTCGAGGCTGGTTTTAACTCTGAGGGTGAATCAGCTGCTTAATATGCCCAAAGGGAAATGTTGTACTATCATAGTTCAATAAGTTCCCCTAGACCATCAGAATGTTAGCAAATCTACTTATGTCCAAAGGAGAAACTAAATTCTTTTCTTATTCATCTCCCTAAAATGTTATTGTTATATCTCAGTGATTCAAACATTGTTAGGGTAGCTCCCGAGTCTTTCTATCATATTGTAATCATTCACAAGACACCTTCAAGTCTGCTCTTTACAGCTCCCCTCTGACGTTGGTGAGACTCCCAATGCTTTTTCTACTCTCCTCTTTTCTCATTCTAAAGGCATTCACAGGCTGCTCATTATTATGGGTAGAAAGAAAAGATGAGAGCATCAGCAACCACAAAACGAGAGAACAGTGAAGGTTTCTTCTCCCTGAAAACCCATTGGAAAAAGCAGATGGAAATTCTTGCAATTTTGAGCCATAGAGCTTTGACTCCTAATGGTAAGATTTTCTAGAGGTATAATTTATCAACCATACTGAGTTAGTTTGGGACACAAAAACATACAAATACATCTGAGATACTGTAGTAAAGCCATTTGGTGCAATTAACTTTCACTTCAAAAAAAGAATTGACTGGAAAATAAAATAACCTCTGATACAAAGGTGCATACCAGCAGGGGCCAGGAGGGCTTAAAATGAGAGTGAATGAGGATAAATGTAGTTTGTTTAGCTGAATAAAAATAGAATAATGTGGGCTGGGAATATGGCCTAGTGGTAGAGTGCTCGCCTTGTATACATGAAGCCCTGGGTTCAATTCCCCAGCACCACATATATAGAAAACGGCCAGAAGTGGCACTGTGGCTCAAGTGGCAGAGCACTAGCTAGCCTTGAGCAAAAAGAAGCCAGGGACAGTGCTCAGGCCCTGAGTCCAAGGCCCAGGACTGGCCAAAAAAAAAAAAAAAAAAAAATAGAATAATGAAACCTGTGGAAATTGGTTTAAGAAAGGAGAAAGGGAGAAGGGAGCTAGAGGGGGTGAGTTTAATCAATATGTAATCATAGTATACCCATGTGGAAATGTCATAACGAAGCCTCCCTTGTACAAATAACATACATTAATAAAAATGATATTAAAGGGGAGTAGAAATAATAATTATGTTCAGACACAGACATGAGCAGGATCTTTCCAGGTAATCTGAATAGGGTAGTTGTCTCTCTGTCCTAACTCCAACAAAGTCTTTGCAGACAGGTCACCTTCTACCAGAAGCATATCAATGTAGAGTGAGGTGGTTTGGTTTTTTGTTGTTGTTGTTGTTGTTTTGGGGGGCCTTCTTTTTGTTTACTTGCTTTTCTGTGTGTGTGTGTGTGTGTGTGTGTGTGTGTGTGTGTGTGTGTGTGTGTGTGTGCTGTCCCTTAGATTTAACACTCAAGGCTCATGCTCTACCACTTGAACCACAGCTCCACTTCTGGATTTTTAATGATTAATCAGAGATAATAATCTCACAAACTGTCATGTCCCATCTGGCTTTGATCTGAGTTCAGCCTCCTGAGCAGCTAAAATTATAGATGTGACCCACCAACGTCTCAATCCTAGATTGTATTTTCTTTCCTGTCTTGACTAGTTGGGGTTTCAAATGGGATTTTGTTGTAAATAAGATGGTCACTTTTTACAGGCCAGGTTTTTCCCTATGAAAAGTCTTTCCTGTGTTTTTGACTCTTTCTCATAATATAGAATTAAAAAATAAAAAACAAATGATGAACCTTCTCAGGGTTCACTTCCAGAGTCCCTAAAATATCCAAATATTTATCGTATACTATCTACAAATATGAAAATTCTCTTCTCAATGAAAATAAGCCAAGTCCTTAAAAAGATCATGTATGAGAATTTCAATATGCATGTCCTCATAGACATACAACCACATGATTACAGAACTCAAAAAATTAAATTCCCCCCAAATCCTCAAAGAAACAGCCACACCATTAATAAGTGGGCTAAAGGATTAAAAAGATTCTTCTCAGGAGAGGAAATAAGAATGACCAATAGACATGTGAAGAAATGTTTAACATCTCTGGCCATAAAAGAAATGCAAATCAAAATGACACTGAAATTTCACCTCACCCCAGTTAGAGTAGCCATTTGCAAGAAAACTAACAATAACAAGTGCTGGTGGGGATGTGACCAAAAAAAGAACACTACTACACTGTTGGTGGAAATGTAAACATCTTCAACCACTCTGTAAAACAGTATGGAGGTTCCTCAAAAACTAAACATGAAGCTCCCCTATGACCCAGCAATCCCATTCCTGGGCATTAACTCAAATGACCACAAATTAGGCCACACTAAACCACCAGCACAACTATGTTCATTGCAGAGTTATTTACCATAGCTAAGATATGGAACCAACCCAGATATCCCTCACTGATTAAAGAAAATATGGTACATATACACAATGGGATTCTATGCTTCCATCAGAAAGAATGACATCACCCCATTTGTAAGGAAATAGACTTAAAAAGAAACATTAAGTGAAGTAAGCCAGGCCCAAAGGAAGATAGGCTCCATGGTTTCTCTCATTTGTAATAATTATATATGCCCAGGATAGTCCCAGCAGAGGTACAAAATAGCCTAATAGCTATGTACATATGACCACAGAAAATGATGATAATCAAAATGATCTCTATGATAGAGAAACAAGAGGACTTTTTTGTGTGGTTGCTTCGTTGTTGATTTTTAGTCCACTGTTTTCAGTTATTTCTTTTGCCTTTTGTTTTTTTTTTTTCCTCTGGCTTATTCCTTGTGGTCACTGTTTCTGATTTTGGTACTCTTTGTCTTGTATATAAGTTTATCTGATCTGAGGAAGGGAAGAGGAACCACAGAAACAGTGAGACAAATGGGGAACCAATGCAACAGCCACACTAACTAGTCACTAAGCTGGAAAGGAACTTTACAACTTGGAGGGGGACAGTGGGGGGGGGGGAGAGGGCTGAAGAGGGATGGAAAAGTGGGACAAAATGAGGGAGAAGTCACACTGTTTGAAAAGAAATGTACTCATTACCTTACTTACATAAATTTAACCGCTTTGTACATCACCTTTATAACAAAATAGAATTAAAAAATTAATGCTTATCAAAATGAACTATAAAAAATGGAAATGAAAAGTTTTCTTCATATACTATTTGCAGTTATTTCTTTTTTCTCCTCCCCCCTTTCTGATTTATTCTGTTGACACTAATTTGGATTTCTGTATCCTTTGTCTTGTGTATAAGTTTATCTGATTTGGGGAAGCAAAGGGAAAATCACAGAAAGGGTGGAACAAAGGCTGAACCAATGCAACAGTGATACTCACTAGACACTATGTTGCAAATGGATTTCACAACATGGGGAGGAGGAAGGGGGGAGTGAGAGAAAATGAGGGAGGAATCAACACTGTTCAAAAGAAATGTACTCCTTACCTTACTTAGGTAACTGTAACCCCTCTCTGTACATCACCTTTTCAATAAATTTTTTAAAAGACCATGAAAATGAAATATATACAGCAATAAATAAACACTATCAGAGTATTAGTTTAGTAAAACAGGAAAAGGAAAGGAGCAAGCAACTCAAACATAACAAAATGGAAGGAAACATAGCATATTTCTTGATAGTAATGTCAAGTATCAATGAACTAAATCTCCAATCAAAAGACACAGAGCAGGGGCTGGGGATATGGCCTAGTGGCAAGAGAGCTCGCCTTGTATACATGAAGCCCTGGGTTCAATTCCCCAGCACCACATATACAGAAAACAGCCAGAAGTGGTGCTGTGGCTCAAGTGGCAGAGTGCTAGCCTTGAGCAAAAAGAAGCCAGGGACAGTGCTCAGGCCCTGAGTCCAAGGCCCAGGACTGGCAAAAAAAAAAAAAAGACACAGAGCAGGAGCTTGGATCCAAAATCAAGATCCAGTCATTTGTTGTCACCAAGAAATACAAAGGTAAACACAAATTCCAATTGAAGGGATGTAAAAGATCTTCCAAGCAAATGCATCCTTCAAGAAGTCAGGAGTAGCCATTCTGCTATCTGTAAGAAAATACAAAGAAAAATCTCTTCATATTAATAAAGGAAATGATCTATGAAGGAAAATGTTACAGTGATATATATACATAAATATGTATATATACCAAATTGTGGCATACCGAAGCACATTAAACAAATATTCTTAAATTTACAAAAACTTGTAGTCTCCAACTCAGTAATAGTGGAAGACATTAACAGGCACTCTCACCAAAGAACAAGTCAACCAAACAAAAGGTCAGCAAAATAACTCTGAACTAGTCTCAAATATGTGGAGACAAAAAACACATCATGTGTACATACATATATATGGACATATATATAAATACACATACACACAGGTATACATACATAGGTTCATGGATCAACCTACAAAGGGGTTTAAAGACAACATGTCAGTTTGTGAGTACAATTCATCTTGATCAATGCCACCACATTCTAGCCTGTAATAATCTACAAAGTGTTAGTTATATGACTTGGTTCCCAAACTCATAGTCATTTGGGAAAATCAAAGACAGTTTTACATTAGCTGCTTCACAGATTCCATGAAATATTATCTTACTTGATCCTTACACTGACTGTAGGTAAACACTATTAATATGAGTGTTTAAATTATAAAACCAAGATTCAGAAAGGTTAAAAAACTGACACAAAATCATTCAGTGAGTATATGGCCAATACTTATAATGCAAATATTTTGATCCCAAATTCTAATGGTGTAGTTTTTCGATTATAATGGCTTGAACTCAATACATAGCTTAAGGCTTTTAAGGTACCTGGTATAAAAAGTCATAACTCTAAACAATCATTCTTCCTCATGCCTACTGAGACATTCTCAGGAAGGGACTCAAGCTCAAGAACCACACAGACCATCTTTATTTAAGTTCTGGAAAGCAAGGGGTTGGGGGTGGGGAGCAGGGGGTATAAAGAGTCCTATTGTGCTCATGATTGGCTGGGGCTATCAATTCCCCCTTTATTAGGGAATTAATGCATGAAACTGCTGGGCTTCCCAGACCATCTGCTTCCCTTTTATTTAGAGTGTGGCCCTTTTTCAAAAATGAACTGCTGTAAGATGAGGTTCAGTTCTTCATAGAAAAAAGGCCAGCATCATCTAACTCACAACCTAGATGAAACCACTGAGAATTTCATTCAAAAGAAATTCCCACATATCTTGACCTGCATGTCACTAGTCCTCAACACACTGGGGTTACTGAGCAGCAACAATGCTGATAACCTGAAAGTCAGTCCCACCTACTTTAAGGCTGTATCCCAAGAAGGAAAGACTCATAGGTATCAGCAAGCACATAAACCTCAAGTTTAGAAATAAGAAATAATAGCTCTAAATCAATCTAACCTCTTCACACTACCTTCTCCTTGGTTCTATCTTCTACTGTTATATCAGTTCAGGATTATACTGGGAAAGATAAGTCAGCTACAACCTAACTGTCCTAACAACAGGCATCCTTCCACCAAAGTGAATGTTATGAATAATGTACTATGTTCCATAACGAAGGACTTGCTCTGAAGAAAGTTAAAGAGTGAAAAATAAATAAATAAACTCTCTCATGCCTGGACAGCACATCTTTGCATTGCAGCATGAAAGATTATGGTTCCCCAGGAAGTGGAAACATCTTTATGATCCCCACATTACTGTAGAATCAAGCACAATAGGGAAGAACTAAATTTTCTTTGCAAACTAAATTGGAAAAACATGTTCCATCTATCTGAGGGAAAGAGGGCAGCATAGACACATACACTCACTCTACCTTCTGGAACATTCCAGCATTGTTAGAGTGATAGAATCAAGATACAGAGAGTGATGATGGGTCTGAAGAAGAACAGAATAAACACAATATATTTTTTCTTTTAAAAAAATGCACCTGGTATGATTTTGGGGTGTGTGTGCCTGTCTACATTTTTCTTTGGGCCTGCAGCTGAGGGATGAGTAACAAATGTTCATTCCTGTATGACAGGACTCTCTTCATGGGGGCCATTTTTCATGTTCCTTATTTAAGGCACTAGTAATTAATCTGAATTGTCTTCTTTCTCTCAAACACAGAGAAACCAGATTCTCAAATGCACTGCTTTACTTCTTGCTCCCACTCCCTACCCTTCAAGTAGAAATGGAAGGCGGTTTTTCTTATCATGAACATTTTCTTTCTTTTTTTAAATTTTATTTTCTGATGAATCTGTTGCTAAGCTTCAGGTGGTTTTAGCTCTGAGGGTATCTGAATGCTACTAAATGATTTGCTAAAATTTATTCCCGACAGAACAAAGATAGCGATCACAATATTGATTCTGTTAATAATATGAAGAGAGATTTTCTACATAGAAATTACATTGGCATATGTTTCTACCTTAAGTGTCCATAAGGTTCCAATTTAGACTAGGAAGAAAAATATCACCTAACAATCTCATATTGTAAATTTTATAGGAACCTCATGGGTTTTATATAATAAAATCATTTGCTTCTAAAGAAAAATAAAGCCTAGAACAACCAGATGTCTAAACCCAAAATATTTTAAGGCACATTTTGAAAATATTTTCCAAAACATGTGAGGTTAAAAACATAAGAATTCATCCCATGGCACACAAATCTGACATTCATGCTAGTTTATAGTGACTTTGACATTTAATACCACATTTCTACTTAGTTGCTTTACAAAACTGTCCCTCCAGCCAAATGTCTGAAGATAACAAATTCTTTGCATTTTACTCAAAAAAGGAAAGAGAGAAAAAAATATGCCTGGTATCCATATTTCTCCAAATTATTTCCCTAAAAAGTTTTAAGTACCCGGTAGTGACACAAAGAGTAAGAAGATTAAGCTAAGCTCCCCTATTTCTTTGTAAAATTACTGCAAACTTCAATCCGTGCCCTAAGGGAAATCCTTGACTCAATTCTTAGATAATTTGCTTTTAGAAAATCATATTTCTTTGTTCAACCCTAGCATAAGTTATAATAATTATGAAGCGTTTTAGGACTAAGCTCCATTGTAACATAGGAACTAGAGAAAAAGAACTTCTAAACATTTTGAGGTTCCTAAGACCCATTTTTACCTTATTCTAGAGAAGTTCACTTGTATATCCCAAAATAACTGGGATTTTGGGGATTTTATTTGTCATCATTTCAAAATGATCCCTGCAGAGAACATCAGCTTTGTAGCTGAAGCCTAGAAGTTGGTGGATTGACAGTCTGCTAGGTTACAGGTCCCAAGGAAGGCTTTCCTCAATGGATTCATCCACTACTCAATTCCACATTCAACCAGAGTTACAGAGAAAATGAGCTCTATCATCCTTGATGTCTAATCATAGAAAATGTGGCTACCATTTGATCCTACTGCCTACATCCCCAGTACCTGTCCTATTTGTTGAATAGTCAGCAAGTAGATATATTTTCTTCCAGATCTGGTTTCTTCAGTGCCGTTGACAACTGGGTCCCGCTTTTCTTCTTAAATTTCATTTTTTGTTGTTGTTCTTTTTTTAATTTAAATTTTATTGTAAAGATGATATACAGAAGGGTAACAGTTACATAAGTCAGGTAATGAGTACATTTCTTTTTGAACATTGTCACCCACTTCCTTATTTTCTTTTATTTCTTTATTGTCAAAGTGAAGTACAGAGGGATAATAGTTTCATATGTAAAGCAAGTACCTTTCTTATTCAACTTGTTACTTCCTCCCTGATTTTCCCCCACCTCCTCCCTCCCCATTTCTCTCTTCTCCCTATAATTTGTACAGTTGATTTACATTAAATAGTTTTGTGCGTATTGCTTTTGGAATGGTTTGTCTTTTTATCCTTTGTCTCTCAATTTTGGTATTCCCTTCCCTAGTTCCAATACACATATATACAGTATCCAGGGTACTAAGATAGATACCATGATAGCAGGGGAAAAAACCATGGGAAGGGAATATGAGAGAAAGAAAAAAGTATACTGTTTCACATGGCATGTTGAAAATAATTACAATGATATAGCACTTGTTTCCATAATTGGAGTTCATTTCGCCTAGCATCATTTTATGTGTTCATACAGGCATAGCTATTGAGCTATTGTGATCTTCCACTATGACTATCCTAGACATGTATTAACTATTCCCTATGAAGGAAACCATAGAGCACTCCCTCGTTTTCTCCCACTTTTATTCCTCCTGAACCCCACTCCTTCCCAAGCTGTAAAGTTCATTTCCAACATAGTGTCTAGTAAGTATCACTACTGAATTGATTCACTGTTTGTCCCACTGTTTCTGTGCTTCCCCTTCCCCTCCCCAAATCAAATAAACTTATATACAAGACAAGGGGTACAGAAATCAAAAGCAGCAGTGACAAAAGGGAGGAAAAACAAGAAGAAGAAAAAAGAACCACAAACAGTGAAATTTAAAAAAACTCATGTTTCTATTTCTTAGAGTTCATTTCAATAAGCATTGTTTCATATGGTTATATGCACTTAGCTATTAAAGCACTGTGATCCTCTCTCTCCTAAGTAAATCCTCTTTGTTCTCACTATGTGATTACATATCCATATAAGCCCTCATAACGCAATAGTTTCTGTTACTTTTGTGCAGGAAAATATTTTAAAATTATATCACAGCATAGCTAGATATATAGTTAACACCTGTAATTCAAGCACTTTAGAAGCTGAGGCAGAAAGATTGAAGTACAAGGCCAGGCAAGGTTTCCTAGTATTGTACAGGAATTCAGTCCTGAGAAACAGAGAAGCCACATTTTGAGAGGTCAAATTGGGAGTCTTTATTGGAGAGCCAGAATCTGCAGGTGGACTCCTGTCTCAAAGACCTGCAGCCCAGAATTTCCCTTGCACAAAACTTTTAAAGACAGAAGCCACATATTTGAGGTGGAGGCCCAATTCCAACACAGGCAAACCTTATAGGGAAATACTCAGGTACAAGCAAAACTTTCCATCTAGAGAAGTCGCTCTGGGGGGTCAGCTAAACTTTCCATATAGGTAAACAGCCCATTAGTGAGATAATAAAGGAAGAGCATTCTCTGTAGCAAAAAGCTTCCTGAGCTAAGCAGCATGATTTCTGCATATTCTCTGAAGCAAAGCTCTCCTTTGCTCTCCTGGAGCTAAGCATCTGCAATTCAAAGAATGACTTGTCTCACCTCTGGGCTCTTGAAGCTGAGTGAAAAGCCCCCATCACCCAACTAGGCATCAGGAAGGCAGTGAGGGCAAGACGTGTTGCTTAGACCCAGTCTCTTTATTTCATTAGAAAGACCTTGTCCCTAAATATTTACTCATATTTCCTGTGTGATTGAAGCCTTATTTAGAAGAAAAATTTGTGCCTACATCTTCAAGTATTTTCCCTAAATTTTCTGTAGTAGTTTCAAAGTCCCAGGTCTTATAGTAACATCTCTGAGTAGATTGTTGTATAGGATGAAAGATGGAGATAAATTATTTCAACTTACAACATGTAAATATCCAGGTTTCAGTCTTGGGTATGTATGAAAGGAGTATAAGTCAATGTTATTATACCTACATACCCATGTTTACATAAGCAGCACTGTTTATAGTAGCCAAATCATGGAATCAACCTAGAATCAGCCGAGATGACTAACAACCAATGCAACAGTGATACTCACTAGACACAATGTTGGAAATTGACTTTACAACTTGGGGAGAGAAGGGAGTCAAGCAGCGGTGGAGGGAGGATGGGAGAAAATGAGGGCAGGGGTAACACTGTTCAAAAAGAGAATAACTTATTACCTTACTTATGTAACTGTAACCCCTCTGTACATCATGTTTAGAATAAAATAATGTATATGAGTATTATTCAGCAATAAAGAATGAAATTAAGTCATCTGCAAAAAAATTGTTAGAGTGAGAGTTTATCACATCAAAGCAAGATAAGGCAATTTCAGAAAGACAAATCTCACATGCTTTCACCCAGATGCAGAATCTAGACCAATAATAATAATAATAATACATAGTATAAACAACCAGTCATTTGGCGGGGGGGGGGGGAAGGAAAGGGTGATAAAAAGAAATATGATAGAAGACATTATACATTAAGAAAATGACATCATGAAACTTACTAAACACTGTTACAAAACAAAGGCAAGGAAGGATTGGAGTTAAGAAAGCATAATATACACAGGATGAGATGAATTCAAAGTAGTATTACCTTCACACATGTAAATACACAATGAACTCTCTTTATACAATTTATGCTAATAAATCTTTTATTCCCAGGCATGAAAAACAATACTTCCTACACAATATCATAGAGAGATTTGACATCAACGCTATATATTAGCACAAATATTCTGTGCAATTTAATTAATTATATACACATGATGTGATGAATCATCTAATTTTAAAATGTACATAAAATCACCCCTCTGCTATGTTACAGCTTTTATTTATTTCAAAGTAAAATATAAAATCACATCACAGTCCCCTCTTTAGTTCTAGTAATGAAGGGCTTCACAACAGTTATTCTTTTCCTTCCTCTTTGGAGTCACGTGGACTCCTGTGCTTCACGATCAGAAAGAAGAATGTTGATGGCTTTTGCTCTCTAAACTTCACAGTGATCAGACAAGAAAACTTCCTAGAACAATTCAAGATAAACCAGAAACACAACGGCAGGCCCTGTTCTCATAGCTAATTGGGAAACCTGAAGGATATCTAGGTTTTAATCACACCAAAGAAAAACTTTAGAAAAGTGTTGCCTTACATTCCCACTTTTCCCACTGCAGTATGAGAAACACAGGAATGTACCTCAGAACCTGTCATGCTCAGAGGAGGATCTGTCTCACAAAACAGAGCTCATTTATGCAAGCGCATCCTATGTTGTTGGTTTTTTTTTTAGTTGAAAATTTAAAGTTTGTTTTAGTTATGGTGGATAGAAGGTACAGTGGTGGAATTTTATCAGGTTACTGAGAAAGTAATGCAGACTCTCTACCGAAGGATTATATTGCTTTCTACTTCTTTACAAGTAGTAGAGGAAAATAAAAACATGCTGATTTTGCAGCAGGAAGCTAGCCCACAGGACAAATTAGTCAAGATGAAATGCAGTGGTTTGGCATTTCTGGAAATTTAATTCTCAAGTTTTGAAAATCTGGGGAAACAAGAAATCATATTGTTAAAGTCAAATAAGTTAGCTTAGTGGTAACCACTCATAAGAAAAGCTGTTTTACAAACAGGAAGAAGCATTGAAAGGCTGTCTGCAAAGCCAGTCGTTTGAAATAATTCCATGAAGATAATCCAAACAAGGAGAGAAACAAAACCCAACAACAAGAAAAGGAAAGCTACATCCAAAGAGTAATGTAGAATAGTTTTATCTTTTGCTGCATATTACCCAAAATTGAGTAGTAAGTTACCCCCATTCCACTGACAAGATGTTAAACAGAATCATTACATAAAATGAGAACTAAAAGCAAAAGATAAAAGTTTGAAAGCTGGGTGCTGGTAACTGATGTCTGTAATCCAAGCCACTCAGGAGGCTGAGATCTGAGGATGGTAGTTTGAAGCCAACCCAAATGAAAAGTCTGTGAGACTCTTAGCTTCAATTAATCAGCAAAATGCCCAAGAGGGAGATATTGCTCAAGTGGTAAAACTCCAGCCTTGAATGAAAAAGCTAAATAAGAGTTCACAGCCCTGAGTTCAAGCTCCAGTACTAGCACAAGGGAAAAAGACGGAAACAAAAGAGAACCAGAAGAACTACAGCATAAGTAAGGATCCAGGAACTCCAGGTCTATGGAAAGGACAGAAAGTCACCAGACTTTAAGCTTATTTACTAAAAGACAATAAAGCCAAAAAAAAAAAAAACTAAGGAATAGCTTAACTTATGGATTTTCTGACTCTTCAAGGGAACCATAAAGACAGAGGAGAGTAGACTTCTGCATTCATGGCCAGAAACAGAAAGGTTTTCCAGTAACAGTTGTAAATACCATTTATCTTTAAAAACCTATAGACAAGCTGTATGCAATGGCTGATATCTGCTATCCCAGCTCCTTAGGATGTCAAGACTGGTAGGATTGAGGCTTGAGCCTAGTTTAGGCAAAAGACTCTATCTCAACGAGTAAAAGCTGGCCTCAAATACAGGCATTAATCTGCCATCCCAGCTACACAGAAAACACAAATCAGAAGATCCCTGGTCCATGATCCCTGGGCATACACACAAGACCCTATTTTGGGGCTGGGAATATGGCCTAGTGGCAAGAGTGCTTGCCCTGTATACATGAAGCCCTGGATTCGATTCCCCAGCACCACATATATAGAAAACGGCCAGAAGTGGCGCTGTGGCTCAGGTGGCAGAGTGCTAGCCTTGAGCAAAAAGAAGCCAGGGACAGTGCTCAAGCCCTGAGTCCAAGGCCCAGGACTGGCCAAAAAGAAAAAAAAAGAAGACCCTATTTTGAAAAATGACACAAACAGAAAGTAACAGGGGTATGGTTTATGTGATAAGGCATCTACCTTGTGATAGAAAGGCCCTAAACTCAGAATCCAATAAGAAAAAGTCTAATGGGAAAATTTGTCTATACCTTTCACAATCATACAAAACACCGCTATAATAATTTGTTCTATAATTTCTCTAGATTAACTAATTCTCTTTTTTTTTTTTTTTTTTTTTTTTTTTGCCAGTCGTGGGCCTTGGACTCAGGGCCTGAGCACTGTCCCTGGCTTCTTCCCGCTCAAGGCTAGCACTCTGCCACTTGAGCCACAGCGCCGCTTCTGGCCGTTTTCTGTATATGTGGTGCTGGGGAATCGAACCTAGGGCCTCGTGTATCCGAGGCAGGCACTCTTGCCGCTAGGCTATATCCCCAGCCCCTAACTAATTCTCTTGGAAAACTTTTGGAATATTATTAAAATAGCATGTAAGCACAGTAAAATTCATCCTTTTAAGGTATAAAGCATGGTAATTTTCATCAGTCACACAGACAATACAACCAACAGCATCCACATGCACAATTCTATCCCCCCAAAAGCTTTCAATATTATTTTAAATATATGAGTACAATGTAATGAGTACAATTAAATATAATGAGTACAATTCATTTTTATTGTGATTATAGTTTTCATTCCTTTATTATAGGTGACAAACATTTTATATGACCATTAGCCACTGTCTTTTTTTTAAAAATTGTTCAAATACTTTTTCTCCATACTGAATATTTATTCTAGACAATAGTTAACAGATCATATTTACAAAATAGTCTCATTTGAGATTAACAAATATTTTAATTTAAAGTGTGGACTTGGCAGTTCACAGTGCAGCAGGAAAGAGGCGATTTTTAGAGCAATTATATTGTCTGGGCTTAATATAAAAGGGTTTATATGTTAGCA
This sequence comes from Perognathus longimembris pacificus, assembly GCF_023159225.1. Taxonomy (NCBI): domain Eukaryota; kingdom Metazoa; phylum Chordata; class Mammalia; order Rodentia; family Heteromyidae; genus Perognathus; species Perognathus longimembris. The sequence goes on along the minus strand of NC_063161.1, from coordinate 79,682,273 downwards.
ACTTTCTTTACTTTGAGCAAAAGGTCCTTAGCTTTGTACAATTTTTTCACCAAACTGTTTTATTGCTTTTGAGTTGCTTTAGGTACTTAAATGTTCTATCAAAATAGTCCTTTACCAGATTTGTGCTTTGTAAACCTCTTCTGTCTGTCTCTTTCTGTCTGTCTCTGTCCCTCTGTCTCTCTGTCTCTGTCTCTCTCTGTCTCTGTCTCTGTCTCTCTCTGTGTGTGTCTCTGTCTCTGTCTGTCTGTCTGTCTGTCTCTCTCTCTCTCTCTCTCTCTCTCTCTCTGTCTTTGTGTGTATCCTGCAGCATAGAGAATGGAACTCAAGATCACTTCAGCCACATCCTCGGCCTCCTGTAGGACTATAGATATGAGCCACAGCACTTAGTTTAAATGTTGAGTTTGGGCCAGGTGCTAATGGCTGAAATCTGAGAATTGAAGTTTGAAACCAACACCAAAAAAAAAGCCACAACTGGAGTTGTGGCTCAAATGGTTGAGTGTCAGCCTTGAGAAAGAAAAGGACAAAGACAGTGCCCAAGCTCTGAGTTTGAGCCTCAGGACAACACAAAAAGTAAAAAATGTTGAGTTTTGTCAAGCACTTTCTCTATTCAACTGAGTTGGTTATTTGGTTTTTGTAATTTATTAATATAATGCATTTTGATTATTGATTTACATTTGCTTAATCATCCTGGTGTCTCTGAGATAAATCCCATTTGATCATGTTTAGTGATCTTTCTAATAAGCTGTCCAATTTAATTCTCTAGTGTTTTGAAGTTTTACAATTATGTTCATCAGGAATATTGGCCTTTAGTTTTATTTTATTATAGTGTCCTTTTTTGGCTTATTATCAGAAGATGCTGGCCTCTTAAAATGAGTTTGATGAGTTAAGATGAGTTCTCTCATCTTCAATTTTTTGGGAGTTTAAGAAAGACTAGTATTATTTCTTCTTCAAATAATTGGTAGAAACCAGTAGTAAGGGCATCAAGTTCAGGCTTTTATTAATGGCAATTTTTAAAATTATTCTTTCAATGTATTTGTTTGTTAGTGACTTTCTTGGCTTTCTACTTCTTCCTGACTAAATATTGATAGATTAGGAAAATCATCCATTAGTTCTATGTAATTTTATTTGCTAATATATCATTGTTTATCATACTTCCTTATGATCTTTTACATTTCTGTGGAATCAGTAATATATCCTATTTTATTTATCATTTTGTCTAAGTTACCTTAGTATTTTCCTTTTGTCTAGCTAAATATTAACAAATGTTTTATTAAATATTCCTGGTATTTTCAAAAGATCAACAGTCTTTTGAAAAGATCAATTTTCATTCTTGTAATCTTTTGTATTATTCATTCCAGTCTCTATTCTGCATATTTCAGCCATGATGTTTGTTATTTTCTTTCTTTTGTGAAGATAGCCTTAGTGTATCCTTATCTTTGAAGTTCCTTGACATGTAACATTAAAGTTTTCTTCTTTCTTAACATTTACTGCTATAAATTTTCAATTCAGGACTGCTTTTTCTATAACCCATGTTTGTTTCTCTTTCCATTTTCAGTTGTTTCAACATATTTTTTAATTTTCCCTTTTCATTCTTTTTTGATCCAATCATTATTGAAGAGAATGTTGTTTAATTTCTACATACATTTTCAAAATTCTTCTCACTATTGATTTCTGATCATGACACTCTGATCATAACATTGTGATTAGGAATGATAGTTAATATCCTTTCAATTTTCTTAAAAATTTTAGATTTTTTGGCATAATATCTAGTCTGTGCTTGAGACTATTTTGTGTGTAGTTGAGAAAAATGGGTATTATATTGCTCTTGGGTTTATTGTTCAGAAAGTACACTTTAAATATAAAATATACTTCAAGTTTCATGTTACTATATTAATTTTCTGTCTAAGTTTTCTATAAAATGTTGAGATGAGATATGGAGTCTCTTATTATTATTATTTTACAGTCTACCCTTTCCTTCAGTTCTATTAATATTTGTTTTGCAAATGGAGGTTCTCTAATGGTGGTGTCTATATACTAACATCTGTTATAATTTATTACTGAATTATCTTTATCATTATATTTTTGCCTTCTTTGCCTCCTTGTAAAATATTTGTCTGATAAAAGCATATCCACCCAGGCCTTGACTAGCTTCCCTTGTCCCTTTCTTCCCTTCACTTTCATTCTATTTGTATTTTTAGAGATGGAGTAATTTCTTCTAAACAGCTTATAACTGTACTTTATCCATCCATACTTGAACCCATTTACATTCAAACCAATTACTGATAGAAAAAGATTTACTATGTGGTTTTGTAAAATAATATTCTGACTTATTTATAAATTCTTTGTGCCTCTCTTCCTGACTTATTATCTTCCTTTATGGTTTGATCATTTTTGATAATGGTATGACTTGAATTTTTTCTTCATATATTTTATAGGTCTATGCAGGGTTTTTATTTTGTATTTACTATTAGGCTAACACAAAAATCTTATACTAATAATCAAGCTATTTTAGCTGATAATGACTTAATCTTGATCATTTGTGTAAATAACAAATTTACTTCCACAATTTGTTTCTGATGATAGTTTTTAACTTTTATAGGTTATGTCCCTTATCAGATTATCTAGCTGTAACTGTTTCTAATATTTTTGTTTTAAGGATGTCACTACACACTGACAAAAGAATTAATCCATCAAAAAATGTAACTTTTGGTCTTGTAATCTTTTGTGTTATTTGTTCCAGTCACTATTCTGCTTATTTTGGCTCTGATATTTGTTATTTTCTTTCTTTTGTGAATATGGCCTTACTTTGTCCTTATCTTTGAAGTTTCTTAACGTGAAACATTTTTCTGATGACGCTGTATTCTTTACCTTAATATAGTTTATTCACATGCACATCTGTGGGAGAGGGGGGAGGGCACAGAATCAGAGGAAACAGGGTCAGTAAGTACAGCAGTGGAGTACACTGGCTGCAATGGACATTGATGAAAGTGAACTATGCAACTCATGAGTGGAGATGGAAGGGAAGGAATGGGTGAGAATGAAGGACCTGATGACACTGTGTTAAAGGAAATGTACTTATTATCTGATGTATGTAAAGGTAACCTTGCTGTATGTGATCTCTAAAACAACAATATAGTAAATTTTAAAAATTGGGATATTACAATTCATATTTATGATCAAGAGGATAGAAAAATATTTAAATTTATATTCCAATAAACTGGAAATTTTTGAAGGGGATAAATTTCTAGACACATGTGACCAACAAAATTGAACCAAGAGGACATAAACAACCTAAACAAATCTATTGAAAGAGTAACAGAAATTTTCCCAAAAATGAAGGTTTTAGAATTGGATGTATCTATAGATGAATTTTACTAGACATCTGAAGAAAAATTAACACTGATGCTCCCAAAGCTATTTCGTTAAGTAGAAAGTAAATGAATGCTTCCACACTAAATCCACAAAGCCAGGGTTACACTGATATCAAAACTGGACCACAAGCAAAACAGGTGCAAAAATTCTTAATAGATATTGACAGACTAAATTTTAAAATGTATTTTTAAAATCATGCATCAGCCAAGTACCAATGGCTCATGCCTATGATCCTAACTACACAGGAGGCTGAAATATGAGGATTGAGGTTCAAACCAGCCCAGGCAGGAAAGTCTGACCCTTACCTCCAATTAATCACCCAAAAGCCAGAAGTGGAGCTGAGATAGAGCGCTAGCATTGGGCAAAAGAGCTCAGGGACAGCATTCAGGCTCTGAGTTCAAGGAACACAGATACACACACACACACACACACACACGTGATCATGCATCATGTACATTTCATCCCAGGTACACTTGATGTTGTAATATATATATATGTATGTATATATATAAATCGATGAATATAATACAATAATTAACAGAATCAAGGACAAAAGCCACATAATCATCTCAATAACTGCAGAAAAAGCCTTTGATAGAATCTAAAATTCCTTTAGTATAAAAGCCTTGAAGAAACTAGGAATCAAAGTATCAAACCTCAGTTAAACAAAGATTATACACAGAAAACATATAGCCAACATTATTCTGGTTGGGTTTTTTTTTTAACTGTATTTTTTTGTGTTTTCTTTTTTGGTACTGGGGATCGAACCCAGGACGTTGCACTTGCTAGGCAAGCACTTTGCCTCTGAGCTACATCCCAGCCCCCAACATTATTCTGAATGAAAGCAACTAAAGCCATTACACCTGAAGTCAGAAATTAGACAAATGTAAGTCTTCTTGCTACAATTATTGAATACAGTGCTTAAAATCTTAGCCATATCAACAAGAGAAAGAAATAAAAGGGATATATACAAGGAAGAGAGAAGTCAAATCATCCAACTTAGCAGTGATACTCACTAGACTTAATGCTGAAAATGAACCAAACAACTTGGGAGGAAGGGAGCTTGGAGAGGGAAAAAAGAAAAATGAGGGAGAGGGTAACACTCAAAAAGTCATCTAGTCACTACCTGACATATGTAACTATACCCTCTCTGTATATCACCTTTACAATAAATTTTAAATAAAGAAAAGAAAAATATCAGACACCAAAAGAACAAATAATTCAATTAATAAATAGGAAAGTGAATGAAATTTATCAAAGCATAAACATCCAATAAATACATGAAAAATGTTCAACATCCTTAGCCATCTATTTAATTAAGCCATTCACTTAATGGAATAGCTGAAGATAAACAAGCCAGGTGTGGTCACTAAAGCCTATACTCTTAGGTAGTTGGGGGCAGCAGTATCCAGTTCAAGGCCAGTCCAATCCTCCCAGCCCTCCACCTCAAAAAGAAATGTAAGATTCCATTTTGACCAATGACTTGATATGGTAGTTTGTGCTTGACCTTCCAAGCTATAGGGGAGACACAAACAAGAAGATTTTAATCCAGGTGAGCCAGATATAAAGAAATACCTTATATAAAAAATAGCCAACATAAAAAAGGGATGGTAGAGTGGCTCAAGTGGTAAAATGCCTGCTAGCAAGCATGAGGCCCTGAGTTCACACCTCAGGATTCTCACAAAACAAAGGCACTGAGGTATGGAGAGAGGGAGAAACGCTAGCCAGGAAAGAAAGTAATCCTTATACGCTGATGGTGAGAATGAAAATAAGTCCAGCCACTGTGGAAATCAGTATGAAGGTCAGTATGGACGCTTATTAAAATTAATAAATAAACCAAGTACCAATGACTCCTGCCTGTAATCCTAACTATTTGGGAAAACATGATTGGTAGGGTTAAAAATCCAAGGCCAGCTGGAACATACACATGAGACTACTTTTCAATCAGCATATGGGCACAGCAGCAAGTTCCTACCATCTCAGCTGCATGGGAAGCTGGGATTAGGACGATTTAGGTTCTAGGCCGGCCCAGGCAGAGAAATTCACAGGACTGCATCTAAAGAGAAAGAAGCTGGGTAAAGTAGAACATGGCTGTTATCCTATCTAACAGATAGGGAACTTAAAATGGGCACATCAGGGTCTTGACATACACCTGGACAAGAAACAAGACCCCATCTCAAATATAACTAGGGCAGGGTGAACAAATGCAGCAATGGTACTCAGTGGACAATATGCTGCATATAAATTATAGAAAGAGGCAGCCCCACCCTATAAAAGCGCAATGACAAGGTTAGCATTCCAGCCAAATTCCAGCCTGGTCCATTGCCAGCTGAGCACCATGAGATTACAAAAACAAAAGTCTCTAAAATCTCATTGCAAAAAATAACCAAACAGGACTTAAAAACCTCCTTTATTTCCAGGCTGTACTGAGAGTGGGAACCCAAGTGCTAGCCACCCCTCCATATCAGAGAACTCTACAGATTCCATTTAAATTGCAGCCCTGCCCACACCCACGCACTCTGCAGAATCTAGGCCGCACGCAGAAAAGACCACCGCCTCCTGTGTCCTAAGGAGTCCCACGCCCTGTGCTGCCTGATACAGAATGGGAGGAAGGCTGCAAATATTCCGATTCTGTAAGGCAGAGTTGTTTCCTGGCCTCTCAAACTGATTAGAGAATTAATCTTTTCTCTTTCATGTATAAGCTACAGACAGTCCTTAAAAAGCTACCTATTTCCCAGTAGTAGGAGAGTGGGAATCTAGGTGGCCAGGCAAACTCCCACATCAGTAATGAATTCAATTATGCCTCAGCCCCCTGCATTTAAGCAACTTACAATCATAAGTTACCTTCTCCCCTGTGAGCCAAGGAACTCCAAGCCCTGCTTCTGCTAAAAGGACAGCTGCAGATCTTAGCAAGTAAAACTGACTCCACTAAGATACTATGTTACCACACATCTGGAAACACAAGGTCCCCCAAACTAATTGGAGAAATCATTTTTGTTTTGTTCTGTTTTGTTTTGTCTATAGTGATTGCTAAGCCTGTTTCTTAGTTGTATGCATGCTTAATTCTGGTTGTATTTTTAATTGTTTGATTTAAATTTTTTTAATTATCTTCTCTTTCATTCCCTCTCCCACTTGTTTATTGATCTTATTTTTTCCTTCCTTTTTAAATTTTTTTTTCTTTTGATTTTCTTTTTCCTTTTTTTTCTAGTCGCTTTTTCTTTCTTTTGTTCTCTTCTTACTTGGATGTTTGTCTTTCTTCCAATTTTTATTCTATCTACTTGGCTCATCTGCTATCTTTAATGGTTTGGTTTGGATTGTCCTGACTCTTAAAACTGATTTGATCACTGACTACAAATATATAAAATCTCCTTTTCTGCACCATAATGCCCTCCCCACCCAAAAGTGAAGGCTTGTTTAGGTAGGGAAATACCTGTCCACAATTTAAAAGCTCCAGTTTAAAGTCAATGCAATTGTAGGGTTCTGTACTGATTGTTGAATTTATATTGTGTCCTGTTGTGGTTTCAGTTTTGAGTGCTTTTGTTTCCTTCAGTGTTATTTTGCATTGGCTCATATCAACTCTTACATCTGAATTACTTGTCAGTTATAAATATATCTAATCTCTTTTCCTTCAACAGTTTTTTTAGAGTAGGGAGTCTGCTGCATAAACTTTGAATTGTAAAGTCAGGTATATCAATATTCACTAGGAATTCTTCCACTTCTTCCTAATTCTCCAATTTGTTAGCATAATGTTTGCAAAGTATTCTCTTAAGATTGAATCTTGGTTATTTCTGTTGTGATGTTCCCATTCTCATCTCTAATTTTATTTATTTGGGTGCGTTCTCTTCTTTTTCTGGTCAGACTTGCTAAGGGTCTGTCAGTTGTGCTAATTTTTTTTCAAAGAACCCACTCTGTTTTGTTGGTGCTTTTCATGGTTTTATAGTTTCTAACTCATTTGTTTATGATTCAATTTTTATTACTCATTTCCATCTACTGGTTTGGAGTTTGGCCTGCTCTGCTTTATAAGGAGCTTAGGTGCATCAATAAATTATTAATTTGAGATTTCTCTCATTTGTTGATGTAGGCACTCAGAGACAAAAATTTTCCCCTGAGTACTGCCTTTGCTGTGTCCCAGAGGAGCTCGTATTTTGTGTATTCGTTTTTTGTTAAATTCCGTAAATATGACCCACCACTGGTCAATCAACAATGTGTTATTCAGACTCCATGAGTTAAGAGAATTGTCTGTGATGGCTTTTGGTATTGAACTCCAATTTTATTCCATTGTGGTCTAACAGAAGGCAGGAAATAATTTCAATATTTCTGAATTTGCACAGATGTACTTTGTAGCCCAAAAAATGATCGTTTTCTTTTTCTTTCAGTGAGATTTTAGAGACCTTCAATTTTGTAATTCCAAAGTACTTGTATGGTTGAGAGCCATGCTGGAATTTGGCTTATGGTGGGCTGCTTCCCCCTTGGCAGGCTTTTCTTCACTGTCAAAGAGGGGTGGCGCATGGGTTTCAGATTCTTTTCCCCATTTCAAATATGGCGCCACTTCTCTGGCAAGTGTTTCAGGCCAGGTACTCTGGCAGCTTCTTGGCCCCTTCCAAAAATGGCACTCTTCTCAGGTAGGGGGAAGGGTCCCTGCACAGATGCTGTTTTCTAGGATAGAAGGGGGATGTAGTTTGTGCACTACATGGTTTCCAGAGATCCTTTGGACCATCCATGATATGGTGAGGTATATCTACATCTGACTGTGTCTTGTTCAGATGTGGGATCTTGTCCTGTGCAGGCTCTTTAAATTATCCACTGATGGCTGGGAATGTGGCTTAGTGGTAGCGTGCTTGCCTAGCATGCATGAAGCCCTGGGTTCAATTCCTTAGTACCACATACACAGAAAAAGCCAGAAGTGGTATTGTGGCACAAGTGGTAGAGCAAAAGAATCTCAGGGATGGTATGCCACTGCCAGCCACAGGACTGGCAACATTAATTAATTAATTAAAAACAGTGTTAGGAATATTGCCTAGTGGTATACTGCTTACCTAGCATGTATGAAGTCCTGGGTTCATTTCCTCAGCACCATTTATATAGAAAAAGTCAGAAATGAAACTGTGGCTCAAATGGTAGAGTGCTAGCATTGAGCAAAAAGAAGCCAGGGACAGTGGCCAGGCCCTGAGTTCAAGCCCCAGGACTGGCAATTAAATAAATTAAAATAATAAATAAATTCTCCACTGAAAATATATGTGAAGCCCACAGGCTTAGAGACCTCTGCCACCACCACTAGGAGGCATCGCTACCGCCAGTGGGCACTGAATTCTGTCTTCTTATGCAGGCAGTTTATAATCTATTTGGTGTATATCTCTGTGTAATTATAGTTTAATGGTGTGGCTGTCTAGACATGGAAATCTTGATGGGACCCTGAACCTCTGCTTCTTTGGCGAGAGCTTAGGCTGTTTCCCTGTTCTCTTTCTGCCATCCTCCAAGAATCTGTGCCTTTTGTCTTGTATGTAAGTTTATGTGTTTGGGGGAGGGTATATGGGAGCACAGAAATGGTGGGACAAAGGGTGAACAAATGCAGCAGTGATCCGGACTAGACTCTATATTAAGGAGGAGTTGGGAGGGAAAACCTGGGAAAAACAAAAACAAGGGAAGAGGTGACACTGTTCAAAAAGCAATGTGCTCATTACGTGACTTAAGTAACCATAACCCCTCTTCAATCACCTTTACAATAAAAATAAATTTAAAAAAATTTTAAACATAAATAAGAAAAAAAGTCAAAGGACTAGAGGCAGGATTAAGTGGTAGAATGTCTGCTTAGTAAGCACTTTAAACCTCAGTACCCCCCCTCCCAAAATAGAGTCACCATGTAATTCTACTATACCACTCATGGATATTTATTTTAAGGAGTGAAGGTTAATTTCCAATAGACATAATTGCATAACAATGCTTATTATAGCTCTGTAAACAATGGCCAGACTGTGGAATCAGCCTAGTGTCCAGTAAGGAATGAATGGAGTAAAAAATATTGTGTGCATGTGTGTGTGGTTTTTTTTTTCACAAAATACATTGTAATTTAGCCATAAAAAGAACAAAATTATGTCCTTGGCAGGAAAATGGGTAGAATTGAAGAGCATTATGTTAACTGATATAAGCCAGGCTCAGAAAGAAAAAATGTGTGGATTATATCTTCAAATATACATTTTTAACAGATATGAAAATAGAAGAGGATTCTTTGGAGAAAGGCTCTGGATAGTGAGTTCACAGCCCTGCTAGTCAAAGATTCTTTGCCATCCCAGCCTCACATTATGTAATTCTCCTCTAGCCCAGAAGGATAGAGAATGGGAAACTGCCACATGCCTACACTCACTGCTAGAGGTCTGGAAAGGCTTCCTTTTGGGGTCTCCAGCTGCCTGCATTGGTGGCCACTCCCATGTGTTATGAATCATCACTGGAGTCTTCCTTGGGAAAACACAACAACCACCAGACCCATGTCTCTGCTCTGTGTCCCCACAGGAAACCTCAAGCAGCTGTCACCCAGAACAGCCAAGCTTCCCAAGCTCCTGGCAGCAAAGCTGACAGCGTCACTTCTCATCATTCGAGATTCTCTGAAGTGTCCTGTCAGACACATCCTCCTCCTCAATCATCTCTTGTAACTAATTTAGACCTGAATTCTATGGTAAAATGTTTTGTGATTCATTGAGCTAGGACTACTCCTCATGGCAGTCCCCACAGGGACTCAATCCAAATGTCAAGCTTTCTCTCCATATGGCTGGCATCTCACAACAAAGTAGTCTCTACTTCACACATTCCTGTAATGGGAATAAGATTCATGGCCTATATAGGACTTTCCAAAAACAACTGTTAGAGAAGAGGGGAAGGAGGTGGGAGAGAAGGAACAAAAGAGAATGAAGGACAGTAAATATGATCAAAGCACATTATATACATGTAATAAAATGTCATGACACCTATTAGTCTGTAAAAATAATATATGTTAATTTTAAAAAGAGGAAAACCTGTGTATGATGGTGCACCTCTAGAATCCCAGAACTCGCTGGAGGTTCATCAGTTCAAAGCCAGCCAGAACTAAATTGTTAAATCCTGTCTCAGAGGAAAAATAAAAACAAGAAAGGTTAGCCAGGGTTAGTTCACAACTATTACCCTAGCTACTCAGTAACTGTGATCTGATCAACAAAGTTTAAAGCTTTCCCAGGCAGGAAAATCTATGAGATTCTATCTCCAATTAACCATCAAAAACTGGAAGTGGGGCTGGGGATATGGCCTAGTGGCAAGAGTGCTTGCCTTGTATACCTGAGGCCCTGGGTTCGATTCCCCAGCACCACATATACAGAAAACAGCCAGAAGTGGCGCTGTGGCTCAAGTGGTAGAGTGCTAGCCTTGAGCAAGAAGAAGCCAGGGACAGTGCTCAGGTCCTGAGTCCAAGCCTGGACTGGCAAAAAAAAAAAAAAAAAAAAAAAAAAAAACCTGGAAGTGGAGCTGTGGTTCAAGTGGAAGAATACCAGTCATAAGGGAAAAAGCTCAGGGATAATACTCAGGTCCTGAGTTCAAGTCCCAGTACAGGCAGGCACAGAGAGAGAGAGAGGGAGGAGGAGGAGGAGGAGGAGGGGGAGGGGGAGGGGGAGGGGGGAGGGGGAGGGGGGAGGGGGAGGGGGAGGAGGAGGAGGAGGAGGAGGAGGAGGAGGAGGAGGAGGAGGAGGAGGAGGAGGAGGAGGGGGAGGAAAGGAGGAGGAGGAAAGAGAGAAAGATAGGAAGGGAAGGAAGTAAGGGAGGGAGGGAGGGAGGGAGGGAGGGAGGGAGGGGAAGAAGAAATTTTAAAGGTTAGGGCACTGGTGGCTCACACCTGATATCCTCACTACTCAGGAGGCTGAGATCTGAGAATTGTGGTGGGAAGCCAGACAGGGCAGAAAAGTCTCCAATGAGACTCTTATCTCTAATTAACCACTGGAAAATTGGAAGTGGAGCTGTGGTTCAAAGTGGTAGAGAATTAGCCTCGAGCAAATGAGCTCAGAGACAGTGCCCAGACCCTGAGTTCAAGCCCCACAAACCAGGAGGAGGAGGAGGGGGAGGGAGGAAGGGGAGGGGGGAGGAGGGGAAGGGGGAGGAGGGGGAGGGGGAGGAGGGGGAGGGGGGAGGAGGGGGAGGGGGAGGAAGTGGAGGAGTAGGAGGGGGAGGGGGGAGGAGGAGGAGGAGGATATGGGCTGTAAATATGATATCTAGGCTAAAACCTTAAACAGTTTTCTTAGCCTGTCTCTTCACATGTTCTTTTAATTGTATGATGAAGATAATCATAGTAGCTATTGTGAAATTGATGTTTTTGTCATTGTTGTTATTGTTTGTTGGTTGTAGGGCTTGAACTCAGGATCTGGGCACTGGCCCTGAGCTCTGTTTGCTCAAACACTCTACAACTTTGAGCCACAGTTCCACTTCCAGTTTTGGTTTTGTTTGTTTGTTTGTTTTTGATGGGGGAGGGGGCATAGGAGTCTCATGTGGACTGGGCTGACTTAAAACCAGGATCCTCAGATCTCAGCCACCTGAGCAGCTAGGATTACAAGCATGAGCCACTGACGCCCCGTGTGAAGTCATTTTTAAATAAAGGAAATCTTCTGAGATATTTTAAATTAGAAAAACAAAAGACAAAGACTCTAATACATGAATGCTTCAGGGACACATTTGAACTGTATGCAAACCATCACTTAGAGATAAAGAAATAAGATAGTACTTGTAGACAGTACTTGTAGATGCTGATCATTTAGTTACAGTCATCTAAATTACGTGTATTGTTTTGATATTTTTTCATTATTGGAATTTGGCTAATTCTTTCCATCCTGGGTTATCCAAAGAATATTTCTGATAAGTTAGATTTCTCTAGTTTAAGTAGCATTTGTCAATTTTGTAAAAATCATCTATACATGGAGAAGAAAACAGCATTAAACAGTGCTGTGTAAAACAGGAAGAGGTAAGTAGCAAATCATCAAACTTTAAGTGTCCTGATATAAAAGAGAGGACTTTTAAACCAAGGTATGCTGGTTCATGCCTGTAATTCCAGTGCTGAGGTGGCAGAGGGAGAAGGAGCCTAAGTTCAGGCCAGCCTGAGTGACATACTGAGTCCCCATCTCAAAAATGAGACCATAAACCTATAGCTAGAACTGGGAGTATAGCTCCATGATACAGCCCTTGCCTGGCATGTGTGAAGCCTAGGGTTCAATCCCCAGTACCAAATAAAAAAAAGAGATGTTCACATAAGATTTCCCCATCAACAATTCCTTAGGGAATATATTAATAATAATTAATAAGCAAATAATAATTACCATAAATTGTTGAGACTAGTCACGTAAAATCACTTAAAACTGCAAGTAAATTTTAAACATATATGTGGGTATATACATATATAATGTGTAATGTGGTATGTCATAGCTTTAAAATGTACTTTTAGAAGGGTGACATTGAAAATGAGAGCAAAAGAACAGAAGACTAAGGGGGCAGGGGAAGAAAGACCTATGGCCTCAGCATCTTCTGTTTTCACATCCCTGTTGCTTTTCAGGCTGGTTTATAATCCAGATAGCATGGCCTACCATTTAATCTGGAAGGCCATTTTAGCAGCAAGCTGCTGACATCATTTTGGAAGTCTTATTGTGGACATCAGAAAGGAAATGTCTGTGTGTTCCTAAGTCCTAGTTCCTTCCTGGTGAGTAGTGTACATAGGAACATAATTATATATGTTATTTGACAAGAAGAGCTGGCTAGACCCAGACTAACCCCTTTTTATAAGTCAGAATTTTTCCCTCCGTGATTGCTTTCTTTAAAATCAAATTCACCTGAAATGGCAAATTGCTTCACTCACAAACACAAGTCTTTGAGTTCAAAGTCCAGTACTGCCAAGGGGCCATCGATGGCCAGGCAGGAGGTTAAACTAAGAAACTAATAGTACCAAACTTCTCCCCAGAGCTTTTTTTCAAGGTGAAGCTAATAGATCACATTGGGTTCTGACTTAAATTACTGTTTATAATACTTCATGTGGTTTTACTTATTATAATCCTATTACCAGAAAAAACCAAGGCAAATGAAGTGAAGAAGGACTAGGCAGATCTTTGGCTCTAGAAGATCTGAACTGATTGATAGGATTTCAACTTATTTTCAGCTTATTTTTCTTCCTATCCCTTACAGTATAAAACTACGATAATAATGATAATGCTCCTTGTTATTAGTCTTTACTCCAACTTGTATGAGCTATATCAATTGCCCCAACTATTTTTTCTTAAGGTGATCTAGGTGCAGGTAGCTCACTCCTGTAATCCTAGCTACTCTTTAGCCAGTTTATTAATTGAGTTGTTTCTTTGAGGGATTGTTGGGTTTTTTTTTGGTGGGGGTGTTAATTTTTTAAGCTCTAACTTTATTTTACATATGAAGCACTTGTCTTATACATAGCTAGTAAAGATTGTCTCCCATTCTGTGAACTTTCTATTTATCTTACTAGCTATGTCCTTTGCCCTGCAGAAACTCTTCAGTTTGGTGCAATCCCATTTTCCTACTTTCTTTTATTTATTGTGTTTCTGGGTCTTTACTTAGGAAGTTTTGAGCCGAGCCTAGGAGCTCTAGTGTTTCCACTATCCCCTCCTGTACTATTATCATAGCATCTGTCCTTACAGTGAGATCTTTGTTCCATTTAGAATTGTTGATTCTGGTGCAGGGTGGTATATAAGGATCTACCTTCAGATTCTGTGGGTTTTTTGCATGTGGATAACCAATTTTGCCACTACCATTTATTGAAGAGGCTGTCTTCTTCCATGTTGTGTTTTTGCTCCCTTGTCAAATAGTGGGTAGATATAGGTCTGTGGGTTAATTTTTGGGTCTTCTATTATGTTCCATTGCAGATGTATACACTTAATACCTCCTACCATTACAAGCTGGAAAGAATTTACTAAGCTAAGGCTTCTATCTGATTGCAGTTTTGCTTCAAATTTCAATGGATTTTGATCTATTCCCATTTTAGGAAGTGGGTGCTATGTACTGTAATTCCCAGCTTCATACTTTACCCCAAGAAAATTTGAGCACATTCACAATGAACAAACAAACCTAGACATATCCTTGCGCATGTATGGTTCAAAATTTCCTTTCTTCTTCAAATGGAAGCTGTCAAAAACAAATTAAGTAATTACATGGTATAGCTGCAGCTGTGTGTATCCTTCATTACTTTATATGACTGTGGTTCAGAAATTACTCTTTACTGAGTAGTCATTTTATTATTTATAATGGAGGATATGTTGCCAGAGCACATTCAACTGTTGCCAGAAAAAGCAAAGAGTAAATGGAAATGGCACTGATTGCATAGCACATTTCTGTAGGGTGTGTTGTGTGTGTGTGTACATATGCATGTGTGTATGTATATATGTGTATACAATAGATGCTGTGTTATACTGAGACATTTACCCTGAATCATGTCTTTTTCTAATTACTAAGAAAAGCCTATGAATACAAAAACAGTATCTGCAAATTTTCAAAGAACTCAATATATAGAGTATCTTTACTACAAGCAGAATTTGCTGACCATAATTTATCATGCACTAAAAAAATAGCAATCTCATTTGAAATACTTTATATGAACAAGTGAAAGCTATTTTATCCAAAGAAAGGACATCCTTAAAGTTAATTATCCTTCAAGTTGAGTGTTTGAGCAGTGATGGTATTGTCTAACATATAAACAAAAAGAATAAAATGTAAAAAGCAATAAAAAAATGGTTGATTATTCCAAAATGTCTCATTAAAATACCACATCCTACTTACGTCTTGGACACTGATATCCTCAAAATCCTTAAAGATTAAAGGAAAAACCAGTTCTTGTTTCAAAGTTTATGCTTATTTCCTTGGAGAAAATCCCCATCTTATGGGGTTGTGATATTTTATTGAATTTTTGCAAGAGTATTTGCATTTAGTTGGAAAAACATACAAAGTACCTGTTGAGGAAGAGATGGTTATACATGTATTATGTATTAACTTTAGGCTAACTTTTGGTTTTCGTTTTGTTTTGTTTGTTTGGCCAGTACTGGGCCTTGAACTCTGTGCCTGAGCACTGTCCCTGGCTTCTTTTTGCTCAAGGCTAGCACTCTGCCAATTGAGCCACAGCGTCACTTCTGGTGGTGCTGAGGAATCGAACCCAGGGCTTCATGTATAAGAGGCAAGCACTCTTGCCACTAGGCCATATTCCCAGCCCCCTTTATGCTAACTTTTAAGGCAATGCAAGATATTTTAATTATATCATAATCAGAATACTGAAGTTTCAGCCATAAGCATCAATGACAAAAAATAAAATGGGGACTGGGGATATGGCCTAGTGGCAAGAGAGCTTGCCTCGTATACATGAGGCCCTGGGTTCGATTCCCCAGCACCACATATACAGAAAATGGCCAAAAGTGGTGCTGTGGCTCAAGTGGCAGAGTGCTAGCCTTGAGCAAAAGGAAGCCAGGGACAGTGCTCAGGCCCTGAGTCCAAGGCCCAGGACTGGCCAAAAAAAAACAAAAACAAACAAAAAATAAAATGGCCAAAGAATGAAAGGACAACAGAAGAACTCAAGAATCAAATGAAGATCAGAACTAGTATAAATGTTTAAATCTCTGAGAATAACAGGGTTTTTCAAGAACATGACTGTCAATGCTGTAGAGGACTGCTTTTCATTCTAAACATGAAAGTAATGAATAAAATACAACAGACAGTAAATTCCAATGTCTCAGACAGAGACGGAGGCCAGAATAGTTGTGACCAAATAGCAATTTCGAGCTCAGTCACAGGCTCCAGGAGCCCACAATGGTGCCCTACCACACCAGAACCAGAAGACAAAGGTGGACTTTTGACAAAGGGAACAGTGGAACTAGATAGCCTGTGTAGCACAAGAAGCATAGAAAATCATTTCCTCCAGGAAAAAGCTTAAACACTTCCTACCAGACTATAAAAGCCATCAGAAATCCTGTCGCTTAGGATTAAAAATAAACCAACCAACTATGTAAGATGCCTGGCCTAGCAAGTGTACAGCCCTGGGTTCAAACCTTGCTACTACTAATAGATAGATGATAGATAGAAAGACAGACAGACAGATAGGTTGAATGATTGACAGATAAACATCTATAAAAATGAAAACTCTGGGTACTCATTCACATAGGTACAGGGTTTAAAGAGCAACATTCAGATGAGAACATGCAAATTAGTTGATATAGAAATTGTTCTGGGGGCTGGGGATATGGCCTAGTGGCAAGAGTGCCTGCCTCATATACATGAGGCCCTGGGTTCGATTCCCCAGCACCACATATACAGAAAATGGCCAGGAGTGGCGCTGTGGCTCAAGTGGCAGAGTGCTAGCCTTGAGCAAAAAGAGGCCAGGGACAGTGCTCAGGCCCTGAGTCCAAGCCCCAGGACTGGCCAAAAAAAAAAAAAAAAAAATTGTTCTGGAGGTAGTAAACATCCTACAAAATATGAGGTGATAACACTTTTTTTTTTTTGGTATAGGTACTGGGTCTAGAACTTAAGGCTTTGTGCTCTTGCTTGGCTTTTTCACTCAAGACTAGAGTTCTACTACTTGAGCCACACCTCTACTCTGTCTTTTTTTGTTGTTAATTGGAGATAAAACTCCCTCAGATTTGTCTTCCCTGGCCAATTTTGAACCAGGATCCTCAGATCTCAGCATCTTGAGTAGCTAGGATTACATGTGTGCACCGAACAATGAAACAACTCTTTGGGGATATTTTAAAAACAGAGATTGTTGGGGATATGGCCTAGTGGTGCAGTGCTTGCCTTGCATACATGGGTTAATTCCTCAGCATCACATATATAGAAAAAAACAGAAGGGGTACTTATGGGAACTATTATATAATACCACAGTTGTTAACCTGTCCTTACAAGTTACTTCTGCTCTAGATATGCAGAGTTTTCGCCTGCCTCAATACAATCTAACAGTTAGGAAGAAAAGGGCTTGATATTATATCTGGTCCCCACAAAAAAATCAACTTGGTAGAAAAGAAAAAGTAGTTTTCCATATGTTTAGAAAGCTGGTCTAGAACAGAAACAAAAATTCCTAATTAAACTTCTATTCACAGAATCCCATCTTTCTGCATGGATAGTGGCATGTTTAGTTTGGTCAGACATGTCTAAACTAGTGATCAAATCTAAAAGTTCAGCATTTCCTTTATGACTTTGTGCCATATCTTGGAATCTATGTCTAATGGAGATCTAAACTTTGATTGGAAGTGACTTTGCCTATGTTTAATTTTCTCATCATCATGGCCTTGAAATGACTCCATTTCTTTTGTCCATTTTAATTACCCATGTCCACTCAGGATGTGCATGGGTGATTCACTTCCATTGCAAACAATTTTGGGGAAAAGAGAAGTAGGCAAGCTCCAGAGGAGAGCTGCTTTCATTGAGTTTCCACTTTTATGTCTGCAAGGCGTGTATTAAAATAAACAGGCAAAGCCCAATGTAGGGGTGTGAGCCTTCAATTCCAACTACTCATGAGGCTGAGTTTGGGAAGAGAATAGCATTCACAAGATGCCACTTAACCAATAAAAATCTGGGCAAGATGGCGGGAACTACTCACCACAGCCATGCAGGAAGCATAAACAAGAGGATGGCAGTCCATGCTAGACAGGAAAAGGAATGACCCTGTATAGCAAATAATGAAATGCAAACAAAGCTACTAGAGGAATGTTTCAAGTGGTAGAGCACTGCCTAGCAAAACCAGGTGCTAATTCCAATTCTAATACTCCCAAGTTGGTGGGGGAAGGGGGGGGGGAAAGAAGGGAGAAAATGAAAGAGGAGGGAGAGAGACCAAAAATGAAAGTCCAGAGCCAGTCAAGGTGTAGAAATGTAGTATAAAATCTCTGAATAAAGCTGAGGCCTCCATGGCACCTGCCAGGTATGGGAGGAAGAGAATCAAAGTCTACCCCACAGAAAGCAAATTGGGATGAAACTCCCAGTATCACCAGAAAAAGAAATCATACTAAGTCTTTAGGGTTATGGATAGAATACATTCCTAGCTTGCATGAGGTCCTGGATTCCATCTCCTGATCCATATACACACAAAAATACGTAGACCTGAATGTAGAATCACAACTAATAGAACCTAGAAGCTGGGATGCGTGGGAGAGACAAATGGAAGGAATATGTTCCAGTGTTCCACAGAAGGTGGGATGGCTATAGTTCATGATAACTCCATGTATGTTTTATGGAAATCTGGAAGAAAGGAAGTCAAAGTCTACAAACACAAGAAGTTAAGGAGAAAAAAATGCCAACTGCCCTGATTCCATCAATGCATGCTAAACACATGTGATGAAATAACACATGGAATCCATTCATGTACATAATTAATACATATTAATAAAAATAAAGTATAAGAAAATATAGGGGATTATATAAAATGGAAATAATTTTATATTTTTAAGCATGATGAGTTTGAAATTATGGCACATACCTATAATCCCATCATTCTAGGGGTAGAAGTAGGAGGGAGATGAGTTTGAAGCCAGCCTGGACTATATAGAATGACCTTGCTATAAATGTATAGGTAAACATATACAGGGTCGTATGCAGATATACACAAATGTATCAACTAAAGTATGATATATTTAGGGAAAGAGTGAAATTAGAGGTATAAGGGGGAATGAGTTCAAGTGGAAGGGGTAGAAAATAGAGCAAGAAAGGGTAGGTGAATGAAGTTATAATATTCAAAGCATGTTTGTAACAATGGAACTAGGAAAAATGAGGAGATAAAATTGAGGGTTTAGCCTGATGTCACCGTAACTGACTTTGGTACACTAGGTATTATATATGCATTCCTCAGAACTAGGGAAGGGGAACACCAAAATGAAGAGACGAAGGGTAAAAGGTCAATCGATACAACAGCAATACTTACAAGACAATATACTGTAAACCAACTGTACATCTCAGGGGAGGTGGGGAGGGAACCAGGGAAGGTGGGAGAAACATGGAGGAGGTAAAAAAAATTGATAAGAAATGGTCTCACTGCCTTATGTATGTAACTGTAACCCCTCTGTACTTTACCTTGACAATAAAAATAAAAATAATAAATTTGAGGGGTTGGGAGAGATGAGGGAAAATGATGGACACATTGGTCAGAATGTAATGCATTCAAAACTAGTATGTTGGTTTGAAACCCTTTTGTACAACTACTTAAAGATTTTTTTTTTAAAGCAAAAGTAAGTCAGATCTGGGCACTAGATTATAGGTTCACACCTATAATCCTAGCTACTCAGGAGGCTGAGATCTGAGGACTGTGGCTTGAAGCCAGCCTGGGCAGGAAAGCCCATGACTCTCTTATCTCCAATACAAACTACTCAGAAAAAGCTGGAAGTGACACTGTGGTTCAAGTAGTAAAGCACTAGACTCGAGCACAAAGAGGCTCTTGGAAAGTGCCCAGGCCCTGAGTTTAAGCCCCACCATCCAAAAAACAGAGTATTCGGGAAAGATGTTGCACAAGTGACCATGCAAATCTGAAGAATTCACTATCCAAAATAACAATAATTGTTTTGAGAAGGAAACATTCTGAAGATAAAGCACAACCACAGTCATGTATGAGGTGAAAGAAAAGTAAATAATTTAAACATTCCAAGTTGTTTGAATTTTGCAAGGGAACAAAAGGATGTACATTGGCTAGGGATATAGCCTAGTGGCAAGAGTGCCTGCCTCGGATACACGAGGCCCTAGGTTCGATTCCCCAGTACCACATATACAGAAAACGGCCAGAAGCGGCACTGTGGCTCAAGTGGCAGAGTGCTAGCCTTGAGTGGGAACAAGCCAGGGACAGTGCTCAGGCCCTGAGTCCAAGGCCCAGGACTGGCAAAAAAAAAAAAGGATATACATTAATTCAAGTTTTGATAACCATGTGTGCAATACTAGCTTTAGTACTGACTAAAGGATTATAATAACAAATAAATACTGGCAAGGGTTCTGAAAAACTGAATTTCATCCACCATTATACACTATTGGTGAGAATGTAAATTAGTAGCGTCATTACAGAAAGCAACATTGAGATTTCTCAAAACACTAAAAATACAATTGCCATATATCCAATAATTCCACTACTGGAAAAACATCCAAAGGAGATGAAATCATTAAACCAAAAAGATACTTACAATCTCATTTATTAAACCACTATCCCAATAACTAAACTCTGACTTTCAGTATATGAATATGCTTTAATGTCCTATATTCATACAAAAGAATACTATTAAGCCATAAACAATAATTAATTCCTTTCTTTTGCAACGTAAGTCATGATAGTAAACAAAATAAAGAAGTTCTCACTCATGTATGGAAACCAATAGATCAACTTCATAAAAGAAGGAAATGGGGATAGTGGTCAGTAGGGACTGGTAGGGAAAATGGGAGAAAAGGAATGGAAAAATGTTCTTAAGGGACAGCAAAATTCAGCAGGGATGGAGGAATTACTTTCAGTTCTTAAGCACAGTAGGAGAACTATTGGCTGAAACAATCTATGTTGAGCTAGGCACTGGTAGCTCAGGCCTGTAAACCTAAGTACTCAGGAGGCTGAGATCTGAGGGCCAAGGTTTGAAACCAGCCCAAGCAGAAAAATCCATGACACTGTTATCTTCAATTAACTAACAAAGCACCAGAAGTAAAACTGTCAAGTGATGGAGTGCTAGCCTTACATACAAAAGCTAAAAGACAACATCTAGATCAATTTCAAACCCCATGACTAGTGCATGCATCTGCAAACGCGCACATAAACACATCTATGATGTGTTTCAAAGTGACCCAAAAAGAGGAACATGAAATGTCCAACACAAAAACGATTAATAGTTAAGAGATGGGAATGCTTATCACTCTTACTTGGTTATTACACATTGTATAAAGTTACCTAACATACCCTGCAAAGATGTATAAATATTATTTCTTAATACATAAATTTAATTATTAAATAAATAAATCAAGACAGAATTGGACAAACTAAATCCAAAATAGGTTAAGAAAGGGAAAGTTTTTCTTAAGAATAAAAGTAGGAAATCTTTAAAACTGTTAGACAAAGAGAAAGTCCATAGTAAAGCTAAAATGGATTACGACATATAAAACAACTAACTTTAAAAAGGAGGAAATGGAGAAGGAAGTAGAGGGGGAGATGGAGGAAGAGAAGGAGCCAATGGAGATAGAGCAGGGAGAAAAAATGAAAATGTACATTTAGGAGATCGAGATGGAGGAGAAAAATCTGAATATGGAGGAAGAGATCAAAGAAGAGAAGGAGAAGCTGGAGATGCACAGATGGAAGACAAGAGAGAAGGAGGAAATGAAGCCAGATATGGAAGAGGAAGAGAAATAGGAGAAAATGCAGCCAGAACACATGCCAAGTTAGAAAAAAATCAGATAAAATTATCACCAGGTAAGTAATTTTATACAATTTCTATTTGTGTCAGTAGAATGGTTCATTGAACTCTCACCAAACCCCCAATCTCCCAGATAAACAGAAATGATTCCTTATATTTGGCAATTTCTTTCCTCATTTTCACTGTCTCTACTGCTTCCATTTTAATTCTTTACTTCCTGTTGGAAGACAACACAGCTGGAGCCAGCATTATGAACTCTGGCCCCGAACCCCACACTCTCTGTTGTACCTTGACCATTTCTAACCTCAGTAGCATTTGTGGTGTGTGTGGTGTGTGTGGTGTGTGGTGTGTGGTGTGTATGTAGTGTGTGCAAATGTCACCATTAAAACCTCTTAGAAAGCTAATGTATGCCAATAAAAATTCATAATGATTTCTATAGTGTTTTACTCTGAGATACTTTTAGGCAAATGACGCTTACAAGGAAAACCTAGCGGGCTGGGAATATGGCCTAGTGGCAAGAGTGCTTGACTTGTATACGTGAAGACCTGAGTTTGATTCCCCAGTACCACATATATAGAAAACGGCCAGAAGTGGCACTGTGGCTCAAGTGGCAGAGTGCTAGCCTTGAGCAAAAAAAAAGAAGCCAGGGACAGTGCTCAGGCCCTGAATCCAAGTCCCAGGACTGGCAAAAAAAAAAAAAGAAAAAGAAAACAAATTATCCATTGTCTTGGGCTGGGGATATGGCCTAGTGGCAAGAGTGCTTGCCTCGTATACATGAGGCCCTGGGTTCGATTCCCCAGCACCACATTTACAGAAAATGGCCAGAAGTGGCACTGTGGCTCAAGTGGCTGAGTGCTAGCCTTGAGCAAGAAGAAGCCAGGGACAGTGCTCAGGCCCTGAGTCCAAGCCGCAGGACTGGCCATAGGTACCAATGTGCCTTCCTGTTGAAGAGAGAAGGCATAAAGAAGAAAACTGCCACCTAACATGGATCAATTTAAACACCTGCTCAAGAAATAGAAGAGGTGCCTAGCACTGTGGCTCAGGTCTGTAATCCTACCTACTTTAGAGGCTGAGAACTAAGGACCATGCTGGGACAGGAAAGTTTGTGAGCCTCTTATCCCAATTAAGCACCAAAAAGCTGGAAATTGTGCTGTGGCTGAAATGTTAGAGTGTCAGCCTTGAGCAAAAAGGCTAATGCCTTGAGTGAAAAGGATAATGGATGACACTCAGCTACGGAGTTCAAATTCCAGTACCCACACAAAGAAGAGAGAGAGAGAAAGCGAGGGAGAGGGAGGGAGGGAGGGAGCGTGGGAGGGAGGGAGGGAAAGTAAGAGAGAAACAAATGGAGAAAGGGAAGGAAAGAGAGAGTGAAGAGGTGTTGCAAGACCAATAGAGACCATAAAAAGCATCATAAGCCTGTGACCTGGTAACTAGAATCGCAGTTAGAAGGGAAAAAAATGTGTGAAATGTTGTATAAACTCACAACTTCAGAAGAAGAAGTGGCTAGCCACCTATTCTGTCTCCTCCCCTCAGCCACAGCCTCTTTCTAAAGAAGAAAATCACCATGGGAACAAGCCAGGCAAGCTAGAACAGAAGGGTCCTCACTCTGCTAAGTCAGCAGTGGAGACAAGTGTGAAGGGCACTGAAGACTCAGGGAGCCAATGAGTTGGGGATGAATTCTTCATCCCAGCACTCACTCGGCAGCTGCATCAAAATCTCAGGAATTAGCAAAACAGTTCAACAGCTTGCACAAGCAATCTTGGATCCTGAGAATCAAATTCATTCGGTGAATTTATTCAGAGCAGCTTTTTGTGGACTTGGTATAAAATGCTCAAAAGACAGTAGTAGTAGTAGTCGTAATCGTAGCAGCAGCAGCAGCAGCAGCACTGTGTACCAGTACTGGGGCAGGTTGGACTCAATGCCTGAGCACTGGTCCCTTAGCTTTTATGATCTACCATTTGAGTCACAACTTCACTTCCAGATTTTTGGTGGTCAATTGGAGATAAGAATTTCATGGATTTTTCCTACGCAGGCTGGCTTCAAACTATAATTTTCACATCTCAGCCTCAGGAGTAGCTAGGACTACAGGCATGAGCCATTGTGCCTCAGCCTCAAAAGGTGTTTTACTAAGGGACACTGAGTGAAAGAACCGTCTTTGGGCTGTACCCTCATCACCATTCCCAATTATATTAAAACAATTCCAGAACACTACCAAAAACAGAAAATCGGGATCGCCAGAAGCTCACATCAGTCTCAAGCTTTTTCTTGAAAAAATGACATCTCCATTCTCTAGAATATGTGAGCAGTAATCTTATAGTCGACATAATTTCTGGCTCCGTTTCTGACAAAGGACAGGTGCATTGCTCCCTCTACTGGTTCTGTATTGAGTCTCAAATAGCCTTTTCGTTAGACTCTTTCCAATGCCTAAAGAACAGAAGACAGCACAAGCTTCTTAACCACAGATTTACAGTACCCTTAGCAAAAATCACATTACACAGCTAATATAGTCCAGCATGGTAATTTATGCCTGTAATTCAAACACCTGGGAAAGTGAAGCAAGAAGACTGAGTTCAAAGCCAGAGTGGGCTACCGTAGCAAGCTTCTTCAGTTAAGAAGACAAGGAGGAAAAAGGAATGGAAAGAGGAGAAAGGGGAAGAGGAGGAAGAGGAGGAAGAAGAAGAAGGGGAAGAAGGAGGAGAAGGAGGAGGAGGAGGGATTAAAAAATTTAATCCAAAAATATACATATTTAACTTCTCAAAATATGAGAATTCCTAATACAATATAAAAGAATATTATATGTAACAATTCACTTTTCTTTTTAAAAAATAATATCATATTAAATACAGTCTATAAGCAAAGTTTTGTATATATAGAAATTAAGAATGGTTATTAATCTAAGTTAAACTGCTGAAGACAATAAATTATATTTTAATGAATTCCCAGAGCAACTACTAAGACAATAACTCAAAAAAAAGTAGAAGAAACTTACATCACTTTGACAATTATTTAATTATTTAAAAAACAGTAGAAGAAACAACAGTAAGAAAATACAAATAGTATACTAAAACAATCTATTTAGCCTCATTGTAGAAAAAAAGGACATGGGATTAAAAAAACAATAGAATCAAAAATACAAATTTTACCTTATTAATAATTATATTAAATATAAATGGATGTATATGAACAAAATACTCAGTAATTACATTAAATATAAATGTATATACTAAGTACTCCAGACCAAGCAGGTATTGGCAAAGTGTGTTTTTTGAAAAAAATGACTTAGGTCTATATACCACACTTTTGGTTCAATTACATGGATTGAAAGCATTATTTAAGTGGGTTCTTATGAATAATAGAGCTTTAAAAAGTGATTATACCTTGGGGTTCCTGTCTCCTGAATGGAGTTAAGGTCTTTATAAAAGAGCCTTCAAGTAGCATGTAGATCATTTGTCTAGTGACTTTTCACCACACAATACCTACAATTTCCCACAGAAAGCAGCAACAAATCACCATTTTGGATGTTGGGGAGACAGGTCCTCATCTGGCAACTAAACTTGATGACACTTTAATTTTATGCTGCACAGCATCCGAAATTATCAGGAAACAAATTCTTATTTTCTTCTTTTAAAAAATTCTGTAGCATTGATAAAAATATATTGTATGCACAAACTGACATCTTGAGCTTTGTACAAATACTTAAGGATAATAGAAAGGTAAGTAAAATAAATAAATAAAAAGCTCTGTAGTCTATAAGCTACTCGGTGTAAAATGTTATAGCAGCACAACAACCAGGATGGCTGAAAAACCTATATCATGTAAGAAGTAACAAAAAGAAAGCTGGAATTCTTCACTAATACCAGGCAAAACAGACTTTATGACCGAGATTTTGGGATAAAGAGTCAGCCTATCCCAAAGACATAATAACTATGTATGTATGCATTTATTAACATAAATACATAAAGCAAAATCCTACAGAACTGAGGGTGATAAATTGGCAATAATAATATCATTTCAATAACCCACTTTTCCTTTCTTTCTGCCTTTCTGTCTCTCTGTCTCTGTCTCTGTCTCTCTCTCTCTGTCTCTCTGTCTCTCTCTCTGTCTCTCTCTCTCTCTCTCTCGTGTCATTTAATCAGGCAACTACTCCTAGGGATAGTTACACAAGTCTAGTGATTTAAGTGGAATCCATACCACAGAAGGGCTTTTGCCTTTCACCAGAAGAGGAAAATGGGTGGCCCCTCACTCCTCTACAATAGAAGTATTTTCTTTGGTTTATTTTATCTGTCTTGATGGAATAAAACAAAAGAAGGACTGAGCAAACTTTGCCACGCTCCAGGAGAATTGGATGTTTCTCACAGCACTTGTCAGTTTACTACTGACTAGGCTAGTCATTTACTGATCAGTAAGCATTGTGCCTCTAGAGGCTGCACGAGCAACTAGCAGTGATGAATTTCCTTGGTTAACGCATTTGCGCTTTGCAAAGCCCACTGTTCTTTCCCTAGTCCCAACATGCTTTGTTTCTACCAGGGCATTAATAAGGCCAAGACAAGATGGCAGTTCCCAGAGGAGTCCCCTCCACTACCCACAACAAGCATCTGTACATAAGCCTTCATCAGAAGTGATTATGGCCACGGGTTAATCTAGTGGTTCCTCCTAATTAATAGCCTGGAGTATTGAAAAAGCCAGAAGTGACCACAACACTCCAAGTTTTTGGAAAATCCTAGCTGGCTAAGTGTCAGCCTCACATTAGGCAAGCCCCTGGTGTGTTGTTTAACCACATCACCCTTTCCTGGAATCCAGCCCTTTGGCTGACACTCTTTTGTGGAGACAGAGTGTCCCTCTTGTGGCTCACAAATACCACTTAGGCTATTTTCTGTCTCAGCATTCTCAGCTCTACATCTTTCAGGCTCTTCCAATCCATTCTTATCTTCTCTTGGAAATGTATTCCATCTTTCCCCACTTGTTTGTGCAAGTCTGTTCTCTTTAGAGTTGATTATTTTAATTTTTCCTTCAAACGATCTAAGTCATTTTTCTTTAACGGAATCCCTTAATTTTTTCTTTCTCCCTCTGCCTCCCCCTTCACTCTCTTTCAATTTTTATTGCTGTCTGATTTTTTTTTTTTAAGGAGCAAATAGATAACACTGTGTGTTTCATGACACCTTCACCGGATTGCAAGGGCTCTTTTACTCAGTTCTTGGGAAGATTATTTTACAGTTACTTGTTTTTATGTACTCTAACTATGAGGTGCAAAGTTATTATATTATGTAGCAACAATTGAGATTAACATAAGTATCTCAGCAATATCATCCTACTTTCATCCCAATCTTCTCTGGAAAGTTACTATGATAAATCCTGAATACCATGCCTTCCTCTTTTTTTCTAATTTGTTTATTTACATTTATTTATTTATTCATTCATTTATATTGTAAAGATGATATGCAGAGGGGTTACAGTTGCATAAGACAGGTAATGAGTAAATTTCTTTTTGAACAGTATCACCTCTTTCCTTGTTTTCTCTCAGTTTCTCCCGCCCAACTCCACCAAGTTGTATAGCTCATTTTCAACATTACATCTAGTGAATATCACTGCTGCATTTATTCTCCCTTTATCCCACAATTTCTATTCTCCCTCTTACCTTCCCCAAGGCATATAAACTTAAATACAAGACAAAAGATACAGAAATAAAAAGCAGAGACTAAGGAGAAAGAAAAAAAGGTAAAATAAAGAATTGCTTATCTCCATTTCTTGGAGTTCATTTCAATAAAGATCATTTTATATGATCATATGCACATATCTACTGAGCCTTTGTGATCCTCTCCTAAGAATATCCTCCTTTGGTCTCACTGTGTAAATGTTTAGAATCCTGTTTAATTTATCATTTCCAAGTGTAATTTTTTGTCTTTTTACATCCATTGTGTTTACTTGTAGATTTACAGGTAGATTCTTATTACTACAAATGAGGGAAACCATGCAAGCTATGTTTCTTTGGGTCTGACTTTATTCACTTTATATAATTTTTCCAAGTTTTCTCACTTCCTTACAAACGGTACAATATCATTCTTTCTGATGGAAGCAGAGTTCCATTGTGTATAGATAGCACATATTCTTGATCAATTTGTCTGCTGAGAGGCATCTGGGTTGATCCCATATCATGGCTAGGATAAATAATGCTGCAATGAACATAGTTGTGCTGCTAGCTTTAGTATGGCTTTGTTTGTGGTCTATTGGACAAATGCCCAGCAGTAGAATTGCTGGGTCATAGGGGAGTTCTATGTTTTAGCCTTTTGAGACACCTCCATACTGCTTTCCTGAGTGTTTAAACAAGTTTACATTTGTACCAACAGTGCAGTAGAGTTCCCATTTGGTCACACCCTGTCTGCATCTGTTATTGTTAGTTTTCTTGATAATGCATGCCCTCCTCTTCACGGGATTTGATTCTGTCTCACCTATGCTAGTTTGTAAAATGTATGGGAATATATAGTGCCATTTGTGCACTTTTTCATTGTTTTGGCTTCATCATAAATAATTCTTATTACTTTTTTGTTTTCTAAAGACAAAATCTATGTAGCCCAGGCTAGCCTTAATGTCACTACGTAGCCCAGGATGGCCTTGAATTTGAGATCCTCCTTTCTCTGCCTCTTGAGTACTTAGATTACAAGCATGAACCTCCACACCCAGCTTCATTTTAGAACAAAATTGCAATAATGATACATCGAACTCTTACAGTTTACTGATATGTATATCTTATATACAGACATAATATGTATACATATATTATTACTCCAATTATTTGACAGTTAAATATATCCTGTTTCTATATCCCTTAAAAGATCAGTGTGTATTTTCTAAGAACAAAGAAATCTCTTACATGACCACAATGAAGTGATTTTATACAGATATTATATTTTATCCTATCATATTTATATTTGCTTTTAAGTAATCAGTTGCCCCAATATATTGTTGATGATATTTTTATTCAAGTATATAATCTGATCCAGAATTACATATTGTAACTTTTAGTCTTCTTTCATCAGAAACATTCCCCTATGCTTTCTTTTCTCCCTACTATGATGCTTGTCTCATATTTTAGCAAGTCCGTGTCTTGTATTCTATTAATGTCCCTTGATTTGGGGTTATTGTGATATTTCCTTTGAACTGCATTTAGATAATGCATTTCTGGCAAGAATATCACAGAGCACAGAATAATACAGTAACACTATGTCCTTTTTAGTAACATTCAATGGCTCCTTGATGGTTTCCTTTAAGTTTTCCTCCAACCTATGTGATTTCTCCAACCTATATTTTTATTTACTTTTAGAAGAATGACTGCTTCAATTATTATATGTATCTGTTAAACAAAGCACTCACACACTTTCTTTCTCTCTCTCTCTCACACACACACACAC
Organism: Perognathus longimembris pacificus; assembly: GCF_023159225.1. Taxonomy (NCBI): domain Eukaryota; kingdom Metazoa; phylum Chordata; class Mammalia; order Rodentia; family Heteromyidae; genus Perognathus; species Perognathus longimembris. Next base: position 79,653,142 of record NC_063161.1, on the reverse strand, counting down.
ACACTTTCTTATTTTTCCTTTCACATCTTTTCTCAAAATTACCTTGCAAGTATACAACTCCCAGCTAAAGTACATAATTCTTGTTGAACTACTACAGACTTTATCTCCCAAAACTGACATATAATATACCAAGAATATGTATTGCTATAAAAATGGGAAACTTCCCTGGAAAATACCCAACTGGCACTCACTATTTTCCAAGTGCAATACAGATGTTTTGTTGTCATAATTCTGGAAGATGGGTGTCACCATCCTCATTTCTCCCATGAGGAGACCAAAATTCAAATTTGTAAAGGACTTGGGTGTTGTCACACAGTCATTATAAGGCAAAGTCAGAAGTGATTAGTCTTCTATTTCATGATAGATCCATAGAGAGTTAAGTACTTTTTCCTGAAACTGATGATAACATCTTGCTCATAGATCAGTTACAAGAAGATAGTTGATACATGGAACTACATTTGTTATTCTATTTGGTTCACATTCTTCCTCTGCGATTAACTGAGGTTAATGAGCATATACTTAAGTCTTAGCCAAGCGCTGGTGTTTCATGCCTATAATCCTAACTAGTCGGAAGACTGAAATCTGAGGATCCTGGAGCCAGCTCAGGCATTTAAATTCAAGACATGCTTATCGTCAATTAACCAGCAAAAGCCAAAGCGGGTATATGGTTCAAGTTGTGGAGCACCAGCCTCAAGGGAAAAAGCTAAGGGGGGTGTCTTTTCTTGAGTTCAAGCAACAGTACCAGCAAAATAAATAAGTAACAAATAAATAGAATTAAGTATTCTTAATTTTTAGTCCCAAGAATTTAGGAAAGGAACTTCAAATACAATCAATCAATTCTCATTATTCTCAGATTTCATAGCTGAAATTTCCTAAAATTTGTTGTCCTAGAAATTAATATTTATGGCATTGTTGTGGATAGGCCCATGTATTTGGCCATAAAAATTTTGTGTCAGTAATGACAATGTTCCCAGAGGGTAAAACAAGGCTTTGCCCTGCCTTCTAGAGAAAAATATACAAATGTCATTTTACAGTCTATTTAATGACACATTTTTCACACTTAGGTGCTTTTTCATAATGATGTCATTATATAAAATGATGGCAAAACTAGTGGCTAAAATGTTCTATTGCCATAGTACAAAAAGGTTAAGATGTTATAGAGGAAACACACATGTTAGATAAGCTTTGTCTAGGAACAAGTTATAGTACTATTGGTTGTGAGTGCAGTAGTAATCAGTCAACTCTATATTAAGTGTCATTAATGAGAAACATACAAAAACATGTTACATATCCATTAATTAACAAAAATGTTATAACCAGAGACTTGAAGGAGCCTAACTTTCTTTGGGGGGGGGGGTATTTTTTAATTTAGTTTTGTATTCAAGGTTATGTACAGAGGGGTTACAGTTACATATGTAACATAGTACATTTCTTGCCATATTTGTTATGAAGGAGCCTAACTTTCTTTTTCCTCTAGGAATGATTTCAGTTTCATTATGTTCACAGAAACTTTATGGAATACTACTACCATAAATAAAAATCAACAATATTGAATGAACAATAAATGTAAGATAAAGAACAAAAAAAGTAGATAATCTTAACAAGGTGAAATTCTGTTTCATAAGCCAAAACAGATAAAAAGTATAACTAGTGTTGAATTATGTTATCTAAGCTAAAAACATATTACCAAATAATAAGAATAAGATGCAAAGAGAAATGTACACCTCTGGCTCAGTGAGAAGAAAGTATATGTTGATTTCTTTCTAAGGAAAATAATAAATATTTATTATGAAAATTCCAGTGTATTTCACTACTCTGAGTTTATTACTCCAAAATTGGAACTTTTCTATTTTACCTCATTTAATATATTAGAATTTGTATGACTTATGTTTGCAAAATGTGCTAGTCAAATTACCAACATTGTGACTGACTACAGGAGAACAGCAATTTAAAGGAAAAAAATTATCTTATTCACAATAGCAATTTAAAGGAGAAAGTTTTGGGGCTGGGGATATGGCCTAGTGGCAAGAGTGCTTGCCTTGTATACATGAAGCCCTGGGTTCGATTCCCCATCACCACGTATACAGAAAATGGCCACAGGTGGTACTGTGGCTCAAGTGGCAGAGTGCTAGCCTTGAGCAAAAAGAAGCCAGGGATAGTGCTCAGGCCCTGAGTCCAAGGCCCAGGACTGGCAAAAAAAATAAATAAATAAAATAAAGGAGATAGTTTTTAGAAACTAAAGCCCATCATGTCTATCTAGGAGGGTGTGGTGGAGCAGAGAAGTTCATGCATGGCAGTCATGAAGCAGAGGGAGAGAATGCCTGAGCTAAACAGCTCACATGTTTACAAAATTTACTGTTATTGTAAAGGTGGTTTACACACGGCTACAGTTACATAAGTCAGGTAATGAGTACATTTCTTTTTAACAGTGTCACCTCTTCCCTCACTCTCTCCCAGTTTTTCCCTCCCAAACCCCTTCCCTGCAAGTTGTATAGTTCATTTTCAACATAGTGTCTAGTGAGTACCACTGCTGCATTTGTTCACCCTTTGTCCCACCATTTCTGTGCTCCCCTTACCCTCCCCCAAACAGGTAAATTCACATATAAGACAAAATGTACAGAAAGCAAAAACAGTGACAAAGAAGAAAAATAAACAAAAGCAAAATAACAAAAAAACTCTTGTTTCCATTATTGGAGTTCATTTCGATAAATATCATTTTATATGATCATATGCACATAGCTATTGAGCCTTTGTGATCCTCTCCTAAGAATGTTTACCTTTGGTCTCACTGTATGAATGTCTAGAGTCCTGTATAATGTATCATGTACAGGTGGTCTGGGACCCTCAGTCACTGGGATTGTGCCACCTATATACAGGACAAGTTTTCTCTGCTTTGTTAATAATCTCTGGATATATCCTCATAGTCATACCAGGAGATGTGCTTTCATAATGTCCTAGGTACTCCTTAATATAACCAAGTTAACAATCAACCATCACACAAAATATAATCGTAGTAGGTGAAGTTTGTTCCTTTTGAAGTACTAAATACCAAGCCCAGGTCCTTGAGGGCACTGGGAAAGCTATACTCCTAGTCTATTACTACATTTTTAACCCTAATCATTTTCAAAGGCTCATTACAAGTCTTTTACAATGTTTTACTCCTCAAAACGTCATATTTTCTCCATATTTAAAAGAAATGTACTGGAGCATTTATCTTTAAACTCTTCATAGGTCAAGGGGGTAAAGTTTGATCTTTCAACTAACTGTACAAAGCAAATTCCATGCTGTTGCATAATGGGAAAAGGGCCCAGGCCTCTGATTCCTTATCCATATGATTGTGGTAAAGGCAGACATGACATTATGACTCAAACAAGACAAAGATGAGCTTACAAAGTACATGGTTCAAAGAATTCTAGCACTTTGGGATACACATCTCCTTTTTCAAGACGTGAATCTCATGGAACCATAATCATGATTGGTGGTCAGGCGGGAATTTTAAAAACAGAGCCTCCTCAAACCTTCCCAACTTAGTTATACCACAGCTAAATCAGGTGACTCTAACACATGATTCACTTCCCACAAAAAAATAAATGCTTATAGAAGCAAGACTCCTAAAGGATACAGTAGGTTTTTCTCAAAATCCATTGAAATTTTTACAACAGTCTATGTTTAACTTGACTTAACATCTCTGTTTATTCCTCTAAAACAAAAGTTAGTACAAACACATACAGTTTTCACATCTAAGGTTTAAGCCTCTGACATACTGTAAGCACAAATTTGTCTTAGTGGATGATGGAGGTCATGAGTGAAGTCTGTTATTGTGAGATATACGTAAACTTGTTATTATGGGAACATTTAATCATATACACAAATGGTGTATGGTAAAGTATACCAAGAAAAAAAACTATCCAGCTTCAAAAATTATTGAAGAGCTGGATAAGTAGTTCAGTGGTAAAGCACAGACTTAGCACATAGGCCTTAGGTTCAAATCTCAGAGCCAAAAGGAAAAATAGAGATATTACAAATACTTTTTGACCAATGAGAAGATGATACAGTATGCTACATTAACCTCCCACACCTCCAGTAAACAATACCACCAACCATTAATAATAAATGCTTTACACACTATCATGTTTTTGGCTAGGTATGTAGTATATGCCTCTATTCCCAGCAGTTGGGTGGCATACAAAATAGAATCATTTGAGGATAGCTAGGGCTACACAGAAAACTCAAGGCCAGCCAGAGCCACTCAGAGAGATTTCATCTCTAAAAAAAAAACCAGCAAGAATGAAATAAAAAAGAGAGTAAACATGGGCTAGGGACACAGCACAGTTGGTTGCACTGTTTGCTTAGTGTGCACAGGCTCTGGATTTGATAACTATATATATACATGTGTGTGAGTGTGCATTTTATTTATGTGACCTTTCCACATTACATTTCAACCTGAAATGCTTGGTGCAGGGGGTGGTGAGTGGATGTAAGGCAATTCACCTGGGAGCAACAAAGCAAAGTGAGAACACAGAAAGAAAACAACAACAAAAGTGCCCAGGGGAAATACCTTGTTAAAACAGCTTTCCTAAATCCCCTGAATAATAAAAGTCACACACAAAAATCATATTGATTATAAAGAATTGACTGAGGAGATAGTTCTGGGGATCAAACCCAGGGCCTCTGGCACTGTGTCTTCTACCACTGAACCACAACTGCAAACCCCCTTTAAAAGACATTTTTATTGTTATAAATAACACGTTTTAATTTTGTAACTTTTGCAAAAGCATTCACACAAATTTGCATATGGATGGTATTTTCTTATTTTAATGGTTATTTTCCACTTATTTTATTAATTTTATGTTGGCACAGTACCAAAGAATTGAACCCAGGGCTTCATGCATGCTAGGCAAGCACTCTATCACAAAGCCACATTCCCAGCCTCTATGGATGGTATTTTATGACAATAGAAAACAATCCATTTTCTTTGGTATGACCATAGTGTTAGAGTAGAAACATTTTGAGGAGATACATCATGAGGTACTTGAAGCAGAAACATAGTCCGCAACATTCTTTCAAAAAATGTTCAGCAAAATTGTGTGTGTACATGTGTGTGCGTGTGTGTGAGTCAAGGAAAGAGGAATAACCAGTATAGAGGGAGTACCAGCCGGGGGGGTGGGGGACGGAGCTAATTAGAAGGATGAAGGAGATTGAATATAGTCAAAATAGATTATTTTCAACTATGAAAAATATAACAATGAAATCTGTAGAGAGTGTCTTGGGAAAAGTATCCTGGGGTAAGGAAGAATGATAGAGGAGATGAGATTGATCAGATGTACTGTAAACATCTGTGAACACTAATGACAAATTCTCGGTCCTGCAGAACTAATACAAGCTAATTTTGAGAGAGCACAAAAAAGGAAGAAAGTTCTTTATTTTAGTAAAATATAAGGAAAGTGTCAACATTTCAAAATGTGTACAGTTCAATAACCACACTCACAATTTATGTGACTCTCATCATTTAACCATTTCCAGAATCTTTTCATAACCCCAAGTAAAACTCAGTACTCCTGAAACCGTTTCTTTTTTTTTGTAATTTATTTATTAATTAAACACAAATTTTTGACAAGGTGTTGTGCAAATAGGGTACAGTTGCATAGTAGGGCAGTATGTACATTTCTTGTGATATCTTACACCCTATTTTTCTTTCCCTTCCCTAGGTCAGGTAGACATATATACAATACACAATGTACCAAGAATATATACAGTAGCCACGTGGCCTACGCCCAAGAAAATTCGCCTAGGGCTTTAAATGTAATGTCGACATTAGACAATATGTCGACAGTAGTCTTATATGAACGTACATACATAGCTTTTGAACTATTGTATTCCACTGACAGGTCAATTTTTGACCTTTATATGTTGAGTAGTTGTTTGATTTTAGTTGAGTAGTAGTTTTGATTTTAGTTAATTGGGTCCCTGACCCAATCCTGTGGGAAATACCATTTGAAAAGCAGTTTTTGGTTTCACAGACCTGGTCTTTACTGTCTCTCTGTCACCCCATCTTAACAGACATATGTCAGGGAGATCATGCCCCTTTGTTTTCTGTGTTCTAGGCTTGTCTCCCTCAACATTATTTGTTCAAGTTCTGACCATTTCCCTGCGAATAACAATATTTCACCATTCCTAATCACTATGTAGTATTCCATTGTGTATAGGTACCATATTTTTTGGATCCATTCATCTGTGGAGGGGCATCTGGGTTGTTTCCATATTTTGGCTATTGTGAACTGTGCAGTGATAAACATGGAAGTACAAATGTCTTTTTGATATCTTGGGGCCTGCTGTTCAGGACAGATGCCTAGGAGTGGTATGGCTGAGTCATAGGGTAGGTTTATATTGAGCTTTTTGAAAAACCTCCATACTGTTCTCCAAAGTGGTTGTACTAATTTGCACTCCCACCAACAATGGAGAAGGGTTTCTCTTTCCCTGCACCCCCTCCAGCATTTGTTGTTGCCTGAGTTCAGAGTATAGGCCATTCTAATTGGGGTGAGGTGGTATCTCAGGGTTGTTTTCATTTGCATTTCCTTTATTATCGGGGATGTTGAACATTTCCTCATATGTTTCTTTGCCATTTTTATCTCTTCTCTTGTGAAGTCTCTCTATAGCTCCTTTGCCCATTTCCTAATAGGTTTATTGGGCTTGGAGGGGCTTAGTTTTTTGAGTTCTCTGTAGATGACAGATATTAGGCCTTTGTCTGTTGCTGTGCTGGTAAAGATCCTTTCCCATATGGTTGGCTGTCTTTCTGTTTCGGTGGCTATGTCCTTAGCTGTGCAGAAACTTTTTAATTTGTAGTAGTCCCAGTTGTTGAGTCTCTCCCCTATTTGTTGTGCCCCAGGGACTATATTCAGGAAGGTCCTTCTTGTGCCTATAAGTTCTAGCGTCTTTCCTACTCTGTCCTTCAGTAGTTTCAAGGATTCAGGTCTGATATTGAGGTCATTGATGCATTTTGAGTTGATCTTGGTGCATGGTGATAGGCTTGGGTCCACTTTGAGTTTTCTGCATATGGCTGCCCAGTTCTCCCAGCACCAGTAGTTGAAGAGGCTCTGTTTATTCCATTGTATGTCTTTAGCTCCTTTGTCAAATATCAGCTGACTGTAAGAGTGCGGTTTTATTTCTGGATCTTCAATTCTAATCCATTGGTCTTCCGGTATGTTTTTATACCAATACCAGGCTGTTTTTGTTATGATGTCCCTATAGTTGAGCTTGTAGCCTGGTATTGTGATACCTCCTGCACTGCTTTTGCTGCCTAGAATTGCTTTGGCTATTCTAGGTCTTTTGCTGTTCCATATGAATTTATGGATTGCTTTCTCTCTTTCAGTGAAGAATGTAACTGGGATTTTGATAGGGATTGCATTGAATTTGTATAACAATTTGGGCAATATGGCCATTTTCACTATATTGATTCTGCCTACCCATGAGCATGGGAGGTCTTTTCATCTCCTTGTGTCTTCTTTGATTTCCCTTATTAGATTTTTATAGTTCTCATTAAATAGGTCCGTCACGTCCTTGGTTAAGTTGATCCCTAGGTACTTTATTCTTTTTTTGGCTACTGTAAATGGAATTGTTTCCATAATTTCCTTTTCTGCTTGTACATTGCTGGTGTACAGAAAAGCTGCTGACTTTTGTGGATTGATTTTGTATCCTGCTACTTCGCCAAAATGGTTTAATAGGTGTAGGATTTGGGGGACTGAGTTTTTTGGGTCCTTCAGATATAAGATCATGTCATCTGCGAATAGGGATAGTTTGATTTCTTCCTTGCCAATATGGATCCCTTTGATGTCCTCCTCTTGCCTTATTGCTATGGCTAGGGATTCCAGCACTATGTTGAAAAGAAGTGGGGAGAGTGGGCATCCTTGTCTTGTTCCTGAGTTTAGGGGGAATGATTTAAGTTTCTCTCCATTTCATATGATGTTAGCAGTTGGTCTGCTGTACATGGCTTTTATTGTTTTGAGGAATGTTCCATCTATTCCTGTTCTCTCCAGAGCTTTTAATAAGTATGGATGTAGTATTTTGTCAAAGGCTTTTTGGGCATCGACTGAGATAACAATGTGATTCTTGATTTTAGTTCTGTGATTTTAGTTCTGCTTATGTGGTGAATTACATTGATTGATTTACGGATGTTGAACCATCCTTGTGACTGTGGGATGAAACCTACTTGGTCATGATGTATAATTTTCTTGATCAGTTTCTGGATCCTGTTAGCTAATATTTTATTGAGGAGCTTCTGCGTCTGTGTTCATTAGTGATATTGGTCTGTAGTTGTCATTTTTTGTTGGGACCTTGCCTGATTTGGGAATGAGTATGATATTAGCTTCATAGAATGAATTTGGGATTTCTCCCTCTGTTTCTATTTCACAGAAGAGTTTGAGGAGTACTGGCATTCGTTCCTCACTAAAGGTTTTATAGAATTCGTTGGTGAATCCATCTGGGCCTGGGCTTTTCTTTGTTGGGAGGTTCTTGATTACCCCCTGTAGCTCGTTGTAAGTTATTGGTTTATTTAGTTGATTTATTTCTTCTTGGTTCACTTTGGGCAGTTTATACTTCTCTAAGAATTGATCCATTTCTGTAAAATTATTGTTTTTTAGTGAGTAGAGGTTCTGGAAATAGTTCCTTATGATTGTTTGAATATCGTGTGTACTTGTCATAATTTTTCCGGTGGAGTCCCTGATTTTACATATATGAGTCTCTTCTCTTTTTTTTTTGTAAGTCTTGCGAGGGGTCTGTCAATTTTATTTATTTTCTCAAAGAACCAGCTTTTAGTCTTATTTATTTGTTTAATGGTCTTTCTGTTTTCAATCAGATATATCTCTTCTTTAATCTTTGTGATCTCTCTCCTCCTAGTCATTTTAGGTTCGATCATTTCTTGTTTCTCCAGATGTTTTAGTTTCATCGTGAGGTTATTCACCTGCTCTGCTTCCATTCTTTTAATGTGAGTGCTGAGGGCAATGATCTTGCCCCTCAGTACTGCCTTAGCTGTGTCCCATAGGTTTCTTTGTGATGTATTTTCATTGTCATTGTGGATTATGAATTCGTTGATTTCATCTTTAATTTGGTCTGTGGCCCAAGTGTTGGATAACAGTGTGGGGTTTAGCCTCCAAGAGTGTGTATAGCCTCTGTGGTAACCGTTGTTATTGAGGGTTACCTTTAATCCACTGTGGTCAGACATAATACATGGGGTGACGTAAATACTTTTGTATTTTCTGAGGTTCTTTGTGTGGGCTATGACATGGTCTATTTGGGAGTATGATCCATGGGCTGCTGAGAAGAAGGTGTTTTGGGTCTCTGGAGGGTGGAAGATTCTGTATAGATCTGTCAGATCCATTTGGGATATGGTGTTACGTAGGTCCTCAGCTCCCTTGCTAATCCTCTGGGTGTTGGATCTGTCTCTTGGAGAGAGTGGGGTATTAAAGTCACCCACTATGATTGTGTTTGGGTCTATCTTGTTCTGTAGTTCTGTGAGAATTTGCTTGACATATGTAGGGCCTCTTTTGTTTGGTGAGTATACATTTATCACCATGATGTCTTGATTCTGGATTTTTCCTTGTATTAAAATGTAGTGACTTCTTTGTCTTTTTGAGTTGATTTTAATGACAAGTCCAGCTTGTCTGAGATCAGGATGGCTACTCCTGCCATTTTGGTAGGTGCGTTTGCTTGGAAGATCTTGCTCCATCCTTTCATTCGGAGCCTGTTTTTATCCCTTGCTGTAAGGTGGGTCTCTTGTAGACAACAGATGGCAACTTTTTCTTTGCGGATCCATTCTGCCAGTCCGCTCCTCTTTATCAAAGAGTTTATACCGTTTATATTCAAAGAGATCAAGGATAAGAGTGTTTTTTCTCCTTCCATTTTCTTGTTGGGCTGTTTTTCCTCTTTTTTTTTTTCTTGTCTTTAGTGAGCTGCTCTTTCTGTTAGGCTCTGGCTATTGTAGTTTCTTCCTGTTTTTGTCTGTGTGTCCTGTATGGTTTCTGTTGGGTGGGATTCCCCTCTTAGAATTCGCTGTAGGGCTGGTTTTTTATTCACATACTCCTTTAGATCCTCTTTGCTATGGAAAAATCTGGTTTTCCCCTCGAATATGAACTCCAGCGTCACAGGATATTTTATTCTAGGTTGGCAATTGTTGGCCTGTAGAACTTGGATAGTGTTCTTCCATTCTCTTCACACGTGGTAGGTTTGTGTGGAGAGGTCTGCTGTTATTCGGATCCTCTTCCCATTGCAATAAATTTCTTTCTTTGCTTTGGCTGCATTCAAAATTTGTTCTTTATTCTTGAGATCTGAAGTCTTGAATATTATGTGCTTTGGTGTGGCTTTTCTGGGGTCTGGTCTGCCAGGTGTCCTATAGGCTTCGGTTACCTGGATGGGGTCCCTTGTGAGATTGGGGAAGTTTTCTGCAATAACTTTATTGAAAATATGATGACGCCCTCTGCTCTGGTATTCGGCTCCTTCTTCTATTCCAATTATGCACAGATTATATCTCTTGTCTTTGTCCACTAGCTCCTGGATTAGTCTGCCCTGGAGCTTTACCATTTCTTGGAATGTGGTAATTTTCTGGTTCTTATCGGCTGCATCATCGTCTAAGAGAGAGATTCTGGATTCAATATGGTCAATTCTTTGTGCTGTGGATTCAATTGCGGAGTTTATGGATGTCAGAGAGCTATTTATGGTTGCCAGATCAGCTCTGATCGTGGAAATTTCTTCCTTTAAAGAGTTGTATTTTAAATCTATTTTTTCATGCATTTTGCTTCTCAGGATGTTAAGGTCTTCTTTAACGGAGGTTTGCACTGTATCCATTTTTGCTTCCATTTCTTTCTTGGCATCCTGGATGTCCTTCGAGACTTCCACTCTAAACTCCTGGAATTGTTTTCTGATTTCATTTCTGAGGCTTTCCATTATTTCTGCTAAGATAGCCTCAGTTGATTTTTTTATTCCCCATCTCCTCTTCAGTCGTGCTGCTTTTTGGAGCTGGCGAGGTGGCTTGCCCTTTGATGAACTGTGTTATATTTCTTTGTGATTTGTGCATCTGGAGATCTGTGGATAGCTTTCCTGGTTTGGCTTTGTGCTGGTTCCCACTGGCCCTTCAGTGGGAGACTTGTGTCCTGGCTCTGGGTTTGAATTTGGCTGTTGAACCTTACTGCCCAATGGGTGAGCGTGACCGTCTCGGTTGTTGCCGGGGTGGTCACCCTCCCTGCACTTGGGGGTGGGTAGGTTCTGTGTCTTTCTCTGAGGGATAGTGTCCTGCCACTGTGTTGTGCTGACCCTAGCATGCCCCTGGTGGGGGTTTGCTGGTCACTGATTCAGCGTGGCGTGGAGGCTTTTCTCTTCTTTGGTTCTTTTGTCCCACTCTATCTTGGTCAGAGGAGCTCACCTCTCAGGCGGTTCGCCCTCCTGTGTGGATTGCTCCAGGGCCAGTGTTGTTGAGGGGCGGCCCACCCACTTGTGCAAAATGCACCAAACTGAGTGGGCGCTGCTGCTGGGGGGCTCTGCCCTCTTGTGCGGGTGCGCCTACCACAGCAGGCGCTTCCGCTGGGGGGCTCTGCCCACCTGTGCGGGGTACGCCTACCAGAGTGAGCCCCAGGTTGTTGGGGTGTGCTTGTGCCCTCCTGCGAGTTTGCTATTCAGGGCAGTATGTGTGTGCCCCAGTGGGATCAAGTGTCTGGGCGCGGGTTAGCGCACACAGACTGCGCCTCCGCTGCGAGGGAGGCGTGTGATTGGGCCCAGGTGTCCCTGCTGGGCTGGTGTTGCCCACCAGCGCCTGTGACTTTTGTTGAAAAACTTCGCAAGGCCCAGTCACCTCAGGTGGGGCTTCCAATGCCTGCTGGTCATCCCTGGGCCCCTGTTGGGAAGGGGGTGGGGCCGGTGCAGCCAGTTCAGGCTCCTCTGCTGCCTTGGTGCTGCTCCGCCCCTCCCCTGCTACCTCCTGTGTCCTCCTGCGGCCTGATTTGGGGGTTCTTTGTTCCCTTGGGGTGGGGAGGGGGAGGGAGAGTGTTCTAGCTTCTTTGTAGGGTTTGTGTCTCTGATAGCTGGTCTCCCATTGGGGGAGGGGGTAATGGGGAACTTACTGGTCCTGGATTGTGTGTGTGTCCTGTGCTGCTGTTGGCCCTTCAGGGCTATGGTGCTGGGGTGTGGCGATCGGTCGTTTGGTGGTGGTGGCCCTGGCTCTCCCCTTCTCCACCGCTCGGTTCCCACACCGCTCACCTACAATCCCAGCCATGCGGTCCTGAACTTCCCGTCGCGGCCATCTGTCTAGATCGGTCTGTCCTCCCCCTGGGGTCCGTGGAGTCCTGCTGTCTGGACTCTGCCCTCCTGGTGTCACTTTTTGGCAGTCAGTTTGTTATTCGCCGGGTCCCCTTTCCCAGCCTGGCCCTGTTTGGGCCAGGGTTGGTGGGTGGGGGGAGGGTACCCTGGAGATTTTCTGGCTCCGTGCAGATTATAGGCTCTTCTTTTTTTGTTCTTTTTCATTTCCTGCATTTCTCTATTGCTTCTGGCTGCTGGTTTTGCTGGGTTCTTGATGGGGTGTTGGGTGCTGGAGTTCCCAGCTCACTATTCAGTTGGAGCGAGTTGGGGTGCCTCCCTACTGTGGCGGCGCCATCTTCCTCCTTCATAACTTTCAATCCTTGGTAATCTCTGCTATCAGTTCAGTCTCTATGGATTTGCCTGTTATGGGTCTGTTATGTAAGGAAACTTTTGTGTCCAGCTTGTTTTACTAAGCATATCTGTAGCAAATATCAGAATCTCATTCTCTTTCTTTTTTTTTTTTTGGTCAGTTGTGGGGCTTGAACTCAGAGTCTGGGTGCTGTCCCTGAGCTTTTTCCCTCATGGCTAGCACTCTACTACTTTGAGCCACAGTGCCACTTCCAGTTTTCTGGTGGTTAATTAGAGATAAGAGTCTCATGGACTTTGTTGCCTAGGCTGGCTTCGAACCATGATCTTCAGTATGAGCCACTTGTACCCGGCTCTTACTCCACTACATGAAAGTAGGACATTTGCTTATCCATTGATTGTCAACGAATATGTCCCCCCTGTGGCTATTATAAATTATGCTACAATGAAAACAAGTGTGCATTTAAGAGGGTTTTTGGGAGGGGAGGGGATATGGATACTACTTTTAATTCCTGTGCATTGCTGGGTCCTATAATCATTCCATACTTGACTTTTTGAAGAACTATCAAACTGTTTTCTACACAACAGTATTTGGTAATAGACAGAGCATTATTTTTTTTATGTTGTTTGCTTGCTAGGCCACAAAACCAGAGATCGTCTGGGTCTGGTCCTTCTCTACCCTCATCTTCTGCCTGGCTCCTATCTCTACTTCCCTGAGTTGCAGAGATGCTTATCCACATGCAGACTGTCTGGAACCTTCCTGCTCTCTCCCCCTCCAGAGTATACACAGTCCACACTATGCTTCTTCAATGTCACCTCAAGAGCAGCCAACCCACCCCGACCACCCCATCTAAAGTAATGATAGTAACCGAACACTCCCTGTCCTAATTTCCTGCTTTGTTCATTTCTGGTAGTTATCCCTATTACCGGGTCTATACAAAATGCATCTTTGTTTCTTATCCTGCCATTTTTCTAGTTTCAGGAGGGCAAGAACTTTGTCTACAATATTCCCTGACATAACCCTTGTACAGAGACTCGCACTTAGTGGTTTGCTCATGAACTATGAGCTGGAAGAAAACCATGAGGGCCCATCCATTAGTCAAGACCCAAACATGGGCTGGGGACATAGTTCAAAAGAGAGAGCAAGGCACTAAGTTCAATTTCCACCATGGGAGGGAGAAAAAGATTCAGCTTCGATTTGCTAGGATAATAGAGATTAGGACTTACAGTAGTGTCTTTGCTATATTTGTTGCAGTTGTGTTTATGATGCAAAATAATTCCTTTTCCAAATGTATTTTTGAGTTGTGTCACATATTTTGTAATAACCTTATTTCTTTTGGTTTGTTTCTGGTAGCAGGGTTTTAGCTAAGATTCTCTTACACACTTAGATTATTTGTTCAGCTTGCTTGTCTAGCACTCTACCACTTGAGCCATGCCTCCAGACATCTCTTTGCTGATACTTTCGGACATGGAGTCTCATGCACTTTGCTACCCAGGCTGCCTTCAAATTGGGATCCTCTGGATTTCAACCTCCTGAGTAGCTAGGATTATAGGGCTGAGCCACCAGCATCCAGCTTCCTTTATTTTTTGCTTTGAAAATTAACCTAGGGCCTTGTTTGGTGGGTGCTCTGTCACTTCAGCTGGCCCATTCTTCTATTTTTTATTTTGAAAAGGTTTTAAAGAGCCATGTACACCTCTTATCACTTAGGAGTTTGGGAAGGCTGAGACAGGAGAATTATGAATTGATGACAAGTTTGAAACTGATTCAGAAAGAAAGAAGAGAGGGAGGGAGAGAGAGGGAGGGAAGTGAGGGAGGGAGAGACAGAGGGAAGAAAGAAAGAAAGAAAGAAAGAAAGAAAGAAAGAAAGAAAGAAAGAAAGAAAGAAAGAGAGAGAGAGAGAGAGAGAAGAAAGAAAGAAAGAAAGAAAGAAAGAAAGAAAGAAAGAAAGAAAGAAAGAAAGAAGGAAGGAAGGAAGGAAGGAAGGAAGGAAGGAAGGAAGGAAAGAAGGAAGGAAGGAAGGAAGGAAGGAAGGAAGGAAGGAAGGAAGGAAGGAAAAGAAGAGAAAAGAGAAGAAAAGAAAATGAAGGTGGGAGAGGGAAGGAGGTAGGGAGGAAGGAAGGAACCATAAAAAGTTATAAAAAGTAATACACTTCACAAGCCTTCCACCCAGGTACACAATTAGGAATTGACATATTTGCTTCACTCTCACATAGTCATTATTGTTATTATTGGTCTAAGGAATTTGACAGCATTAATATTAAATTTCTTGTTAAGCCACTCAAAAGCCAAAGAGCTGACTTTTTCAGGATGTCTAGATTTCACATTCACATTCTGAGATCCAAGTGATTTTGAGTGAGCAAGTTAAATGACACTAAAAGATAAAATTGCTTTTCATGTGTTAGGCACTGAGTTTAATTCTCAACAGGAGTTCTTCATGAAGTTCTGTGAGAAGAAAGCTCACCAAAAGTCCCTGTGCAGAAAATAACTTTGAATGTTTTCCTTTTACTCTTCTACCATCTAGTGGGCATGGAAGAGAATTGTGGGCACTGTAAAAACCAAGCTGTATTTGCATGCTTATTGCAGTATCCTAGCCACACAGGATTCACACCCATGACAAGAAAGTCACCTGCACTCAGTCAATAGTGCTAGAAACAGCAGTGAACCACCACAGGGCTGGGTTATTAAAGGTAGAAGCTATGAATTCTACAGTAGGTGGTCATGTAGCACAGATGCAGAGGGTTAACGCAGGGGGTAGAGCAAGTCACAAATGGGTTAAGCAGGCCAGTTACAGAAGCAGAATTTTACTGCCAGGCTGACCTAATATCAACTTTATTTTAACAGTTGCTACCATGATCCCCTAATATCAACTGAGCAAACATGAGCGAACTAAAACAATCCAGTACTCAATCATAAGTGGACCAACCTGACAGTTGCCATGGAATTTCTGTAACTACTATTATGGTTGTTACCTAGATACAGAGAGGAACAAGGGCTACATATATTTTTAAATGTCAAACTGCAAAGAACTAGTCTCACGGGTGGGAGTGCAGCCCTCTAGCATGGAGTCACCAAAATGGAGTTATAGAAGATAAGAGTAAACTCTAAGACGGTGAAATTTTACAAGCCCTATTGTTTTTAGGAGCTTGGGGCTATACTTTTCCTTGGTTTTCACATTATCTAGATATAAAGCATGTCTTACTGAAGAATAAACTCCTAGAAAGTATATCTACTATACTTGTGTTCTTGCTTTGCTTTGGATTAATTAAAATTTCTGATCAAATGGTGCCTCAAAATGTGTAGCACATTTCACATTATCCTGAATGCAATAATAGGCATTAGGGGAAGGTTTTAAATCTATCTAAGTTTTGACCCATTTTGCATCATACGAGTTTGCCCTCTTTCACTCCCCCATCCAGCTCTTCCCTTTCCAAGTAGTCATGTGATCAGATCTTTGGCAAAATTGTATCCCTCCTTTCCAGTGAGATAAATTGGGAGAATAGAGAAGAAACCAGAGGAAGAAGGAGAAAGGAAGGGAAAGGGAAAGGAAAAGGAAAGAGGAAGAAAGGAAGGATATAGATGACCAGGGTAAAATATAAGCCACTAAAAAGACCAAACAGTTGGGTAAGGATGCAAGAAAGGAAGCCGAGTGCAAAATATATGAAATGTTAGAAAAAGAGGCTGCTGTGGTTTATATGTGTTTTGAATGGCCCCTCAGAGTTTCATGTGCTGGAAACTTGGTCTCTGGTGTTGTGGTATTGAGGTCTTAGAGGCTTTAAGAGGTGGGGACTTGTGAGAGGTGATTAGGTTATTGGAGACATAGCCTTTGCAAGACATTAATGTACTTTCTCAGGAGACATTGAATCATTAGAAAGAGAGTGAACCTGTCCCCTGAATTCCTGACATCCTGACTTGGCAAGTGTTTTCCTCTGCATAGGTTAGTTCCCTTTCTGTTACTCTGCCACATTGTGAGTGACACAGCCAGACAGTCCATGCTGGGTCCTGGTACAATACTGCTTAGATACTCTAGATACATTTTA
The DNA here is from genome assembly GCF_023159225.1 of Perognathus longimembris pacificus. Lineage (NCBI taxonomy): Eukaryota > Metazoa > Chordata > Mammalia > Rodentia > Heteromyidae > Perognathus > Perognathus longimembris. The sequence continues at coordinate 79,636,459 of NC_063161.1, read as the reverse complement.
GATAAACTTTTGTTGTTGTTGTTATACAGTCTCCAGCATTTTTATAGCAAATAGGAAACAAACTAAGACAAACACTCAGAAAGCTATCATGGAAAAGAAATACAAGAGGAATGCTGAAGTCTGCAGCCCAGTTGTAGAGCACACATATTAGGCCCTGGGTTTAATCACTAGCCTTGCAAAAAAAAAAAAAAAAAAAGTGGGGGTAGGGGAGAAAAAGAGGTGTAATAGTCCACAATCCCTCATCTCACTCCACCCCCAACAACACCTAGTCTCTCTCTCTCTCACACACACACACACACACATACACACACACACACACACACACACGTCCCCCTAACCTGTTCCATGTACTCTCTGGCAGCCGTCCCCTCCCATGTTCTTGTATGACTGTTGTATTTGTTTTTAATGCATTCACTGAGGTTTTCTCCTCACTGCTGGAATGTGAGCTACAAGAAGGCAGAGATTTTTGCTCTTCAGTTTTTTTTTCCTGTTTTGTTCATTGATATATCATGTGTGAACAGAGAAAAGCCTGACACATGTATGACAACTGCTTAGTAAATAATTTATAAAATAAATGAGCAAAAGTGATAAGTAAGGGAAGCATGAGATCCACTCTAAAAATGAACAAGTAGATGTATCTGCATAGCTATTTTACTCGGAAACCAATATTTCTCATGAGCAATGCATATTTTCTTTCTTAGGCTACCGCCTGACCTTTGCCTCATGCTTCTTCTCCAAAGAATGCCGTCACTGCCTAGTAATCATTGGCCATCTTTCCCCCTAAATAAACATTGCTTCTGTTTATCAAGAATAGATAGGAACCATGTAGTCTTAGACCTTGCATAACTAGACATCACATGATGTTCTCTCTGCATGAAAAACAGAGATATTACCAGGTGTGGTGGTTCATGTAATCCAAGACCAGTCTAGAGCGCAGAAACAGATCTTAGCTCTCACAAAAAGAAAAGAAAAAGGAAAATATAAATAATGTTCTAACACAAGAAAATCAAAGTGTAATAAGTTATTTTTCTTTCTATTTGATGTGCATATCTTACAGAGGGAAGCAGTGAGTATGGGGAAGCGTTAGAGTAATATATAATGTTGAAAAAATCACAACAAAGCTGGGTGCTGGAGGCTTATACCTGTAAACTATCTACTTGGGAGGCTAAGGGTTGAACATCATGTTCAAAGCAAGCCCAGGGGAAAAAAAAGCACTCATTAAGACTCTTATCTCCAATTAACTACCAAAATCCTGATGTGGAAGTGTGGCTCAAGTGATAGAGCATTGGCCTTGAGCAAAAAAGCTAACAGATGGTGCCCTGAGTACAAGCCCTAGTACTAAAACAAAAACAAACACATAAGTAAATATTACTATGAAATTATTTAGCATAATTAATTCATGCTGATATGTTTTTAAACACACATATTTTTGTTTTGCAGTACTAGTAATGGAAAATAAGGGCCTTGTTAATACTATGTAGGGGCTCATCCACTGAGCTATACATCCCCAGCCAATTTATCTGCTTGAAATCTCTCCTTTCCTTGATTTCAATCCTTGCAAATTATACTAGATTTATCTATGACTTTCCAATTTCTTGCTCAGATAGAATGGTAACTATGAATTTCTGAACATTGAACCTCAATATAACAAAAAATACTAATTAAAAAATTATTTGGGCAGAATATCCAAGTTATGGAAACAACTCAGATGCCCTACAATACATGAGTGGATCAAGAAATGTGATACTTGTGCACAATGAAATTTTACTCATCCAGTAGAAAAAATAATATTATGTCATTTGCAGGGAAATGGATGGTCCTAGAACAAATCATGTTAAGTGAGGTAATCCAAGCTCAGAGACACAAATGGTGCAAATTTTCTCTCATACATAGAAGCTAGATCTAAACTAAACTGGGACATGACAAATTGTACAGGACTCTAGGCAATATACACAGTGAAACTTATGGAGGATACTCTCAATCCATTTTTGTTGCTACTTAATATACACATTTTTTCATATCCAAGACCATATTAGTCTAAATTATTCCACCTGTTTGCATTAGTAAATTACAAAAAGACATTACCTTCCACTAGTAGTTGCATCCCACAACTTAAGTTACTCTCATCATATGTGTCAGTGTTTCTAGTGACCCTTGCTTGATTGTTTGAAAGGACTGGAGAGTAGGGAGAGTAAAACAATATTAAAGCACATGGAAAATATCAAATACATAGCATCAGAGTGTGAAAATGGAATAATTACACTCATCAAAAATGATCAAATAATTTGGGGTGGAGGTAGGGAAAGAGAATAATTGAGAAGGTCAATCTGATTCAAATACAATATATGCACATATACAGTACTATATTTGAACAATCAATATACACTAAAAAATGTTCCTGTCAAGGAGTGGGTTCCTGTGGAAAGGGGCAGGCGGGATATGATCAATCTACTTTGCATTCACAGTTGAAAATAGAAGATTAAAACATGTTGAATTTGTTTTAAGAATGGAGAGGAAGGATAAAAGAGAATGATGGAGGAGGGCTGAATTTAATCAATATACATTGTAAGCATATAAGAAAATGCAGCAATAAAATCCCTTTGTAGAACTAATATATGCTAATAAAAATGTTGTGAAATGAAAATAAGTAAATAAATACAATAAAATACTATTTATCGAAAAAAAATCCAGGAAATGGAATCTTTTTTTTTGTTGGTGTTGGTAGTGAAGGTGGAGATGGTGTTGCCTGTTTTTACTTTTTAAGTTTTTGTTTCTGTTTGTTTTCTTGTCATTTTTTCTCTTCATGCATTTTACTGTTATAATAAAGGTGATGCACAGAAAGGTTATAATCATATAAGTCAGGTATAGAGTACATTTCTTTTTGAACAATGTCACCCCTTCCCTCGCTATCTCCCACTTTCCCTCCCATCCCCACCCACAAGCTATATAGTTCATTTTCAACATAGTGTCTAGTGAGTACCACAGCTGCATTTGTTCACCCTTTGTCCCTCAATTTCTGTGCCTCCCCTTACGCTACCAAAGACAGATAAACCAACAAACAAGACAAAGGAAAACAACAACAACAACAACAACAACAATGTAAAAATCTCATGTTTCCATTTCCTGGAGTTCATTTGGATAAATATTATTTTATGTTATCAGATGCACATGAGTATTGTGCCTTTGTGTTCTTCTTCTAAAAATATCTTCCTTTGTTCTCACTGTATGTGCATGATTAGAGACCTGTATAATTTATCATGTCCCAGTGTATTTTTATTTTTTACCATCCAGTGTGTTTACTTATAGATTTATAGGCACATTCTAGCTACCACAAATGAAAGAAACCATGTAACCTATATTTCTCTGGGTCTGGCTTACTTCGGGCATCTGGGCTGATTCCATATTTTGGCTATGGTGAATAATGTGGCAGCAAGTGTGGCTGTGCTACTGGCCTTAGTGTGGCCTTGTTTGTGTTTTTTCTGTCTGTCTTTTAAAGGAGGGTGATGGAGGGAAGAAATAAAGGGATAGAAGGTGACCAAGTGTAGTCATGGTACTCAGTAGACACGAAGTGGAAGATGAACTATCCAACTTGTGGGCACGGACAGGTGGGGGGAACTGAGGAAAAGCGAAGGAAAGAGTGCCATTGTACAAAAGGAAATGTACTCTTACCTGACTTATATGACTGTAATCTCTCTGTGCATCACCTTTATTATAACAATAATAACAATTAAACCATATTTTAAAAAATTATTTGGTAATATCAAACATCTGTTTGGGTGGGGGAGAATAGATGGTGGTTAGCAGGGCATAACCATTTAAAATTTAATCCCAGCAAGGAAGTAAGACCTACATAGTAAGACCCTGTCTCTAAAAGAAAATAAAAAAGAAGAAGAAATGAAAAGTTTAAAAAAGACAGCTTCGGGCTGGGAATGTGGGTTAGTGGTAGAGTGCTTGCCTAGCATGCATGAAGCCCTGGGTTCGATTCCTCAGTACCACATAAAAAAAGCCAGAAGTGGTGCTGTGGCTCAAATGGTAGAGTGCTAGCCTTGAGCAAAAAGAAGCCAGGGAGAGTGCTCCAGCCCTGAGTTCAAGCCCCAGGACTGGCAAAAAAAAAATTAAAAAATAAAAATAAAAAAGACAGCTTGCAGCTGAGAACTTGGAACCTGAAAACATCCTCCTGTTGATAGTACATTTACATTAATTACTTACATTAATTTGGAGCATTAGAGAAAGCTCAGTTCACTTCTTAAAAGTCAAGAAGAGGGGCTGGGAATATGGCCTAGTGGCAAGAGTGCTTGCCTCATATACATGAAGCCCTGGGTTCGATTCCCCAGCACCACATATATAGAAAATGGCCAGAAGTGGCGCTGTGGCTCAAGTGGCAGAGTGCTAGCTTTGAGCAAAAAGAAGCCAGGGACAATGCTCAGGCCCTGAGTCCAAGGCCCAGGACTGACCACCCCCCCACCAAAAAAAAAAAAAAAAAAAAGGTCAAGAAGAGCCAGGTGGCTAGGCACGGTAACTCATGCCTGAGTGGGAAGGATTTCAGTTTGAGGCCATTTGGGGCAAAAGGTTAATGAGATTCAATCTCAGCCAATAAGAAATCGTCTTCCTGTCATTCCAGCTACAAAGAAAGATACAAAGGAGGATTGTGTTCTATGGCATAGGCTAAAATAAGAAACCCTGTTCCAAAATAATAACACAAAAAAACCTCACGTGTGGTTCAAACGGTACATGCCCTGCCTACTACACACACACACACACACACACACACACACACACACACACACACTTTGAAAAGAGCATAGCATCATGGTAAACACCTACGATCCAAGTACTAAGAAGGCTAAGGAAGAAAGATCATGATTTCAGGGGCAATGAGGCTAAACAGTGAAACAAAAATGAGGAAGAATGTTTTACAAATAACTGATGAATCATTACTTTGCACTGCAATGCTGATTTGGCAATCTGCTTTAATATAGCTTGTGAAAAGATGCTGATTATTCAAGTAGCCCCACAATTTTGACTAGTACAGCTTTCAAATCACATATCACAATTTTACAAGCATCAAAACCTTCTATTACTTATTCAGTCTTCCAGCTATTTCTATCACATATATGACATTAGATATAGACTTAACTACATGGCTTTGTAGTCTGTGTTTGTGTGTGTGTGTGTGTGTGTGTGTGTGTGTTTAGCGGGGTTTGAACTCAGGTCCTAACGTTTGTTACACAGCTGGAGCTATACCTCTAGTCTGCGTTATGGCTGGGAAGACGGGCTCATGTTTTCCCCTTCCATCTCATCCTCCTAATATCACATGGTAGCTGAGCCAGCTCAGAGCCTGAAGTCTCTTCCATCTTCCAGTTAGTCCTTGGATGAATCTTAATGCGTGAATGTATCAAAAGCCCAAGATCTCTACTTGGGACTTCTAAAAACTTGAATGGAAAGAGTTTGCAGTTCTAAGCACAGCTTAGTCACTGTATGTGACCATGAACCAATTTGCTAAACTCTCTGACCTTTGTAACTTTCATTTGTAAAATGGGAATGTAGCTTGGTGGTAGACTGCTTGCTGGGCATTGACAAAGCCTTGAATTCCATCCCTATCACACAAAACAAATAAATAAATAAAATAATCCCCAAAACTCCACATGAGTTGTTTTCTCTTTCATTGAGACAAGGTCTCACAATGTAGCCCAGGCTGGTCCAAACTGATGACCTTCCTGCCTTAGCCTCTTGGGTGCTGGGTTTATAGGTATGAACCATTACATTTGACCACTACATGATCTTTAAAGAAATGTACTCAAGTCTAGTTATATTTTAGATCTAGCTTCCACATATGAGAGAAAACATGTGCCATTTGTCTATTTCATTTAACATGATTTGTCAAGCTTATTAAAGAAAGATATACATATGGAAGGAATTCAAAGGCATAACTCCTCTGAACAACCAACTGAAGTACTATTTATCAAAACAAATTCTGAGAAATGGAAACATGTTTTTTGCTTTTAGTTTTTTTTTGTTTTTTTGTTTTTTTTTTTTTGGCCAGTCCTGGGCCTTGGACTCAGGGCCTGAGCACTGTCCCTGGCTTCTTTTTGCTCAAGGCTAGCACTCTGCCACTTGAGCCACAGCACCGCTTCTGGCCGTTTTCTGCATATGTGGTGCTGGGGAATCGAACCTAGGGCCTCGTGTATCCGAGGCAGGCACTCTTGCCACTAGGCTATATCCCCAGCCCCTTTTTTTTCTTTTTGAGGGAGCAAAGTGTAGGGCTCAGAAATGGAGGAAAGAAGAGTGAGCCAGTACAGTCATTATTTTCCATGTATACTATGTAAAAATGAACTGTGTAACTTGTGGGTAGAGACAGGAAGGAGAAAGTGAAGGAAAGGATGATATTGCCCAACAAGCATTGTACCTATGACCTGACTTATGAAATTGTAACCCCTTTGTGCAGCTCCTTAATAATAACAATTTTTAAAGCATTTGGTTTACGATGATGACATGATGGATCAGTTAGGTAAAAATTTAATTTTGGAGATGAATGGGTTCACTAATTGTCCGTTATTTCAAGTAAGTTAAAGATAATGACAACTGCCACTATGTATCCACCCCTCCTCCCACGTTCGCTACAACTAGTGGGAAACTAATACAGAGATCCACATGATGATCCCCCAAATCCCAACTTTATTAGGGGATTGGTCAAGTATCAAGTGTTATATGGGGAGTAATAGGAGTCTCCTAAAGTAAAATAAGAACATCAGTTGGATTTAACAATTATACTTGAGGCCATTTGGCAGAGTACCAAGAGCACTAAGATAGATGCACTTCTGTTTCCACAGGGTGAGCCCCTGTTCTATGCCCTTATACTTGCTCCTATGGCTGCTTCAGGAATCTGAACAGTGAGCAGCTCAGTCACTTCTCACCAAAAGCTCTGAAATAGGTAAGAACAAAATAACTCCAAAGGGCTGGGGATATGGCCTAGTGGCAAGAGTGCTTGCCTCGTATACATGAGGCCCTGGGTTCGATTCCCCAGCACCACATATACAGAAAATGGCCAGAAGTGGCGCTGTGGCTCAAGTGGCAGAGTGCTAGCCTTGAGCAAGAAGAAGCCAGGGACAGTGCTCAGGCCCTGAGTCCAAGCCCCAGGATTGGCCAAAAAAACAAAAACAAAATAACTCCAAAGACATTCATGCCATAGACCAAAACCCTATTTTTATATCAAATTATTTTCTATTCAATGCCCAATATAACTCACCAGAGATTTGACAATGAATACCCAAACCCTAAAAACACTACAAATAATGCAAAGCTAGCAACATAAAAATGCCCAAATTTATAGGAATTCATAATAGTGATTGTGTTCCAGAAAACCTAAACTAAACCCTTTCTATAATTTAATTTTATTGTCAAGGTGCCGAACAAAGGGGTTACAGTCATATATGTAAGATAGTGAGTACATTTCTTGTCAAAATTGTTACCCCCTCCCTCATTTTTCTTCCACTTTCCCTCCCCCCAATCCTGCCCTCCTCCAAGTTGTACAGTTAATTTCCAACATATTGTCTTGTGAATATTGCTGCTGCATTGCTTTGCCCTTTGTCTCGTCATTTTGATGTTCCCCTTCCCTAATTCTGATAAATGTATATTCAATACCTAGGGTACCAAAATCAAATATAGTGGCAACTGGGGATACAATTTTATTTAACTCTGGTAGGTCTGAATTCATGAAAACTTTGCATTTTTTATCACTCAGATTTGTTGTTTAATAGGGATTGGATTCTCAAGAACACAATTCTAACACAAGAACTCTCTTTCATGGCTGTCTTAGTCCATTTTGTGTTGCTATAACAAATACTTGAAACTAGAGAGTTTATATTAGCTCACAGTTCTGGAGCTGATAGCTTCTCCACTGTGGTAAGAGTCTGTTGATTAAACCAAATTCTCGGGTGTAAGAAAATGCACATTTCCTTTCATGTTCAGGGGGTTAGATCCTGAAAGAGGAACTTTTGAAATAGTGCCCAATGACTTGGCAGGCAATCTTTGATTACTAAAGAACACTTACCTCATGTCATCACACACTTCCCAGGTCTGAACCCAGGAAGATGCTTGACTATCCAAGCAATCATAGGAAAATCCCAGAACTATTGAGTACAACAGGTCCTACCTACTACATTGATTATCTGGCTCAAGTCTCTTAGAGAAATACAGATAGATAGATAGATAGATAGATAGATAGATAGATAGATAGATAGATAGACAGATAGATAGATATTAGAATATAATTCAGACTCAAAAAGGGAGCAGATCCTGTCACATACTGTAACAGGGATAAATCTCGAGGACATTAAGTAACATAAACCAGTCACAGAAAGATTAAAAAAAAAACTTCATGGGTCATATACACAAAGTTTTTAGAGCATTCAAATTCATAGAGACATTAAAGAATGACTGTTGTCTAGAGTAGAGGAATAGGGATCTACTCTTTGATGAAGGCATAATCTAAACTTAGGAAGACAAAAAACCTTCTAGTTACTGTTAAACAGTAATGTAAATGTACTTAATGGCACTCAGCTGTGCACATAAAAATGGTTCAAGTGATAAATTTTGTGGAGGGGGTGTATTC